>NC_073270.2:57537812-57840234 GCF_029289425.2 Pan paniscus
ACATCATTTGCATATCAGTAAGAAAAAGAAAACAGGAGGAGATGAGTTCTTACAAAACAAAGCAGATTCTAGAGATTTCACTGTGTCTGCATTGCTCCTTCCACGCAAGTTCTCCCTTAGCTGACCGCAATCTTGTTTTCTTCCAGGAAGTGAGGAAACTGGTGTTTGGGAACGCCGTCAGTAGCACTTGGTTTTTCCACATCTGCACTGATACCCGACTGGGAGCCATCCATCTTGGAGACAGTTGCGTTATTCACAACGGAGGTGGCCCCCAAGGAAACCGGGAGGGTAGGAACCCCCCCACTCTGGATCACAGAGATCTCATTGGTCTTCACGGCCAGACCGCCATTGAGCATGCTGGTGTACTGGTTCCACACAACAGGGTCCACATTCACTGAAGGGGCCAGGATTTCCTTGGGAAAGATTTCTGAGACTCTTTTTCCGTCCGTACCTAACAGAGCCATGGTGTTCTCGATGGCCAACTTCCTTCCACGGCGGGCTGAGTTATTGTTCGCCCCGTGTGTCATGTAGTGAACCTATGGGAACAGGACAGAAAGGTTTTTACCAAAATAGAGATATGAAGCTCACTGGCAAGCCAAGAATCAATCTGCATATGGATTTCATTCTACCCAGTGTTTTAACATATAGATGATCCTTGACTTACAGTGGGGTTATGCCCGGATAAACTCATTGAAAGTAGAAAATATTCTTAGTCTAAAATGCATTTAATACCCCTGACCAGCCAAACATCATAGCTCAGTTTAGCCTACCTCAAACACACTCAGAACATTTGCATTAGCTTACAGTTAGGCAAAATCATCTAACGCAAAGCCTATTTTATTTTATACATGAGCACTGAAATAGCTCATGTAGGCCAGGCACAGTGGCTCACGCCTGTAATCCCAGCACTTTGGGAGGCTGAGGTGGGCAGATCACTTGAGGTCAGGAGTTCAAGACCAGCCCGGCCAACATGGTGAAACCCTGTCTACTAAAAATACAAAAAGTAGCCAGGCATGGTGGCACATGCCAGTAATCCCAGCTGCTCGGGAGGCTGAGGCACGAGAATCGCTTGAACCTGGGAGGCGGAGGTTGCAGTGAGCCAAGATCATGCCACTGCACCCCAGCCTAGGTGACAAAGCAAGACTCCATCTCAAAAAAAAATAAAAAATAAAAAATTAGCTCATAGCTCATGTGATTGAATACTGTACTGAAAGTGAGAAACAGAATGGTTGTATGGGTACTCAAAGTCTGATCTCTACTGAATGCCTATCACTTTTGTATCATTGTAAATCAAACCATCTTAAGTCAGGGACTGTCTGCACTTTATATTTAGAAAATCAGATTTCTTATATCACCTAACAAACATTCCTCCCCAGAGCAACCAAGATGGGGCTTATAGTCTCCAACTGTCTCTGCTCCACCAATCATGGGTGTACCTATGTGAAAACCTACTATATCCTGGGCATTGATCCAAGTGCGAGGGTTAACATTTTTTTTTGAGTCCTTTTTTTTTTGAGACGGAGTCTTGCTCTGTCGCCCAGGCTGGAGTGCGGTGGCGCAATCTCGGCTGGCTGCAACCTCTGCCTCCCGGGTTCAAGCGATTCTCCTGCCTCAGCCTCCTGAATAGCTGGGACTACAGGCACGCACCACCATGCCCGGCTAATTTTTGTATTTTTAGTAGAGACGGGGTTTCACCATGTTGGCCAGGATGGTCTCGATCTCGTGACCTCGGGGTCCGCCTGCCTCGGCCTCCCAAAGTGCTGGAATTACAGGCGTGAGCCACCACGTCTGGCCTTTTTTTTGAGTCTTAATCTGTCACCCAGGCTACAGTGCAGTGGCACAGCACACTGCAGCCTCAACCTCCAAGGCTCAAGCAACCCACCCACCTCAGCTTCCTGAGTACCTGGTACTACAGGTGCACACCACCATGCACAGCTAATTGTTTTTTTTGTTTTTTTTTTTGAGACAGAGTCTCGCTCTGTCGCCCAGGCTGGAGTACAGTGGAATGATCTTGGCTCAATGCAAGCTCCACCTCCCGGGTTCACACCATTCTCCTGCCTCAGCCTCCCGAGTAGCTGGGACTACAGGTGCCCGCCACCTCGCCCGGCTAATTTTTTCTATTTTGTTTTTAGTAGAGACAGGGTTTCATCGTGTTAGCCAGGATGGTCAGGATCTCCTGACCTTGTGATCCGCCCGCCTCGGCCTCCCAAAGTGCTGGGATTACAGGCGTGAGCCACCGCACCTGGCCGGCTAATTTATTTTTATTTGTAGAGACTGGATCTCCTTATGTTGCTCAAGCTGGTCTCGAACTCCTGGCCTCAAGCAATCCTCCCACCTTGTCCTCCCAAAGTGCTGGGATTACAGGCATGAGCCACTGCACCTAGCCTAGAGTTAACATTTTTAAAATGCACAAACCTACGCAGGTAATAAAACTGTAGAGTGCACAACATGCACACCTGAGTACAAGTAAAATGGGAAAATCTGAATGTTGATTGTAACAATGTCAATATCTTGATTATGCTACAATTGTTGATACTACCGTTTTGCAAAAGTGCTACCAATGGGGAAAACTGGGCAAAGCATACAAGGATGTCTCTGTATTACTTTTCAAAAGTCCAGTGAAAATCTATACTTATTTAAGTAAAAATTTCAGTTAAAAACAATTTGTGGGCAGGGCACAGTGGCTCACGCCTATAATCCCATTACTTTGGGAGGCTGAGGCAGGCAGATCACCTGAGGTCAGGAGTTTGAGACGAGTCTGGCCAACATGGTGAAACCCCATCTCTACTAAAAATACAAACATTAGCCGGGTATGGTGGCACACGCCTAAAGTCCCGGCTACTCAGGAGGCTGAGGCAGGAGAATCGCTTGAACCCAGGAGGCGGAGGTTGCAGTGAGTCAAGATTGCACCACTGCACTCCAGCCTGGACAACAAGAGCAAAACTGTCTCAGAAACAAACAAACAAATAAAACAAAACAAAACAAAACAAATTTTGGGGCAGGACGCAGTGGCTCACACCTACAATCCAGGACTTTGGGAGGTCAAAGCAGGTGGATCACCTGAGGTCCGGAGCTCGAGATCAGCCTGGCCAACATCGTGAAACCTCGACTCTACTAAAAATATATAAAAATTAGCCGGGCATGATGGCGGGCGCCTGTAATTCCAGCCACTCAAGAGGCTGAGGCAGGAGAATTGCTTGAACCCGGGAGGCAGAGGTTGCAATGAGCCGAGATTGCACCGTTGCACTCCAGCCTGGGTGACAGAGCAAAACGACCATTCCCTGATGCAGCTGACATCTAAATATAGAGAACATCAATGTCTCTAATAATTGCTACAGAGAAAAATGTATCTGGCTGGGAAAGCTACAGAAGGCCATGGTGGGAATAGGATGCTATTTAATCTAAGGTGGTAGGCAAGGCTTCTGCTGAAGAAGGGACCTTACTAGCACCTGGCTGCTTTCTTTAATTATTTTTCCTGTCTGGCTTTCAAGTTTTGAAATCCTTTTCACCTTCTTTTTTTTTTTTATTTATATGAATTTAATTTTTGTAGAGATGGCATCTTGCTATGTTGCCCAGGCTGGTCGTCAACTCCTGGGGTCAAGTGATCCTCGCACCACCACCTCCCAAAGTGCTGAGAGTACAGGCATGAGCCACTGCGTCCGGCCCTTTTCAGCTTCTTAAGAGTTTAAAACTCTTAAGAGACAGGGTCTTACTCTCTTGCCCAGGCTGGAGTGCAGTGGTGTGATCACAGCTCACAGAAGCCTCGACCTCCCAGGTTCAAGCAATCCTCCCACTTCAGCCTCCCAAGTAGCTGGGCCTACAGGCGCATGCCACCACGCCCATCTAATTTTTATTTTTATTTTGTAGTGACAGGGTCTCCTTATGTTACCCAGGCTGGTCTCAAACTCCTGGGCTCAAGCAATCCACCTGCCTTGGCCTCTCAAAGTACTCAGATTATGGGTGTTGAGCCACTGCACCCAGGTAGTATTTCTAATTTTTAAAATTAAAATGTAAACATTTTAATTTTTTTTAAGAGACAAGGTCTCACTTTGTTTTCTAAGCTGGAGTGCAGTGGCATGATCACAGATCACTGCAGCCTTGATCTCTCAGGCTCAAGTGGTCCTCCCACTTCAGCCTCCCAATTGGCGGGGACCCAAGCATGCAACACCATGCCCAACTAATTTGTGTGTGTGTGTGTGTGTGTGTGTGTGTAAAGACGTTGTCTCCCTATGTTGCCAGGCTGGTCTCAAACTCCTGGACTCAGCTGGGTGCAGTGGCTCATGCCTGTAATCCCAGCACTTTGGGAGGCCGAGGCAGGCGGATCACGAGATCAGGAGATCGAGACCATCCTGGCTAACGCGGTGAAACCCCACCTCTACTAAAAATACAAAAAAATTAGCCGGCCATGGTGACGGACGCCTATAGTCCCAGCTACTCGGGAGGCTGAGGCAGGAGAATGGCATGAACCCGGGAGGAGGAGCTTGCAGTGAGCTTGAGCTTGAGATCGCGCCACTGCACTCCAGTCTGGGCGACAGAGTGAGACTCCGTCTCAAAAAAAAAAAAATAAATAAACAAACTCCTGGACTCAAGCAATCCTCCCACCTCGGCCTCCCAAAGGAGGAATGGAAGGATGGAAGAACTCATCACGGCTTGTGCCAATAAGAAGACACTTGGCGCCTAGCCCCCATCCTGCTGAAAGCCCACACAAACCCACCTTTAAGTTGCCTTTGGTGGTAAAAGCTCGCCCACAAATGTTGCACACAAAAGGCTTCTCTCCAGTGTGAGTCCGCTCGTGGATCTGAAGAGCGCTAGCAGACGAGAAGTTCTTCCCACACCGTGTGCAGCCATGTTGCTTGGCCTGTCGGCGTGGCTGGGCTGCTAACAAAGGGGTCATCCCTGGGGACAATGTCGAGGGTCCCACAAATGTGCCAGGAACTTCAACCTTGACATAGGTCGGCTGGGCTCGGATAAACGTGGAAGGGAGACTGCTCCGACCTAGTACACAGAGGGGAAAAAAGCCAGACCTTTATCATCCAACCTTCATTCTTTCTCTTCAAAGCAAAAGAGATCTTTAAAAATAACTGCCTGCTAGTTTGAGAGTCTGGAGCTGGCTTTGTAAGTAATTAACACCTTCCTTTGAATTGTTTATCTGCACAAAGAATAAAGCTTCAAATGCTTGGGAAAAGGTATCACTTTGGGTTTTTTTTTTTTAAAGGCATGGGCAACATATAAACACATATGTAATTTAAGTTCAAATTTCTGCATAAGAAACTACCTTTAAAGCGTATGCCCAGACACCATCTTTCTTTGATTCTTTGATACAGCTTTTCCCTTATTTTACCATTAATGACATCAACAAACCTCTCAATAGATATGTGCATTTAAAATGGGTTCATCTTTCCCTGCTTCAAGAGTGGCTAATTTGTGAACATTACATTAGGCAGTGGGGCCTCAGAGTCAGGGAACCACGGCTTATTTCAGTGGTCAAAAAGCAGTGGCCACTTCCTCAAACATACTCTTAAGACACCCATATACAGAATCATAGTGTGGAGAAACAAAAAGAAAAAAACTGTAACAAAATAGAACGACTACCCACCCCTATGTCCCAAGGGGCTCAAAGACAAAAATAAAAACCAACAAAAAAGGTATGCTGTCCATACCCATTTTGCATTAACCACCATAAATTAAAAGCATGTTCATTACTAGGATAGAGGCAGTTACTATTGCCCTCTACCCAGAAGTATAGAAAAGCTAATTGCCCTATAGAAGGGGCTGCTTCAAGTCATACTCTCCGTTTGTAAAGTTCAACCCAGGCTCCTTTTTGATGACCTTGAGCCCAAAATGGACATAAGTTAAATCCAAAGCTCTATCACCTTCCATCTCAGTGCGGCTGTTCTCGGAGCTCTCTGCTTTGCTCCCAGCATCGGGAGACTTTGACTTGATGCTTTCGGCTTGACTATTGGCCGGGGAGAGTGCCTGGAAGGATGTGGTTTCCAGGATGTCTGGGCTTCGGCTCTGATACTCCTGGTCTCCCATCAGCGAGGATGAGTCGTTGGTCAAGCCATCGCTCTCCACGGAACCGTTTTCTCTGCTGCCCTGGCGCTGCAGGTTAAAAGGGGCAGGACCCACTTTCCCTGGGGCATCTAAGGAAGCCATCATGGCAAACCCTAGCGTGGGTGATGCCGAGTGGATGCTGGGAAGAGGCGTGGGGACCTTGGAGGTGCTGCTGGGAGCCTCCTGGGAGCTGACTTCCTCTACATCGATGCTTTCGATGACATCATCGTGGCAGATAGCGCCGGTGCTGCCGTTCTCACCCACGGTCATTGGCTCAGAACCCGTAAAGTCACAGGGATTCTCTGGCAGGGGCGTGTTGGGAATCTGACCGCCCATGTGCATCCGAATATGTTGCTGCAGCATCACGGCATTAGTGAACTTCTTCTGGCAGATGGGGCACGAATGCTGCGTCTTAATGGACGTGTTGGTTCGGTGAACCCCAAGGTGTGTCTTCAGGTTACCTTTGGTAGAAAAGGCTCGGCCACAGATCTTACACTGGAACGGTCTCTCCCCGGTGTGGGTGCGATAATGCATCTTGAGGGAGCTCTGACAGCTTAAGACTCGGTGGCAAATGAGACATTCGTTGGGATCAGTGGTGGCCTTGTCAATGTTCTCCACCAGCTGCTGCAATTTCAGGGTCTCTGACCCTGGCTCAGGGGTCCCACTCCCTTGGAAGCCACCAGCCCTTGGGGAATTATGGTTTGGTCCCACCCCAGTGAGTGTGGGTCCACCCTCACTTTCTGGAGAAGGCCCAGGCTGCAGGTCACCGGGCAAGGAGCCACCCGTGAGGTCCTTGGGATTAGTCCCCGAAGAAAGATTCTGAGGTAGCCCTACAGAGGTGGTTACAAGGACAGGTTTGCTGTCTAAAGAAAGACTCGGTTCATCTATGGGGTCAGGTACAGAGAGTGCATAGGGGATGCCATTGCCGGCTGCCACTTTGTCCTGGAACTCGGCAAACAGCTGGGGGTTTGCCTTCACCTGGGGATGTCGGTGAAAGTGCACCTTGAGGTTGCCCTTGGTGGTGAAGCGATGACCACAGACAGAGCACACGAAGGGTCTCTCTCCAGTGTGGGAGCGGAGGTGGATCTGCAAGGAGCTATCAGTCCCAAAAACCTTGCTACAGTACTTACACTTGTGCTTGTAGAGGGCCGCCTCGTCTTTGGGTTTGACATCCACCGCGGAGATGTTCGGTGGCTTCCCCTTCCCTTTCTTGGATGTGTCTAGCGCCACAGTGGAGAAAGGGCTCTGGAAGAGCACCGAGCCCGGGGCCTGAGGAAGCAAAGCGCTCGGGAGGCGGGACATGACGTTCGGGAGCACCCGGGTCCCATCCGGCTTCAGAGCGAAGGGTGCCAGCCCTGGGGACAGGGAGCTGGTGGCAGAAGGGATGTTGGCGTGAGGTAGCTTGGCTTGTTTCAAGGCATCCAGAGACAGACCTTGGCTTCCAGCTTTCTGGCTGAGCAAAGCCACAGCTGCAGAAACCTGCTGAGACATGTGGCTGCCCAAGGTCTTCAGAGTGTCGGCCCCTGCCCCGCTTGAGTGGAGGGCGTGGGAGGCCCACATGTTCACCTGGATGCGGATCTGCTCGGTGAGCTGGATCTGCTGTAGCTGCTGCTGCTGCAGACACAAGATCTGCTCGAGGACCCACGGGATGCTGTTGGCACCAGGCACGGGGGCAGGGAGTGCATCCGCGCTCCGCTGATTCACCGCCACCTTGGTGCCCCGTAGTGCCTGCAAGGTCACGTTAGTGTTGGCCACTTTGCCTTTGGCTAAATAGCTTATGTCCTGGGGGGTGGGTGGCAGGGCTGTCTCTGTCTTTAGGTACACCACAGACTCCGCATCCGGCTTCTCCTTCATGTCCTCTGAGCTGCCGCCATTCTCCCTGTGACCGTCCTTACTGCCGGGACTGGCGGGCTGGTGGCTCAGTACAGCTCCGGAGAAGTCTTCTGAAGGCACAGGCCCCTCGCTGTCATTCATGATGAGGACAGGTGGATTTTTAGTGCAATTTTTCTTATGTTCCAGGAACTCAGAGATGCTGAAGAACTCCGCACAGCATTTCTCACAGACGTGCGTCTCCTCCCGACGAAGCCGCTTTACTGTGGCTTCATCCTCACTCGCCACCTCATCATTCCCTGGGTGGTTCACTGGAGCACCTGTAACAAGACAGAAAAAGCTAAGGACTCTGCCCAAGTAAAAGATGTGTGGGGAGCCGGGCACCGTCGCTCACATCTATAATCCCAGCACTTTGGGAGGCTGAGGTGGGCAGATCACCTGAGGTTGGGAATTCAAGACCAGTCTGGCCAACATGGTGAGACCCTGTCTCTACTAAAAACACAAAAATTAGCTGGGCATGGTGGTGGGCTTCTGTGGTCCCAGCTACTCGGGAGGCTGAGGCTCAAGAATTGCTTGAACCCAGGAGGCAGAGGTTGCAGTGAGCTGAGATCCCGCCATTGCACTCCAGCCTGAGCGACAGAGCGAGACTCCATCTCAAAAAAAAAAAAAAAGGCTGATCCCTGAATTTCTTTTGTAACTGGGGCTTATTTACTTTAGGGTTAGTGCCAGCCTACACATTGCAACTCCGAACTTGGGACTGTGTTTTAGCCAGATGCTGGGGTCCTTCACATGACGCCTGGAAGTCTCTCAAAGCTACTTCATTGTTCTCACCTCCCCGCTGTCCTCTCAGGTATACCCCATCATCAAGATATCAATGGAGCTTGGGGCCACAGGACAAAGACAGGCATATCTCAGACCCAGCAGCTGAGCCTATAAATCTAAACCACACAAGACATTCACACAAGCATACAATGATCTAGGTTTTCTTGTTTTTTCAGAAATGTTCACAGCAGCAAAGAAGTAAATTTTGGCCCACCCACCCATAGTGTGAGAAATATGCAGAATTTCTGTGTATGCCACAGAAATTAAGTGAAAGAAACGGGTTGCGCAACAATATGTACAACATGACCATTTTGCTTAAAACAAAACCTGTGTTTGAAATGTACAAATGTGGCTGGGTGCAGTGGCTCGCACCAGTCATCCCAGCACTTTGAGGCCACTTTTGAGAGGCCGGGAGTTTGAAACCAGCAACACAGTGAGACCCCGTCTCTACAAAAAAAATAAGAAGATAAAAATAGCTGAGCATGGCAGCGTCCATGTATAGTTCAAGCAACTCCGGAGGCTGAGGCAGGAGAACCGCTTGAGCCTGGGAAGTCAAGCCACTCCAGCCTGGGTGACAGAGTGAGACCCTGTCTGGAAAAAAAAAAGTACAAATTCACAAGGAAAAGGCCAGGAAGGGCTGGAGTGCAGTGGCCCAATCTTGGCTCACTGTAACCTCCGCCTCCTGGATTCAAGCTATTCTCATGCCTCAGTCTCCCGAGTAGCTGGCTAATTTTTGTATTTTTAGTAGAGATGGGGTTTCACCATGTTGGCCAGGCTGGTCTCGAACTCCTGGGTGCAAGTGATCCGTCTGCCTCAGCCTCCCAAAGTGCTCGGATTACAGGCATGAGCCACCGTGCCCAGCCAAAGCCACGGACTTTTGACAGCACAGTCCACCCACGGGTTTCCAGGAGGGGCTGATCTTGAAGCATGGCCTTAACAAACTGATTTAATCTTTACTTATTTCAGACTGGGTCACAATATGAAGTCTTGCAAGGTATGTGTAGGCTGGGGGTGGGTCAGGGGAAGAGACAACAGCCATGGGCAGGTCTGGCCTGCCAGAGTTAAGAAAGCTAGCCAGGGCCAACCTAGCCTTGCCTATCAATAACAGGTAGTTATTGATAGGCAAGTCCGCACACCCCTAAGAAAGCCTACTGGGCACGTGTAATCGCGAGATGACAACCTCGTGATTAGATGATTAGGTAGATGCCTGGATTTACTGATTCAACCAGGACTGCTGAGAACAATGCCTTACAATAAAACAATGTAATGCCTCTCGTTCCACAATACTTACCTCCTACTGCGTGCAAAGCAGGGGTTGGGGACCCAATGGTGAAAAGATGAGCCCCATTATCTTCCTATAATTCAGATTTTGTACCCGCAGATGCCCATACTGTAATCATTCAATCCTATTAAATATCAGCTCCATTAAAGGCTGGGCGTGATGGCTCACACCTGTGATCCCAGCACTTTGGGAGGCCGAGAGTTCGAAACCAGCCTGACCAATATGGTGAAACTCCATCTCTACTAAAACTATAAACTTAGCCCAGCGTGGTGGCGCATGCCTAATCCCAGCTACTCAGGAGGCCGAGGCAGGAGAATCACTTGAACCCAGGAGGCGGAGGTTGCAGTGAGCTGAGATTGTGCCATTGTACTCCAGCGTGGGCAACAAAAGCGAAACTCCATCTCAAAAAATAAATAAATAAATAATGAAAAAATAAAGATGTGAAAAACAGAGACTCTGAGAAATAATGTCACTCGTGCAACATAACAAAAGTTATTGACAGATAACTTTTGAGCACTTACTTTGTATGTGCCAGGTATGATTCTAAACAATTTGTTATATTAACAACTCTGAAATAGAAACTATTACCCTATTTGACAGAAGGGGAAACTGAGGCACAGAGGACATGAACTTGCCCAAGCTAACGTGTTAAGTAAACTGCAGAGCCAGTATTAAACCCCAGACATGCAGTTCCCACACCCTCTATTGGAACCCTTCATTTGTACCCCTCTGATCATGTTTCTTCTGTAAAGATTGCAACTTTCTTTCCTCTCACAGAGACGTTAAGATGGGACAGGAAAGCCTGGGAGGTTGCCTTGGTTAGGAAGGGGTGGGAGTCGACCACCCATTCCTGTCTTATTTCTAGGACTTCCAGAAGTTGCTCTGAAAGTGTTAAGATGCAGTGCGATGCTGCTACTTCCAGGTAGAGTTCCAGTAGCAGGTACCAGCACAAACTCTCCTTTCTTAAGGCCCCAATACTGCTGCGAATCTGCCTCATTTCAGTGATCCAGATAAAAATGTTCGGCCAGGCACGGTGGCTCACAAGGTCAGGAGATCAAGACCATCCTGGCTAACATGGTGAAACTCCGTCTCTACTAACAATACAAAAAATTAGCCGAGCGCGGTGGTGGGCGCCTGTAGTCCCAGCTACTGGGGAGGCTGAGGCAGGAGAATGGCGTGAACCCGGGAGGCGGAGGTTGCAGTGAGCCGAGACAGTGCCACTGCACTCCAGCCTGGGCGACAGAGCGAGACTCCGTGTCAAAAAAACAAAAACAAAAACAGATAAAAATGTTCGTCAATTCCCAGAACCCTGGCAACTATTTATCTGGGAACCACCAACTCTCAGATAAATAGTATCTATCTGTATGATTTTCCAAGACTGGAAACCAGCACTAGTGGGAGTGCTAGGTGGCACAATCTTTCTAGAAAAGCAATTTTGACAATTATGTGTCAAGAATGTTAAGAAGTGAAACTTTTTAAAACAGTTTCTCTTGTTAGGGAAGGAAATACACACTGCTGGTACGAGTGTATAGACAGATACAGCTCTTTCGGCGAGTCATCTGGCAACATCTTCATTTTAGTACAATTTTCCTTTGACCCAGCAATTCCTGCTTTAGGAATTTCCTCAATGTACTTGCAGCATTTCTCATGTTAACAAACACCAACAAAATGGATGCACCTTGGTCCATCAGTAAGATTTTGGTTAAATAAATTAGGGTGCAGAAAAGGCGAACGCTTTATAGCCTCCAGAAATAAAGAAGACCAAGGCTGGGCACAGTGGCTCACACCTGTAATCCCAGCACTTTGGGAGGCCGAGGTGGGTGGATCACCTGGGTTCAGGAGTTTGAGACCAGCCTGGCCAACATGGTGAAACTCTGTCTCTACTAAAAATAGAAAAATTAGCCAGGCGTGATGGTGTGCGCATCGCTGGAATCCCAGCTACTCGGGAGGCTCAGGTGGGAGAATTGCTTGAACCCAGGAGGTGGAGGTTGCAGTGAACCGAGATTGCGCCACTGCACTCCAGCCTGGGCAACAGAACAAGACTGTCTCAAAAAAAAAAAAAGAAAGAAAGAAAGAAAGAAAGAAAAGAAAAAAAAAAAAAAAAAACCTCAATAAAGCCCATGCAAAAACATTAACCACTCCATACTACTTTTTAGAGGCCAAAGCTAACCACCACCAACCTCTCCAAGCAAGAACAAAAACATACTTCATACTGTTACACCTTAAGGCAAGCTTGTCCAACCCAGGCCCAGGCCAGCTTTGAATTCAGCCCAACACAAATTCATAAACTTTCTTAAAATGTGAGATAGTTTTACAATTTGTTTTAAGCTCATCAGCTATCATTAGTGTCCATGTCTTTTATGTGTGGCCCAAGATAATTCTTCTTCCAATGTGGACGAGGGAAGCCAAAAGATTAGACACCCTTGCCTTAGGTCACTTATCTTCATAGCCACATAATCAAACAAGCTCCTTTGTTTCCATTTTGCAGATGTGGAAAACAGGCTCAGAACTAAATAGCTCAAGATGACATACTGCTTGCTAGTCACAATACAGAGGTGACTTAAATACTATTTAACAGCACTAAAATTAGTGGCCCAATTCATAATGGTTTCTTCTAGAGCAGAGTTTCTCCCCTCTATGGGAGAAACTTTTTCATTTTGCCCCTCTATGGAGACTTTTAAGTTATTTTTCCCTGATAGCTACCCCCTTATGAAGTTCTAATATCACAAACATATTATATACATTTATCTCCTTTGGAAGGCCACAGACCACTGTAATATCAATAAAACGTTTTCATCCCATTGGTGAAAATATCACTTGATTGAAAATGCATGTTCTATTTAACACAGGCATTTTTAAACAGGGGGTCTATGAAATTAGATAAGAAAAAAATAACTAATTTTCACTAAGCTGAACTAAAATTCAACATTTCGTTCAATGATGAATATAAGCAACATACCACACTGGTATTAATAGAACTTGTGACTTTGTCATCAGTGGAGACCACAGATATTTTCATATAGTGTTATAAGTTGTTATGACTTGGAAATTCTTGTTATCTGACAGGCTACTAGATCTTGTTATTTATTGTATTAATAAAGTAGCTGATATTACTAAGTTAAAAATGTTTTCATTTTTGATGACTGTGTTTCAATGCAATTTATTTCCTTGGTCATCTGTGTATTTTATACACTATGTTGAGAAGAGATCTATGGCACAAAAAAGGTTAAGCTCCCTCCCCTAGAAGGATCCAGCAGTTCCCAGAGTGATTTACAGCCTGAATACCAGCTTGCCTTTGCTGTATACACAAGCTTGCCTCTTCTGCAGCCTCCACCAGCAACATCCCACTTGACTCTTAAAACAGCAGCAGCTCTGTTTGCTTGTGCAGTAAAAAGTGCTTCTACATCCAGGCCACCACTGGTAAATACCGCAACTGTATTTGCCAAGGAGTAAGAAGATTCTGTTATGAACAATTGCTGGGCATGCTTAAGTTAACCGAAAAGGAAAAAAAAGCAAAGTTCAGAGGGATTACACAGCAACTAGTTCTTCCATTTCTCCACCCCACCCCCACCCCGAATTTTAGGAATGTTATCTTGCAGCATCTAGTTATCCAATAAGTTGGAAGAATGCAGTAAACCCAGCAGGGGTCTTAGATTCAATCACTGCCAAATGGATAGAAAATACTCTTACTATTGTATAGGAAGAAAGTTCATCTACTGGTGGCCAATCAAATTCTGGAGACACTGAAATGCTTAAAAAGTAAAACCTGTATATCTTGATAAAAGCATTATGACTCAAGCTTATCTTTTTTTCATTCCTACATTTAAAGAACGACAATGAGTAGATTATCTAAAGCACACAACATCTTCTACCCTCCCCCAACCCCAGGATAATTGCTTACCAAAAAACAAAAGGAAATTATGTGCCTTCTTAAGTATTTAACCAGTTGAAAGAAAACTGCCTCTTTAGCAGCTTAATTTTAGCAGTCAAAAAGCCTTCAACTCAATTCATAGACGGCAAATAAGACTTTAAGTTTCCACCTAATTAAGATCTAAAAAAGACAAAGTTTCAAACAGCCTTGAACCAAAATTCGGGGATGCAGCTGGAGAGGAAAAAAAGAGTAAATGGCTCAAAGAAAGTTTCACAGGCGCTAAGGCGTGTGACCTCTCTTTGCTTCCAAGGTTAGGGAAGTGTCCCACTCGTCCCCAACTAGAGATCAGGCAAGTTTGCAAACTCCATGAGGGCAGGGGTTTTTGTCGCCTGTCTCCAGAGCCCCCCTGAACAAATCCTGACACAGACATAAAATTTGTTGGGGCGGGGGTGGGGGGGGATTGTGGTGACTGGCGATGCAGTTCTTATCTGGATTTAGTGGCTTTTAACAATGTTTAGACATTTTAAAAAATAGTCAAAAATACAGTAGGCTAAAGGTGATGAGGAAGGGACAACTTCTGGAACTCTTTTCGCCATCAATTTTTCCAGGGTAGTACAACCCAGAGAAGCCGACCAAACTCCAACATTGTTTTATTTCTAGGACCTCTTCATCTAGACCGTGTGAAGGCACATCCCAACATTTAAGATGGCAGAGGAGAGGCCACCAAACCCAACCAGCCAAGCACCAATCACGGCTCCCTTGTCGAAGATGCCAAAAAGAACATCTCATCACATCACCAACTGACCTAAGGCTATTTTTTAAAAACCAATAAAAACAAAACAAAACAAAACAAAAAAAAAAACAGTTCCTTGGGCTCTGGGGCGAGGCAGGACAAGACACCATGCGCCATCAAGCAGGGCAAGACACCACGGGCAAAGCCATTTCAAACAGGTGCTGCAATTTAAAATGAGTAAAAACATGACTATCACTTTTGGTCTTTAATATCTTGAATTAAAGATAGCGCACTCGAGTCCCCAGCCTGGTGTCTGGCAGGCAGCACACTGCCGTTTCTGCTAGATTGCCTCAACTGGCAGCTCAACACCATCTTGACACAACAAACACGAATAAAAACATTTTGGTATTTTGAACAAAATTAAGACTGATCACATTCCCAATTCATAGTAGCCCTTCTATAGTTGAAATTATCTAAACAGGGCATTTTATCACTGCTATATAGAGGAGGAACCCAAAAACTCAGAAAAAACAAAAAAACAGAAAACCCCACCAAGCTGGCTTCAAGGTTACACAGCTGAAGTCACACAGCCACAGTGGAACGCGGATCCCATTCTAAAACCTGACTTCCCAGGCATCAACCTAACACTTCACATTTTAAAAAAGGAAATGCTAACTGCCTTCTCCCTCCCAAGATGGTTCCCCAACCCACAGCCCAGGAGGAAGCTCACTAACAGCAGCACCAATGACAAAGTATCATTTGCTTCTGCACTGCACATTTTTATTCAACAAAAGGAGCTGTTTGGCAAATTGTAGCTTCTCTCCCTATGGGAAACCCACATGAAGTCTAACGTAGAAAGTTGACCTGAAACGTTAACTAACGTCAAAATCCTTCTAAGCCAGCGTAGGTCATTTTGGTGAGTAATTGGAAATAGGAAGTTATTCGAAACTTGGGAATCCTAATCGTTGATGTTTGTAATCCAGTTTAGCACAAAGGGCATTTGAAACTCTTTTGAGAAAATGCTAATTTTTCCTGTATGTAGTGTTAGCCCTGCGACCACCTGCAGATTTTTTGATCTGCTAATTGATCGCCAGACGTCATTTTCCTCCCTCAAAAACTGCATTCTCGAATGGCTTTGCAAAATAAGACCAGCTCAATCTGCATTCTAAAAAATTATGTGAGACATATACATACATCTAAGTTAGATACGTATGTCTACATTATATACCTAACACATATAATTTTAGGCAGCTCAAATGCAAACAACCCAAACGCAGCCATTAAAAACGCACTGCTTGGGAAAACAACCTTCTCTCCCAAGGAGGCAATTGGAGGCTCTGCAAACACATTCTAGCCGCCAGGAGTTATTACCAAGATTCCAGATTTGGCAAAGAACAGCGGGCACAGACGGCGATCAAGCAGGCGACCGGCACGAATCCCCTAGGGTACCCATCCTTGGCCCAGCCCAGCACTCTCCATTCACCCCCACAACCCGTCCCACCCACCAGGTGTGAGCCAGTACCTGCGAAGGGACCCCGCCTCCCAGCAAAGGGCTAGGCTTCAAGCTGGGCCTCCAGGGGGCGCCCGCGCGCAAGCCGGGTGGGCCGTCCGCGACAACCCTGGTGATCAATAGCCAACTCCCCTCCCTCCCAAATCGCAGTGGCAGCGCACGGCCAGGCCTGAGGTTTTAGCTCAGCTCAGGTTGACTCTGATTCCAAACTCCAACCATCGTTAATTTCAGAAGCCCTCTCGTAACAAGCTTCCCTCCCGAAAGGTGCCAAACACCACCAAAAGCCCCACGTGTGTGCGCCCACCCAAAATGAAGGGGGAAGGGGAGGTCAGCGTAGGACCAGGGGAGGGGTCAGAGCCAGGAGCTCGCCCCTCCTCTCCGGAGGAAGCAGGCGGGCTGAGGGTTAACCCTTTTGTTCCAGGTGGGCCAGGCCACGAAGCCTTCACGCTCCCCTCAACCCCCACCCCACCCCGCCCCCAACCAAGGCACAAAGAGAGTCCCTCCAGGCGCCTGGGACCTCGGATGCGCGCTGCGCTGACCACCCGGCGCCCCGAAAACGCCCAGCCATCCCCTCCGTCAAGCCGATCCTTTTAATTTGCCCTGGAAAAATGTTAAACGGGGAATTCTATTGACGTATTATAAACTTGGGAAATGTATTACATTCAGTCTCCGACAAAAAGGCGGGGATACGGAAGCCAAAAAGTGGCGACCGTCTTCTCGGGAAACCCCGGGTATCAGAGATGGTCTCTGAGAGTCCTCCGGGGTTGCCGAGCACACCCGTCTGCTGCAGGGAAATTAGAAAGCAGGCGGGGAGCGGAGCGACGAACAAGGCCGGAGAGGAGGCTACAAATCCCCCCTCCCCCCACGCGCACGCTAAAAACTTATCAGGCGACAATTTGGCGGGCCGGGATGGAGACGAGATAGTGGAAAACCGCCTCGCTCCTAAAACCTCCGCGGTGAAGTGATGAAGTGGGAACAGAGTTGGCCCCGCCGTTCCTGGCGCGGCTGGGGTCCCGAACTCCCCTCGATCCGGGAAACGCTGGCCGCGGAAGCGTGGGCCAGGTCAGCCGCGGGAGTTCGCTCTGGCCCCCCACCTCTCCCCTTTCACACCCGAGCGCAAATGTGGAAAGCCGAGCGCTCCAGAAAAGCCACGCAAAACGGGAGGCCGGTGCACCCCAGTGGGGCCGCCGCGCGCCCGCCACCCCGGCCACTGGGGGCTCGCACCCTCGGGCTTGCCGCGGTTATTTTTAGGAAGTCGGAAATCAAAGATGGCTGGAGGTCAGGCCCCGAAAGGTTAGGGCGAAGATCGGCAGGCGGCGCAGCCCGGGCAGAAAAGGCGAAATCCAGAAAAGAAAAAAATTTTAAAGGGAAACATTGAGCCCTCCTCCCCCACCTCTCTGGGCCCTCCAATCCCCTGCGCAGCGCGGGTGGCCCGCACCCCAGCTCCTGAGGGTGGGGAGAGGTCGCGCCCCCTCCCCCCACTTGGCCCGGGAGGGGCGCGTGCAACAGATCGTCCTCCTCCGGGGGGTCTTCCAGGGGTGCGCCCCTCCAGCCTCCAAGAAAAGCCCCAAGGGGCTGGTGGAGAGGGTGGGGATCCCCCGGGGTTCTTTCTTTTGAGAGCGACGCGAGGGAGGGGGACCTAAGTTACAAGGCGGGGGTAACACCAGTGAGGGGAGTGGAACCAATTAAGTGAGGGGCAGAGGACAAGGAGAAGGGAACCTTTCGGGAGCGAGAACAGAGGAGCGAGTGGGGGTCAATTTTACAATTAGGGGAGAAAGCTGGGGGTGAAACTTACACAAGAGGGGAGAAGAGGAAAAAAGTGTGAAATGTGCAAAAGGCGGGGTGGTGGGGAGGGGCGGAGACCTCTCCTCCCGGGCACTGAGCCCCCAAATCTCGGCTCCTGAATTTGCGCTGGACGCCGCCCGCTCCCCGAAGCCTGCGCCCTCGAGGATCCCGCGTACGTCCGGGAAGCTCCCCTCCCCGGGCGGGCGCCCCAGCCCCACTCACCCAGCTCCCCCGCCGCGGGCGCCGCTGGGGCCGCATCTGCAAACTCCGGGGTCTGCTGCTGCGGCTGCTGCTCGCCCTGGTCCTCCTCCGAGTTGATGTGCTGGGGTTTCGCCTGCTTGCGCCTCGACATGGTGCGAGCATCGGGGCGCCGGGAGAGCCGCAGTTATTTGCCCTCTCCGCCACAAATTCCTGGAGTTGGGAAATTTACCCCCCTTCGGCCGGAACGCGCATGTCCCAGTAATTATTATTATCAATAATGCATTGCGATTTATCATGAGCCCTGACAGCTGATTGGCCTGGGTCCAAGACCTCAGAGATCATTTAAATAAGCCCTCATTGATCAGGGAGGGGTGAGGCATTCTGGGCTTTGTAGTCCGGGCCTACTTGTGACAAAGGCGTGTTCATCAGGGGAGCGCAGCTAATTAGCATCCGGGCTCAGATTGGCTGGGGCGGGGATGAAATCAGAGGGGGACCCATCCTTGCTCCAACTATCTCAGTCCTTGGAGAGGAAAAGAAAATGGGGAGAAATGCGTACTTATTAAAAAGTAGGAGCTTACGTAGAAGTTTTGGAACGGCTGTATTTGGTAGTTACTTGCTCCAAAGATTACTTTGTAAGGTTGATGTCCTCCAGCCGAGAAGGGAGATCTCTTCACAGTGGAATATTTTGGCTCAGTTTTCACATCTACACGCACACACATTCCCCCAAACCTGAGATGTGACCCGTGTCCCCTCCCATCTTTTTGATTAAAAATGTTTAAGTTGAGTCTCGAGATAACTGAAGAATGATGAATGGTGGTGTTTTCAGCCCTCCCACCCATCTCAACTCTTAAAGTGAGCTCGGAACTTCCAAAATTTCAGACACCCCACCACCACCATGACTTACCTCCTTTAAAAGCTGATTAATAGCCTCCAGGATTCCTGTTCACAAAGACCGGTTTGTGGTTACAATGCAAACCTTGATTTTTTTTTTAACTTCAAAATGACTGGCTACTAAATATAGAAATGGCAAATGATAAGCAAGCATAGTCAGTCAGAGATAATATCAAAACAGCAAGCAATTGCATTTTTTTCCCCAGAAGCCATAAATGCCTGATAACATCATATTTTATTACTGAGACAATGCTCTTGCATCTCCCATGGAATGGCAATGGGGCACTGTCACAGTATCTGGTTGTTACTAATCACTATTGGAATTTTTTTTGTGCAATACACACATTATTACAGAAAAGGTGTATCGTTCAAAGTGATCGTATCATTCTGACACATGATGCCTGGAATTTTTTAAAGTTGGGCTTGTGTGTGTGTATATGATATATTACATGTATACACATTTATACCGTAAATTCATGTATACTTAATTTGGCTAACTGCTTTACACAATGTACATGCTCAATAAATGTTAAATGAATGATGAAATCATCAACCTGCTAAGTCTTTGATTGGTCTTTCCATAACTGCTCTGGGCATGCGTCTTTGTTTGGCATTTACTTCATTGTAAGGGACTGTGCAGATATAAACCCTCCCTCCACATTTGTGCATTGCATTCTCTTGATTAGTTATTCATCACGTTCCCAGCTTGTAAACTCATCAGGAATACAAGCAAAATGGAATGCTGGGCTCATCAATGTGTTCACCTGGGTATTTGGACAACCCAAGGCAGAAAATAAATCAGCTTGATCATCTTTTTTATATTCGTGGCCATCAGTAAAAACTTGTTGAAGGAAGATTAACCTTCAATTTTTGAGTCTCTGAAAAAGTCTTGCCTTATTTTATGTATAACATCTAAAGCAAGTAAGACAGAATTATAGCCAACAGCCAGATTGAAAAGGTAAGAATTTGGTTTAATAATACATAGAAGCAGTTTAGAATTCTGATACTGAGTAAAAAGGCCAATTAGCACCTGCCTTGCTGACTAATCTACTGATATTCTCAACACCTTTTCTGTGTAAGGTAGTGTGGCAGGAGATCTAACTTACAAATCTAAATGAATGTGCAGTGGGTTTATGGCTCAAAAAATACTATTGGGTTAAGGAAAATTTCATTTATATAGTTGTTTATATTTATTTTAGTAGATGATAGTTGTAACATGTTAGCCTTACTACGAGACAAAATTGTGCTGCTTGACTCTCCAAGTGATAGTAATAATAATAATTGATTGAGCCCCTTGTACATGCCACAGACTGCATTAAAACCGCCTTGTTTTATCTTCCCATGGAGGTTGGCCCTATTGTCCTCTCCATTTTGAAACTGAGGCTCAAAGACATGAAGTGACTTAATTAGAAACTGGCTGAGCTGGTGGTCAGTTTCTAAGCCGGTGGTCAGTTTCTAAGTCTGACTCCAAAATTCTATCACATCCTAATACCTGTCTTCCAACTATAGCTGAATATAGAGAAGATAGCTAAAGAAGAAAAATCGGAGTACAGTAAACTAAATTTAAAGTGTCCTAGAAAAATCTTGGGTCTTCAGAAATCACTCCAACAGATGAAGTCAAGAAGTTTCCCTCAAATGGAAACCTTCCACAAATGTCATATCAAGAAAAGCAGGACACAGTACATGTTTTGAATCTACCCCCAGTTTAACAGCTGCAGCCAGGAGCCAGCTGGTGGAAAATAAAGTAAGTCCTAGAGCAAAGCAGGGGATGAACGGAGGGCATAGCAACAGGCAAGTCCCTAATCAAAAGTTGTTTCAGGCTGAGCACAGTGTCTCACGCCTGTAATCCCAGCACTTTGGGAGGCCAAGACTGGCGGGTCACCAGAGGTCAGGAGTTCGAGACTAGCCTGGCCAACACGGTAAAACTCCATCTCTACTAAAAATACAAAAATTAGCTGGTCGTGGTGGCTCATGCCTGTAATCCCAGCTACTCAGGAGCCTGACGGAGGAGAATCACTTGAATCCAGGAGGCGGTGGTTGCAGTTAGCCAAGATCTAGCTACTGCACTCCAACCTGGGCGACAGAGTGAGACTCTATCTCATAAAAAAACAACAACAAAAAAGTTATTTATTAAACCAAAGGACCTGGTTGGGACCCAAGCTTGAAAAGAAAATGTTCAGAGTAAAGGATGATATTAAACTTTTTCATGTTAATGTCCTTTGTTAGGTGACTGGGTTTATATAATCCAGTCATTGTCAATGTTTATGTAATCCAGTCATGTTCAATGTTTGTGCCAGGCAGGAATATTCAAAAAATACACTTCTTGGTATATTTTTCAGCAGTCTTATTGTTTATAAGGAGAGTTGGGATGCATAATCCCATTTTATCCTCACTAATATCCTTTTTTAATTCCTTTTTTTTTTTTTTTTTTTTTTGAGACAGACCACTCTTGTCACCCAGGCTGGAGTGCAGTGGCACGATCTCTGCTCATTGCAACCTCTGCCTGGGTTCAAGCGATTCTCCTGCCTCAGCCTCCTGAGTACCTGGGACTATAAGCACATGCCACCACACTCGGCTAATTTTTGTATTTTTAGTAGAGATGGGGTTTCACCATGTTCACCAGTTGTCTCCAACTCCTGACCTCAAGTGAGGCCCACCTCAGCCTCCCAAAGTGCTGGGATTACAGGCGTGAGCCACCGTGTCCAGCTTATTTCTATTTCATTTATGGAAAAACAGAAGCTCATCGCTCCCATCAGCTCCTAGCGATTACTGACGAATGCATGCCAAATTATGGATTCAGTAACTTTGCACAGGTCTCAGTGGAAGGCAGATCTTTCCCTGAAAACCCCACCTCTGCTCTTTTCTACAAGGAATCGTCTTCCTTTCCACTGCTTGCCTCTCTTCACCTGGCCCACTCCTAAAAAGCCTATAATCTCTTCAAATTTCCCTTCCTGAAACCAGCCTTCCCTCTTCCAAACTAGGTCTCATTTATTAGTTCTCTCAGGCTTCAAGAAACCATATCTTTCTTTTTATAGCGCACTTCAAAATATATAATGACAGACTTTCTCATGTATCTGTTTATTGCTTATTTCTCACACTGCAGGCTCCGTGAAGGTAGACACCGTCATCACGGTGTCCTTAGCACTTAGCCACAGTAATGGAACACAGAAGTCACAACAAATAAATAGCGATGGACTCAATCCATGCTGAGTAACTTTAGAGGCCTGAATATGAAATGAAGTGTTAAAGGCAATATAGTAGGTGGGAATGTAAAATGCTGCAGCCACTCTAGATGGCAGTTCCTCAACAAATGTAAAAAAGGATTACCATATGATCCAGCAATTCCACATGTGGGTATATATCCAAAAGAATTGAAAGCAGGGTCTCGAAGCAGTATTTATATACCCATGTTCACAGCAGAATTATTCACAATAGCCAAAAAGTGGAAACAACTCAAGTGTCCATGGACAGATGAATGAATAAAGTAAATGCAGTCTATCCATACAATGGAATATTACTCAGCCTTAAAAAGGAAGGAAATTCTGACACATGGTACCACATGGATGAATCTTTGTTTTCTTTTGGGTTTTTTTGTTGTTGTTTTTTGAGACAGAGTCTCGCTCTGTCGCCCAGGAGTGCAGTGGTGCGATCTCGGCTCACTGCAAGCTCTGCCTCCCGGGTTCATGCCATTCTCCTGCCTCAGCCTCCCGAGTAGCTGGGACTACAGGAGCCCACCACCACGCCCGGCTAATTTTTTGTTTTTTTAGTAGAGATGGGGTTTCACCATGTTAGCCAGGATGGTCTTCATCTGCTCACCTCGTGATCCGCCCGCCTCAGCCTCCCAAAGTTCTGGGATTACAGGCTTGAGCCACAGTGCCCAGCCAACATGGATGAAACTTGAAGACATTATGCCAAATAAAATGAGCCAGTCACAGAAGGACAAATAGAGTGGTCAAATTCATAGAGACAAAAAGTAGAATGGTGGTTGCCAGGGGCTGGAGGGAGGGAGAGTGGGGGGTGGAGGGGCGGTTTCTGCTCAATAGGCATGAAGTTCCAGTTTTGCAAGATGAAAAGGGATCTAGATAAATGTTTAGATTTTAGCTGCTTTTCCACAAAAACAAACAAAATCAGGTAACAATGCAAGATGGATAGGTTCATTTGCTTCACTGGTAATCTTTTTACTATCTATATAAATCCCATAACATCAGGTAGTATGCCTTAAATACACACAATAATTTTTTTTTTAAAGATCTGGACTGGGCACGGTGGCTCACGCCTGTAATCCCAGCACTTTGGGAGTCCAAGGCAGGCGGATCATGAGTTCAGGAGTTCGAGACCACCCTGACCAACATGGTGAAACCCCATCTCTACTAAAAGTACAAAAATTAAATGGGCGTGGTGGTGGGCACCTGCAATCCCAGCTACTTGGGAGGCTGAGGCAGGAGACTCACTTGAACCTGGGAGGCGGAGGTTGCCCAGATGGTGCCACTGCACTACAGCCTGGGAGACAAAGTGAGACTCCAACTCGAAAGAAAAAAAAAAAAAGAAAAAAGAAAGAGAGAGATCTGGAAATTGGTTGCTCAACAATGTCAATGTACTTAACATTTCAAAACAGCACACTTAAAGATGGGTCAGACAGTAAATCTTATGTTAAGTGTATTTTAACACAATTGCAGAGAAAAAAAGGCAATTACAAACTAGATTATCACGATGGCTGCATACTGTATGGATTTACTAAAAATAATTCAACTGTACACTCACCGTGAGTGAGTTTCATGATATGTAAAGCATATGTACATGAAATGGTTTTTAGGAAGACAATTACATACTTGGCTATCCCTGTCATTGAAAGGACCACAGTTATGTGTGTGTTTTTTTCTGTGTGGGATTCCCAGCATCTTAAGCTTGAAATGACTAAAGTAGCGAGGTTGAGTCCCATAAATCATGATCTGCCACTGCAAAAGTATTGCCCCTTTGGACCTCTGTTTATTCATGCCAGGAAGCACAGTCGACTGACTTGGTAACCACGGCTGCTTCAATTTGGGAAATGTAAGGGTTGGATTTGGGAAGTATCTTAACATGGGCCAACGTCTTAGAGTCTATGGACTTTTATGTATCATAGTATATTTGATATCTGCCTACCCCAAATGGAAGGCTTGATGTCTGGAAGGCACTCTTCAAATTCTAGAGATTTAGAAGTTGAGCTAAAACTGCCTCCAAAATCATGCTTGTAATTCAATGGGACTATTTTATTATGGGGCCAAATGTCCACTTTTCTGAGTGTCCTGGCCCAGAGCCCTTCTGTTGGGATGATTTATGGTCGCAAAGTTGGCTAATTGCAATAATCACCACTTAACTGATGATATTTCCCCCATTTTAATATCTCTCTGCTTGTTGCCATTTCATCAATTCCAAATTGGTATTGAACAATTTCTAGCTCCAATTAGTCTTCTTAGTTGCAGCTGATGTATTGAAGCCTACAACTGTGTATTCAAAAAAAAAAGGTAAAAATATTCCAGGCCAGACACCGTGGCTCATACCTGTATTCTAGCACTTTAGGAGGCTGAGACCGGAGGACTGCTTGAGCCCAGCCCAGGAGTTTGAGAGCAGCCTGGACAACATAGGGAGTCCCCATCTCTACAGAAAATAAACCACAAAAAAATTAGCCAGGCATGGTGGCACGCACCTATAGTCCCAGCTACTCTGGAGGCTGAGGTGGGAGATCACCTGAGCCTGGAGAAGTCGAGGCTGCAGTGAGCTGTTATCGTGCCACTGCATTCCAGCCTGGGTGACGGAGCGAGACCCTGTTTCAGAAAAACAAAACAAAACAAACAAATAAATTAACCAGGCATGGTGGTATGTACCTGTAGTTCCAGCTACTCAGGAGAGTGAGGTGGAAGGATTGATTGAGCCCAGGAGTTTGAGGCTGCAGCGAGCCTTGTTCATGCCACTGCACTCCAGCCTGGGCAACAGAGTGAGAGTCAGTCTCAAAAAACAAACAAACAAAAAAGGGCCTGGCACAATGGCTCACGCCTGTAATCCCAACACTTTGGGAGGTCGAGGCCAGCAGATCACGAGGTCAGAAGTTCGAGACAGCCTGGCCAACATGGTAAAACCCTGTCTCTACTAAAAATACAAAAATTAGCCAGACGTGGTGGTTTGCGCCTGTAATCCCAGCTACTCAGAAGTCTGAGGCAGGAGAATTGCTTGAACCCAGGAGGCAGAGGTGGCAATGAGCCGAGATCGCGCAACAGCACTCCAGCCTGGGACAGAGCAAGACTCTGTCTCAAAGAAACAAAAAAATTCTGTCTGGGCGTGGTGGCTCACACCTGTAATCCCAATATTTGGGAGGCCGAGGTGGGTGGAGTATCTGAGGTCAGGAGTTCGAGACCAGCCTGGCCAACATGGTGAAACCCTGTCTCTACTTAACAAAAAAAAAAAATTAGCAGGCATGGTAGCGGGCGCCTGTAATCCCAGCTACTTGGGAGGCTGAGGCAGGAGAATCACTTGAACCCGGGAGGCGGCGGTTGCAGTAAGCCAAGATCATGCCATTGCACTCCAGCCTGGACGACAAGAGCGAAACTCCGTCTCCAAAAAAAAAAAAAAAAAAAAAAAAATTTCCAACAAGCTTATTAAAGCAAGAGTGAATTGTCAGAAATGATACTTTCTTCTGTAAGTTTGCTGGTTAAAGACTAAATGGATTAAGAATAAAAGAGTTGGCCGGGCATGGTGGCTCACGCCTGTAATCCCAGCACTTTGGGAGGCCGAGGTGGGTGGATCACTAGGTCAAGAGATCGAGACCATCCTGGCTAACACGGTGAAACCCCGTCTCTACTAAAAATACAAAAATTAGCCGGGCTTGGTGGCAGGCGCCTGTAGTCCCAGCTACTCGGGAGGCTGAGGCAGGAGAATCGTTTGAACCTGGGAGGCGGAGCTTGCAGTGAGCAGAGATCGTGCCACTGCACTCCAGCCTGGGTGACAGAGCGAGACTCCGTCTCAAAAAAAATAAATAAATAAAATAAAAGAGTTTGCGTGACTAGCTTTTTTTACTCCTCAGTCGCTTGAAACTCATGCTAGTCCAAGCATGCAGTCTTTCGGTCAATCTCAGGCACACACATACAGTCGAGAATGTTGGTTCTCTAAGTCCACAGCAGCAGTTCTTAATGGGGACAATGTGCCTTTTCCCCCACCAGGGGACATTTGGCAATGTCTAGAGACATTTTCGGTTGTCACTACTGTCTAGTAGGTAGAGGCCGGGGGTCATGCTTAAGATCCTACAATGCCCAGGATAACCTCCACAACAAAGGAATACGTGACCCAAAATGTCAACGGTGCCAGAGATGAGAAACAAGGCTTACAGGTAATATGATTTCAAGGCTATATTAGCATTTAACTAATACCATTTAAAAAAATAGTAAAGTCCTTTCTAAAAAGTATTAAGTCACAATCAAATCCTCTTATCTTCTCCAGGGGAGGCTTCTTAACCTTCCCAACTAAATCAAACTTCAGCATTTCGACCCTTTCCCTCAAAGATTGCACAATTGCCGTCTTATATTCACTCATGTGATGCTTTGAGTAATTTATCTACTTCTCCGCCTGCAGATTAGAGAAAGATAACATTTTGGAATTCTGTTTATTTCACTGAATGGGCTATCATAAGATTCTCCTGCCGCATTGAAAGAAATCTTTGTAAATGTGTTTTGTTATTTTTTCACTCTGTGGATGAACCTTTAATTCACTTAACCAACCCCTGTTGTGTATTTGAGATCTTTGTCTTTACTTTAGTAACATTTCAGGGAACGTCTTTGCTCATAGACGGCTCTGTCCAAATTTTGGATTTCTTGCCTTAAGGCCTACCATCTTGAGTCTTTCTGAAGTGAATGTTGAAATGAATTTCACAGATTCACAGCCCTTTGAGAGCTTTTTTCAAATACTATCTTACTCCTTTTGTAGGCTCTTGTGCAAGACCAGGGCCTCAGTAACATGAGTGATCAAGCTAAATGGGTCATCTCATAAACATGCTTATCGGGACACTCACATATTGCGTAACTGGACGGCAGAAATGTATAGATTTTCAAAAACAAGTCAAAGGTTCAATTGATTGAACATTTTTTTTTCTGCTAGAAATGCTTTCCTTTTCATTTCCTTTTTACATAAGTCTGATTCACTCTTTACTTAAATATTTCTGTACTGGCGTCCAAAACCCTTCTTAAAAGTTTTCTCTTGCCTTAAAAGAAAATTTTTTTTGGTTGTCTACCAGGCACAAATCCAACCCCCTAGTCCCCTAAAAAGTGCCTATTGTAAACTCTATGTTTAAAAACTATTACTGAGAAGGCGCTTCTTCAAATTCGCTGCAAACTTTATTATAACAAAGCTTAAAGAGCTAAAAGCGCGGCACAATGGAAAGTTGACTGTTATAAATATCTATCTGGCTTTGCAATATAAATTATAATTAAAAATAAACTTGTCAGAGAACTCTAGGCAACACACAAAAAGTGAGACGTTTAGAACGAGGCAATTAAGAATGTTAATTGGAACACAGAGAAAAGCAAAGGACAGTCATTGTTAAGATAACTGCTCTATAAACACCTAAATGGATTCTGTGAAGGGGAAGAAAGGATCATCTTTTGACCATGAAAGGGAATATAAAATGTTCTTTTCTTTGTTTTAACGTGTGGAGAGATTTTAAACTTCTTTTCTCGCTCAGACGCTCAAGTAAACAAATGACTTGGCCCTAGTCTGGTGTGGGTAACAAAAGAGAGAAATGGAGGGAAAGAGAGAAAAGCCAACTGGGTAGGCGAGAAGAGAAGAGAGCAAATGCTGAAGAAGAAGAAAAATAAAGGAGGATGATAAATGTAGAGGAATAAAGGGAAAAACCAAAACAGAAGGCATAAACCCCTAGGAAACAGAACAAGAGTTAAACACAGAGAATAAGAAAGGAGTCATCTCCCTTCCTTCGCTCTCCAAATGATCTGCAAGTTAATTTCTTAAAGACAGCAGAGTGGACAAGCACAGTCAGACAGACCCAGATGTAGATCTTGCTTCTTGGCAGTTTCCATCTGGGCTGGATAATTTCCTCCAGGGTCTCAACCTCTCTATGCCTTGATTTCTTCCCTAGTCAATGGGGAGGGTAATCGCTGCTTGTGGCCTCGCTGCAAAAATCAGAAATGATTTGTGTAAAGCCCCTGGCATATAATTAGTGTTTAGGAAACATCTATTATCACATGAATTATTTCAGGGTACAGCAGGAATGTTTAAGGTTTCTCATAATATTAAGCAGATGCACAACATACATGATAGTTTTGGAGTCGGAGTTATTTAATTTACATGGTCATTTATTTGATCATTCATTCATTCAAGGAGTAATAATTTTGTCTGCTATGCACAGGGCCTTGAGCTCACTCAGTGCTGGGAATTTAGACATGAAAAACCTTAAGTAGTTCAGTCTAAAATGTCTAAAAGTTTAATGTCAAAATTGTTGGCTTTTGCAAAAATGATAGCCTGTGGGCCAGTGGTGGTCTATGGTACATTGACTCTGCCTAGAATATGGCTAGGATGGGATGGAAACACGAAAGACATGATTTAGGACATATTCTTTTCCAGAATAAGCATTCCGTGACAGAAGGGGCCGTATTCATCTCATTCACCGTTGCATAAACAAATTGCATTGCATAAGCAAATATCTTTAATGAACAGCATCTAGGAGCAAGTGCTTTGAAGACAAAGCAAGGTAAAAGGACAGAGGCCATCAGTGGATGCTTTTTTTGTAGGGTGATCAGGAAAGGCTTCACTGAAAAGGAGACAAGTGGCCGAGACGTGAAGGAGGTGAGGGAGAAAGTCATATAGATCTGTGGGAATTGCATTCCAGACAGAGGCAACAGACAATGCAAAGGCCTTGAGGCAGGAACATGCTTGGAGTGTTTGAGGAACCAGAAAAAGGCCAGTGGGGCTGGGGTGGAGTGAGTGAGGAGTAATAGGGGCAGAGGACATATGACCTTAGAGATCATGGCTCTAGATACTTTGTTTTCCTATTTTTTTTTAATTGTGGTTAAATATCCATAATATGAAATTTATTTATGTATTTATTTTTCTGAGATGCAGTTTTGCTCTGTCGCCCAGGCTGCAGTGCAGTGGCATGATCTCAGCTCACTGCAACCTCCGCCTCCCAGGTTCAAGCGATTTTCCTGTCTCAGATTCCCCAGTAGCTGGGATTATAGGCATGTGCCACCACACTCAGCCAATTTTTATAGTTTTAGTAGAGACGGGGTTTCACCATGTTGGCTGGTCTGGTCTTGAACTCCCGACCTCAGGTGATCCGCCTGCCTTGGCCTCCCAAAGTGCTGGGATTACAGGCGTGAGCCACCGCATTTCCACTTATTTTAAATGTCATCTCGTAGTGGCGGCTTACCAAATAGAGATCCATATAACTGCTCGAAAATTTTAAGGTTTAAGAAATACTCAAAAGGAGTGATTAGTAGTAGAATGCTTAATAAATTCTTAATTGTCAGGCTGGGCATGGTGGCTCACGCCTGTAATCCCAGCACTTTGGGAGGCCGAGGCAGGTGGATCACCTGAGGTCAGGAGTTTGAGACCAGCCTGGCCAACATGGCGAAACCCTGTCTCTATTAAAAATACAAAAATTAGCCAGGCATGGTGGCACACACCTGTAAGCCCAGCTACTCAGGAGGCTGAGACATGAGAATTGCTTGAGCCTGGGAGATGGAGGTTGCAGCGAGCTGAGATAATGCCATTGCACTCCAGCCTGGGTGACAGAGCGAGACTCTGTCTCAAAAATAATAATAATAATAATAAATAAATTCTTGTTTGTTTGTTTGTTTTGTTTTGTTTTGTTTGAGACGGAGTCTCACTCTGTCACCCAGACTGGAGTACAATGGCGTCTTCTCAGCTCACTGCAGCCTCCACCTCCCAGGTTCAAGCGATTCTCCCGCCTCCACCTCCCAAGTAGCCGGGACTATACGCGCGTGCCAACACACCCGGCTAATTTTTGTATTTTTAGTAGAGATGGAGTTTCGCTATGTTGGCCAGGCTGATCTCGAACTCCTGACCTTGTGATCCGCCCACCTCGGCCTCCCAAAGTGCTGGGATTACAGGCATGAGCCACCACGCCCGGCCAATAAATAAATTCTTAATTGTCCTGCAGCAAAAATGTCTAAGGGAACCAAGCATGGTGGCACATGCCTGTAGTACCAGCTACTGGGGAGGGTGAGGTAGGAGGATCACTTGAGCCCAGGAGTTGAAAGATGTAGTACCCCACAATCGTGCCTGTGAATAGCCACAGTGACCCAGCCTGGGCAACATAGTGAGACCTGGATCTCTAAAATCAAAAAACTAAGAGTTGAAATATTTAGATAGGTTTCATCTTAATATGACTGCCAAGTCAATTAGCGATAGGACAGCCCTCCCCACCCTGGTTTTTTTTTTGTTTTGTTTTTAAGAATTTTGCTAGGGCTGGGCACAGTGGCTCACACCTGTAATCCCAGCACTTTGGGAGGCCGAGGCAGGTGTATCACGAGGTCAGGAGATTGAGGCCATCCTGGCTAATACGGTGAAACCCCTTCTCTACTAAAAACACAAAAAATTAACTGGGTGTGGTGGCACGCGCCTGTAGTCCCAGCTACTCAGGAGGTTGAGGCAGGATAACCGCTTGAACCTGGGAGGCAGAGGTTGCAGTGAGCCAAGACTGCGCCACTGTACTTCAGCCTGGGCAACAGAGGGAGACTCTGTCTCAGAAAAAAAAAAAAAAAGAACTTTGCTTTTTTTTTTTTTTTTTTTTTGGTGACATGAAAGGCTGTCAGAGTGTTTTGAGCAGGGGAATGACAGGATCTTCCTAGGTTTTAGGAGAACTCTGAGGGAGGTTATAGACCCAAGTAGGTGGGGGATAGGATGGATGTGGGGAGAGCAGTGAGGACCCTATTGCAGTAGTCCAGGAATGAGAAAATGGAGCTTGGACCAAGGTGGAAGTGGCAGGGGTGGGAGAGATAAAACAGAGATGTGGGGAATTCATTGTGATCATGTGGCTGATAGAACTTGCAAACTGATCGGATGCAGGTATAAGACACAGGGGTCAAGGATGACGCCTAGATTTTCAGCCTGAGCATCCAAAAAGTTGCAGGTACCAGGTAGAGAAATAGGGAAGGCTGTGGGAGACGTAGATTTGGCAGAGGGGGTGCTTCAGAACTCGTTTGGAACATGTTAGGTTTGATTTGCCTATTAGACATTCAAGTGGAAAAGTCAGATCAACAGTTGGAGACACCAGTCTGAAGTTCAGAGGCAAGGACCAGCAGGCTGTTGACATCAGTATGAGATGGTTTTTGAAGCCGAGAAACTGGCTGAGATCATCTAGGCAGTGAATGGAGATAGGGAAGAGAAAAGAGCAAGGATGAGGCCTGGGGAACTCCTGGGTTTACAGGAGGGAAGTTGAGGAGATACATACATAGGTGCAGAGAAAGAGCCGCCAGCGAATCGGGATGACAGAGAGAGCAGTCCAGGAAGCCAAGAGAGGAACGTGCTTCACAGGGAGGCAGGGACTCACTGTCCTAACATGACACTGATGTGTCAAGGCAGACAAGCATTGGAACTGAGTGTTGGGTTTGGCAACACAGAGACAACTAGTCATTAAGAAGATGCCTGGGGATACCTAGGGGCAAGAGCTGATTGGAGAGGGTTGGGGAAGGATGAGAGGAGATGGCGAACTCTTTAGGGTCAATTCTTTTAAAACTGTCTCATGGTGAGTGGGGAGTGGGGAGCATCAGGGTGAATATGAGTGTGAGGGAGATAACATAGCAAGTGCTGGATGACGTTGGAAGGATCCGAGGGAAGAGGAAATGTTGATGATGCAGGAGAGAAAGGGAACAATTACAGAGTACAGATGCTCCTTGACTTCTGATGGGTTTATGTCCCGATAAACCCACTGTAAGTTGAAAATATAATAAACTGAAAATGCATTTAGAGGCCTAGGCGGGTGGATCACTTGAGGCCAGGAGTTTGAGACCAGCCTGGCCAACATGGCAAAACTCCATATCTACTAAAAATACAAAAATTAGTCAGGCTTGGCCAGGCTCAATGGCTCACGCCTGTAATCCCAGCACTTTGGGAGGCCCAGGCAGGTGGATCACGAGGTCAGGAGTTCAAGACCAGCCTGGATAACATGGTGAAACCCCGTCTCTACTAAAAATACAAAAATTAGCTGGACGTGGTGGTGGGCACCTGTAATCCCAGCTACTTGGGAGGCTGAGGCAGGAGAATTGTTTGAACCCAGGAGGCGGAGCTTGCAGTGAGCCGAGATTGTGCCACTGTACTCCAGCCTGGGCAACAAGAAAGAGCGAGACTCCGTCTCAAAAGAGCGAGACTCCGTCTCAAAAAAAAAAAAAAAAAAAAAAAGTCAGGCTTGGTAGCGCACACCTGTGATCCCAGCTACTTTGGAGGCTGAGGGACGAGAATCGCTTGAACCTGGGAGGCAGAGGTTGGTGTGAGCTGAGATCACGCCACTGCACTCCAGCCTGAGTGACAGAGAGAGACTGTCTTAAAAAAATGCATTGAATACACCTAACCTACCAAACATTACAGTTTAGCGTACCTTCAACATGCTCAGAACACTTACATTAGTCCACAGTTGGGCAAAGTCATCTAACACAAAGCCTATTTTATAATAAAATGTTAAATAGCTCATGTAATTTATTGAATACTGTACTAAACTGAAAAACAAAATGGTTGTGAGTACTTGAAGTACAGTTTCTACTGAATGTACTAATTGCCTTTGTACCACTGTAAAGTTGACAAATCTTAAATTGAACCATTGTAAGTTGGTTCATCTGTGGTGATCTCAGGAAAGTAGGAAAGAGCTGGGCACGGTGGCTGCTCATGCCTGTAGTCACAGCAACTCGGGGGGCCGAGGCAGGGAGATCCCTTGAGTCCAGGAATTCGAGACCAGCCTGGGCAACATAAGGTGACTGTGTTTCAATTTATTTTATTATTATTTTTTTGAGACAGAGTCTCACTCTGTCACCTAGGCTCGAGTGCAATGGCGCAATCTCGGCTCACTGCAACCTCTGCCCCCCGGGTTCAAGCAATTCTCCTCCCTCAGCCTCGCCAGTAGCTTATAGGCTTATAGGATTATAGGCGTGCACCATCACACCTAGCTAATTATTTATTTATTTTTTTATTTTTTGAGACGGAGTCTCGCTCTGTCGCCCAGGCTGGAGTGCAGTGGCATGATCTCGGCTCACTGCAAGCTCCGCCTCCCAGGTTCACGCCATTCTCCTGCCTCAGCCTCCCGAGTAACTGGGACTACAGGCGCCCACCACCATGCCCGGCTAATTTTTTTGTATTTTTAGTAGAGACGGGGTTTCACCATGTTAGCCAGGATGGTCTTGATCTCCTGACCTCATGATTCACCCACCTCGGCCTCCCAAATTGCTGGGATTACAGGCGTGAGCCACCGCGCCTGGCCTTTTTTTTTTTTTTTTTTTTTTTTTGAGACGGAGTCTCACTCTGCTGCTCAGGCTGGAGTACAGTGGCACGATCTCGGCTCACTGCAACCTCCACCTTCCCGGGTTCATGCCATTCTCCTGCCTCAGTCTCCCGAGTAGCTTGGACTACAGGCACCCGCCACCACGCCTGGCTAATTTTTTTGTATTTTTAGTAGAGACGAGGTTTCACTGTGTTAGCCAGGACGGTCTTGGTCTCCTGACCTCGTGATCTGCCCGCCTCAGCCTCCCAAAGTGCTGAGATTACAAGCGTGAGCCACCACGCCCGGCCCACACCCAGCTAATTTTTATATTTTTTGCAGAGATGAGGTTTCACCATGTTGGCTAGGCTGGTCTCGAACTCCTGACCTTAAGTGATTTGTTCACCTTGGCCTTCTAAAGTGCTAGAATTACAGGCATGAGTCACCGCACCTAGCCTATTTTATTTCACTTTATTTTAGTTTTCGGACAGAGTCTTACTCTATTGCCCAGGCTGGACTGCAGTGGTGCATATCAGCTCACTGAAACCTCTGCCTCCCGGGTGCAAGCGATTCTCCTGCCTCAGCCTCCTGAGTAGCTGGGATTACAGGCGCGTGCCACCAAGCCTGGCTACTTTTTTTGTAGTTTTTGGTACAGACGCGGTTTGTCCAGGCTGGTCTGTAACTCTTGGCCTCAAGTGATCCGCCCACCTCGGCCTCCCAAAGTGCTGGGATTATAGGCATGAGCCTTTTATTTTTTATTTAAAAATTTTTTTAAATTCTTTAAAAAAGGAAGAGATGGAGTGCTGGCCTATGACATGGTAACATAGTTCATCCGCTGCAATAGCAGGGAAGGCAGAATAGTTGGGTGCAGTTCAAGGCAGGTAGGTTAATTTAGCTTGGGAATGTGTGGGAGTTCACTACTGATTGCATCTATTGTGTCTATTACATCAGTGAAATTAGAAACAAGAGTAAGGAAGGGAAGAGGATGCTGAGTGTTAGAAGAGAGAAAGAAAGGGGTAAAAGTCTTCCAGGAAAGAAAGAGAAAGAATGAAGGAGGGAAATGCAGTGGGGTGGCTGGGTCCATGTGGGTGCTCATGCATTTCTTTCTTTCTTTCTTTTCTTTTCTTCTTTCTTTCTTCCTTTCTTCTTTTTCTCTCTTTCTTCTTTCTTTTCTTTCTTTCTTCTTTCTTTTCTTTCTTCTTTCTTTTCTCTTTCTTTCCTTCTTTTCTTTTTCTCTTCCTTCCTTCTTTTCCTTCCTTCCTTCCCTCCTTCTTCTCTCTCTCCTTCCCTCCTTCCTTCTTTTCTTTGTTCCTTCTTTCCTTCCTTCTCTCCTTCCCTCTTTTCTTTTCTTCTTTTCTTTTCTTTCTTTTCTTTTTCTTGAGATGGAGTTTCACTCTCATTGCCCAGACTGGAGTGCAATGGCGTGATCTCGGCTCACTGCAACCTCTGCCTGCCGGGTTCAAGCGATTCTCCTGCCTCAGCCTCCCGAGTAGCTGGGATTACAAGCCTGTGCCACCACGCCCAGCTAACTTTGTTTTTTTGTTTTTTTTTTTTGAGACAGAGTCTCTCTCTCTGTTGCCCAGGTTGCAGTGCAGTGGTGCCATCTCGGCTCACTGCAAGCTCCGCCTCCTGGGTTCACACCATTCTCCTGCCTTAGCTAATTTTGTATTTTTAGTAGAGACGGGGTTTCACCATGTTGGTCAGGCTGGTCTTGAAGTCCTGTCCTTGGGTAATCTGCCGACCTTGACCTCCCAAAGTGCTGGAATTACAGGCGTGAGTGGACTATTTCTTCATTTTTCTTAAAATTATATATATATATTTAAATAAATAATTATATATATTTAAATAAATATTTATATATTTAAATAAATATTTATATATATTTAAATAAATATATATATATATTTTTTTTTCAGAGGGATTTGCTCTGTTGCTCAGGTTGGAGTGGTGCGATCATGGCTCATGGCAGCCTCCACCTCCCAGGCTCAAGCAATCCTCCATCCTTAGCCTCCTGAGTAGCTGGGACTACAGGTGCACAACACCATACCTGGCTAATTTTTTTATTTTTTGTAGAGACAGGGTCTCGCTATGTTGCTCAGGCTGGTCTTGAACTCCTGGCCTCAAGTGGTCCTCTTGCCAAAGTCCTGGGATGACAGGCATGAGGTTCGGCACCTAGCTATGGTCATGCATTTGAAGGGAAACCAGTTAGCTATGGTAGTGCTTTTTTTTTTCCCCTCAGACATTTTCAGTGGTACCTGTCCAGGTGCAGAATGGACTAAGAGTTGGATTGAAAAGGAATGAGGTTTAGCCAAGCAAGTATGACAGAGAATAAAAGAACAAGGGCACTGAGGCTGAATGTGGGGGATTACAATGATGGACCCTAGACTCAAAGCCTGGTAAGAGAGGCAGAGCAGGAGGAAGTGAAGAGGAGTAAAACAGGTTTGTGAGCATGGAGGTTGGGGGAAAATCAAGGGATTGTTGGACTTGGGGTCCCAAAGGGACAAAGCCAGAAAGATTTTAGGGGATAGTCGGAGGAAAAGATGCTTGAAATTGAGATGGTGGAGCTGATGTCGTGGCTGGAAAGGATGAGGGTATGGAGCACCTGCTCAGGTGGGGTGGATGACAGGAGCCTCATGGAGAGGAGGACAAGGAGCTGAGCAGCTGAGGTATCAAAGGGTCATCTTACCAAATACTGAAAATGTCAAGAAGTATTGTAGGTGAGCAAGACAGTCGGGTGACAGTGTCTTTAGGAACTGAGGAGCAGGCTCTCGGGTCTGCAGAAGAGGGAATGAGGAGGGGGCATAGACAAGAACAGGTGAGTCTGAGCTTCTGAGTCTCAGCTGAATGCTTTGGGGAGGAAGAATGGATAATTGAGGCCTCAAGAGGCAAGAAACTCACTTAGCCCAACTCCAGTCAGTGCACCAGGGTGACAGAGGGAAACAGAGCCCCTGGAGAGAGCTGGGGGAGAAGCAGTGTCCCCAGGGTAGAACCAAGGGCCAATTAGGGCAAGAACATTCCAAAAAAAAAGTGAGGATAAAGGAGATTTTGCCATGACGAACCAGAAGACACTGAGGAGGTGTTGGGGGCCGGTGACAGGGCTGGGGATTGGGTCAGATAAGAAACAGGTTTATGGGCAGGGCGCGGTGGCTCATGCTTGTAATCCCAGCAGTTTGGGAGGCCGAGGTGGGTGGATCACAAGGTCAGGAGTTCAAGACCAGCCTGGCCAACATGGTGAAACCCCATCTCTACTAAAAATACAAAAATTAGCTGGGCGTGGTGATGCGCGCCTGTAATCCCAGCTACTCGGGAGGCTGTGGCAGGAGAATCACTTGAACCCGAGAGGCAGAGGTAGCAGTGAGCCAAGATCACGCCACTGTACTCCAGCCTGGATCCAGCCCAGGCTACAGAGCCAGACTGTCTCCAAAAAAAAAAAAAAAACAAAAAACAAAAAAACGGGTTTATAGAATTGGTCACGTAGGACCAGACGCCGTCCGAACCACTTTGCTTGTATCTAATCATTTACCCCATGGGATAATTACTATTATTAACAGATGCATTTTCCAGATGAGAACTTTGAGGTATAGAAAGTAATGACCAAGATTCAGCTATAGAACTAGGCCACCGCCTCAGGACCATACTGGGTGTCAGCCCCTGAGCCAAATCCAGCCCACCACTTGTCTTTGTATGACCTTCGAGCTAACAGTGGGCTTTAGAGATGAACATTTGAATCTATTTGATGATGAACATTTACTTTGAATCCCAGTTAACCAACATGTCATCCCCTCTAAAAGAATTCCATTCTTCTCATTAGTAGACCTATATTAGGAGAAAATTAAATTGTTATTATATTTTGAATTTCATCAATTGCAAATTTGTGAAAATTTGTTTTCTCACTTGTGTACCTACATCATATTCTTGATTGTGCCTCTTGGTCTGTAAAACCTAAAATCTTCCCTTTCCTTCCTTCCTTCCTTCTTTCCTTCCTTCCTTCTTTCTTTCCTCTCCTTTCCTTTTCTCCTTTCTTTCTGTCTCTTTCTCTCTTTCTTTCTTTCTTTTTTGAGATAGGGTGTCACTCCATCACTCAGGCTGGAGCGCAGTGGCACAAACATGGTTCTGCAGTCTCAACCTCCTGGGCTTAAGCGGTTCTCCTACCTCAGCCTACCATGTAGTGAGACTACAGGCACACTACCATGCCTGGCTAATTTTTTTTTTTTTTTTTTTTTGTCTTTTTAGACGGAGTCTCGCTCTGTTGCCCAGGATGCAGTGTAGTGGCACGATCTTGGCTCACTGCAACCTCTGCCTCCCAGGTTCAAACGATTCTCCTGCCTCAGCTTCCTGAGTAGCTGGGACTACAGGCACCCACCTCTACGCCTGGCTAATTTTTGTATTTTTAGTAGAGACGGGGTTTCATGATATTGGCCAGGCTGGTCACAAACTCCTGACCTCAGGTGATCTGCCCGCCTCTGCCTCCCAAAGTGCTGGGATTACAGGTGTGAGCCACTGTGCCTGGCCTAATTTTTTATTTTTATTTTTTTGAGGCAGAGTCTCACTCTGTTGCCCAGGCTGGAATGCAGTGGTGCCATCTCGGCTCACTAGAACCTCCTCCTCCTCCCAGGTTTAAGCCTGATTCTCCTGCCTCAGCCACCCAAGTAGCTGGGATTACAGGTGCACACCACCATGCCAGGCTAATTTTTGTAGTTTTAATAGAGACGGGGTCTCACCATGTTGACCAGGCTGTTCTCAAACTCCTGACCTCAAGTGATCTGTCCACCCTGGCCTCCCAAAGTGCTGGGATTACAGGTGTGAGTCACTGAGCCTGGCCTAATTTTTCTTTTCTCTTTTTTTTTTTTTTGAAACGGAGTCTCGCTCTGTCACCTAGGGTGGAGTGCAGTGGCACAATCTCGGCTTACTGCAAGCTCCGCCTCCCGGGTTCACGCCATTCCCCTGCCTCAGCCTCCCAAGCAGCTGGGACTACAGGCACCCGCTACCATGCCCGGCTAATTTTTTGTATTTTTTAGTAGAGACGGGGTTTCACCGTGTTAGCGAGGATGTTCTCGATCTCCTAACCTCGTGATCTGCCCACCTCAGCCTCCCAAAGTACTGGGATTACAGGCGTGAGCCAGTGAGCCACCGTGCCGGGCCTGGCCTAATTTTTCTGTAGAGAAAATGTCTTACCATGTTGCCAAAGCTGAACTCCTGGGCTCAAGCCATCTTCCCGCCCTGGCCTGCCAAAGTGTTGGTATTACAGGCATGAGCCACCGTGCCCGGCCCCTAAAATATTTCTGTCTGTTCCTTTACAGAAAGAGTGTGCCAACCTCCGTACTATATTCACATATCTCTCAGTGGAGGAAATGCTCAATAAATGTCCGATATTATTGTTGATATTATTATCATCATTGACACCTAATTCACAGGACTTCGAAACAAGCTAACTATGATTCCAGCCCTGTGCTGTCACGCAAAAGATATTAAACAAATGTTGGCTGGGCACAGTGGCTCACACCTATAATCCTAGCAGTTTGGGAGGCTGAAGAGGGTGGATCACCTGAGGTCAGGAGTTCGGGACCAGCCTGGCCAACATGACGAAACCCCGTCTCTACTAAAAATACAAAAGTTAGCCAGGCGTGGTGGTGCATGCCTGTAATCCCAGCTACTCGGGAGGCTGAGGCAGGAGAATCGCTTGAACCCAGGAGGCAGAGGTTGCAGTGAGCCGAGATCGTGCCACTGCACTCCACCCTCGGCGAAAGAGTGAAACTCCATCTCAAAATAAATAAATAAATAACAAAAAACAAAGGTTAGCTATTGAATGAATGAGTGAGTGAATGAATGAGTGGGTAGGTGAAGTGGAGGAGGATGTGAAGTTGGTGGGAGCGAGGGTGCTAGAAATCTCCACATCTTTCACCAAGGCAGAGAGCTTATCGGGGGAGGAGGAGCAGAAGCAGTGAGTTCATTTCCAGAAATGTTGCTGGAGGTGAGTTGACTAGCTCCACATAAACCCTGGGAATGATCACTGAAGCTGGGTAATTTCACCATTGTCCTCAGTATCTGACTCCCGATGGAAAATTCCACAGCTTCACTAAAAGACCTGTATACCTCTGGAACATTTTTATAGGGAACATAAAAGAAATGAATGTGGGATTTGGGGGACTGGGGAGCAGATTCTGAGGAGCTGGTCCTCTGAGAAGAGTTAATCAGGCAAGTCCAGTAATTATCTGGTTCCAGCTACATTTGAAACACTGTGCTGGGTCCCTTATGTAATTGTCCTTCCAACTCTGAGAAGTAATTTTATCATTCCCTTTTCACATATGCAGAAATTGGGATTGAAAGAAGCTGTGCTCCATCCCAGGGCATTGCCTCCTCCAGCACTGGGTCTAGGCTTTGCATCAACCTGTCTACTGCCGGTTGGCCATTTGTGTCTTCATGCTACCCACAGGGCCCTCGAGGCTCTACCTCTGAGATTCAGCAAAGGAGGTCCTGCCTCATGGAGCTCACAGTCCAGGGAGAAAGACAGACAATAAACAAGCAAACAATACACAAATAAAATAGGCCAGGCATGGTGGCCCACACCTGTAATCCCAGCACTTTGGAAGGCCGAGACGGGTGGATCACTTGAGGTCAGGAGTTCGAGACCAACCATGGCCAATGTGGCAAAACCCTATCTCTACTAATAATACAAAAAATTAGATGGGACTGGTAGTGAGTGTCTGTAATCCCAGCTACTGGGAGGCAGGAGAATAGCTTCAATCCAGGAGGCAGAAGTTGCAGTGAGCCAAAATTGCGCCATTGCAGTCCAGCATGGATGACAGAGCAAGACTATGTCTCTAAAAATAAAATAAAATAATAAAAAAATTGGCTGGGCACAGTGGCTCACACCTGTAGCACTTTGGGTGGCCGAAGCAGGCAGATCACCTGATGTCAGGAGTTTGAGACCAGCCTGGCCAGCTTGGTAAAGCCCCAACTCTGCTAAACATACAAAAATTAGCCGGGCATGGTGACACGTATCTGTAATCTCAGCTACTGGGGAGGCTGAGGCATGAGAATCGCTTGAACCTGGGAGGCAGAGGTTGCAGTGAGCCACGATCACACCATTGCATGATCAACTATCTAGCACTGAGCAACAGGACTAGACTCCATCTCAAAAAAAAATAAAAATAAAATAAGAAATGCAAAATTGTTACAGGCGTTGTAAGGGAATAACAAGATAATAGAATTAGGGAGAGACTGCAGGTGGAGGCCAGATGAGATGTTCATGGGTGCCCCCTTGGAGCAGAGACCTGTAGAGCTACAGGAAGGATGTTCTAGAAAACACCAAGGGCCCTGAGGTAGGAAGGAGCTTTGAGGCATCAAAAATGAAGCTACTGTCCTTGGTGTACAGCCAAGAAAAAAAAGATGGGAGAAGTTGAGGTTAGGGGTGGGTGGGACCAGATCACAGGGGCCTTGTAGGCCCTGCGTGTGATTTGAATTTCATTCTAAGTGATGGGGGCTTTAAGCTGGGGAGGGAGGTGACCTGATTCACCCTGGAAAAGAGTGCCCTAGATGCTTGTGGAGAAGAAAATGAAGAGGGCGAGATGGAAGGCAACCTGGAGACAGACCTCAAGGATGCCATTCCCTGCCTCACCCCCATCGCTCCCCAGAAGCTTGGGTGAAACCACCTTCCATCTGGTCCTTCCAGTTCCTACCTCTCTAGTTGAGGGGGAGCCTAGCAAGTTGGGGTAGGGCCTGCTATATAATTAGTTAGGCCCAGTGCGAAATGAAAATAAAGACTCCAAGCCGGGCGTGGTGGCTCGCACCTGTAATCCCAGCACTTCGGGAGGCCGAGGAGGGCGGATCACAAGGTCAGGAGATCGAGACCATCCTGGCTAACACGGTGAAACCCCGTCTCTACTAAAAATACAAAATATTAGCCAGGCGTGGTGGCAGGCGCCTGTAGTCCCAGCTACTTGGGAGGCTGAGGCAGGAGAATGGCGGGAACCTGGGAGGCAGAGCTTGCAGTGAGCCGAGATCGTGCCACTGCACTCCAGCCTAGGCGAAAGAGCAAGACTCAGTCTCAAAAAAAAAAAAAAAAAAAAGAAATGCAAGATGCTAACAGCAGAGTGTTCAGCCAAGCATGATGCCCTTCTGAGCACAGACCCCATGAAGTTGACCGTGGGGAGAAGACTTTGGACCCAGTGGTTAGGGAGGCTGCTCTGAGAAGGTGACACCTGACCTCCTTCAGAGATCATGGCCTTCTTGGGCCTGGTGCGGTGGCTTACACCTGTAAGCACTTTGGGAGGCCCAGGCAGGAGGATCGCCGGAGGCCAGGAGTTCAAGAGAAGTCTGGGCAATATAGTGAAACCCTTGTCTCTACCACCGTGCCCAGCCTACAAAAAAATTTTTAAAAATATTAACTGGGTATGGTGGTGCATGCTTGTAGTCCCAGCTTCTCGGGAATCTGCAGTGGGAGGATCCACTGACTTCAGGAGTTCAAGGCTATGCTCTCACTGCTGCTCTCCAGCCTGGGTGACAGAGCCAGCCCCTTGTCTTTAAAAAAAAAAAACAGGCTGTGTGCAGTGGCTCACGCCTGTAATCCCAGCAATTTGGGAGGCCAAGGTGGGTGGATCAACTGAGGTCAGGAGTTCGAGATCAGCGTGGCCAACATAGTGAAACCCCATCTCTACTAAAAATACAAAAAATTATCTGAGCGTGGTGGTGGGTGCCTATAATCCTAGCTACTTGGGAGGCTGAGGCAGGAGAAACTCTGGAACCTGGGAGGCGGAGGTTGCAGTGATCCGAGATCGCACCACTGCACTCCAGCCTGGGAGACAGAGTGAGACTCCATCTCAAACAAACAAAAACACAGAGAGAGAGAGAGATTATGACTGTCTTGGTACCAGCAGATGTTGCTTTGTAATCACCAAGTGGGGAGAGGGGGTGGCAGCCTGTCTTACACACCTGGACCACATTGCCCAACAACACTGCTCCACCCAGTCCGTAAAACCTCCCTCGGTGGCTATCTTCACCTAACATAGACACCTATTCAAAGCATCTGATGAGGTCGTGTGCGTGCTACCACTTGGGAAAACGAAACTAAGAGCACTATAGGAACAATGATGAATATCATCATCATCATCATATTTACAAAATGCTTGCATATCACACCTGTAATCCCAGCACTTTGGGAGGCTGAGGCGGCGAATCACCTGAGGTTGGGAGTTCGAGACCAGCCTGACCAACATGGAGAAACCCCATGTCTATTAAAAATACAAAATTAGCCATGCATGGTGGCAGGCACCTGTAATCCTAGCTACTTGGGAGGCTGAGGCAGGAGAATCGCTTAAACCCAGGAGGTGGAGGTTGTGGTGAGCTGAGATCGCGCCATTGCACTCCAGCCTGGGCAACAGGAGCAAAACTCCATCTCAAAAAAAAAAAAAAAATGCTTGTGTAAGTATTTATTATGTTAATACAAAATATTTATTATCAAAAAATAAACAATACATTTTATTGAACCATCATGTATCATCCTTCTTCTTAGTGGAATTCATTGTATAGATACTGTATCTCTTATATTTCTCCTGATAATACTACAAGATTGATCCTTGTCCAACAGATATTTCCTGAACACCTACTATGTGCTGCAAGTACTGAGATCCACAGTGCAATCTGGCAGCCAGGGAGCACCCCCGATCACAGACACTGTGGCCCCGCAGTGGATGGGTGCTTCCATTGCTGGAGCTCACTTTTCCTGCTCTGCAAGTACTGAGATCCGCAGTGCAATCCGGCAGCCAGGGAGCACCCCCGATCACAGACACTGTGGCCCCACAGTGGACGGGCACTTCCGTTGCTGGAGCTCACCTTTCCTGCTCTGCAAGTACTGAGATCCACAGTGCAATCCGGCAGCCAGGGAGCACCCCCGATCACAGACACTGTGGCCCCGCAGTGGATGGGTGCTTCCGTTGCTGGAGCTCACTTTTCCTGCTCTATTGTTGTCATAGAAGAAAGTTCCATACCCAACATCACATTCTCTACTTATTTGTTTGTCTCTCTTTTCCTCTAGAACTGCAGGAACTGGGAATTTGAACTGTTTCTGTCACTTCTGGATCCCAGCATTTAGAACAGGGCTCCACTCACAGCAGCCACTATTGCTGAAGAAGCAAATCCCGCGGGATTGCTTGAGAAGGTCATTGGACTTCACAAGAGATGTCTGGGGTGGAGACGGGACTTGGGAAGATGCTGGTTCATGGATGGTGTGGGGGCTGCAGGAGGAGATGCCTGGGGAGAGAGTATCTAGTAAGAAGTGACAATGTTGGTTGGGCACGATGGCTCATGCTTGCAATCCTAGCACTCTGGGAGGCCAAGGTGAGAGGATCACCTGAGGTTAGGAGTTTGAGACCAGCCTGGCCAACATGGTATAACCCCGTCTCTACTAAAAATACAAAAATTAGCCAGGCGTGGTGGTGGGCGCCTGTAATCCCAGATACTTGGGAGGCTGAGGCAGGAGAATTGCTTGAACCTGGGAGGCGGAGGTTGCAGTGAGCCGAGATCATGCCACTGCACTCCAGCCTGGGCGACAAAGTGAAACTCCATCACAAAAAAAAAAAAAAAAAAAGAAGTGACAATGTCCTTGGGTCTGCCTTGGTGCCGCAGGGGAGTGTGGTCATAGGTCGAAGACAGAGAAAGAGCCATTAAGAAATGGGAGTAGGCTGGGCGCAGTGGCTCATACCTGTAATCCCAGCACTTTGGGAGGCCGAGGTGGGTGGATCACCTGAGGTCAGGAGTTCGAGATCAGCCTGACCAATATGGTGAAACTCTGTCTCTACTAAACATACACAAAATTAGCTGGGCATGGTGGCGCATGCCTATAATCCCAGCTACTCAGGAGGCTGAGGCAGGAGAATCACTTGAACCCAGGAGGCAGAGGTTGCAGTGAGCTGAGATGGCGCCATTGCACTCCAGCCTGGGGGACAGAGCAAGACTCCGTCTCAAAAAAAAAAAAGAAATGGGAGTAGCCCAAAGGGGTGAGTGATGGTTACCTGAGGGCTCTCTCTGGAAAGCAGGACTTATCCACACTCCTCAGTATCTTGATGCTGCTGAGAGATCAACATCAGGGCTGGGAAAAGGGCTGTTGGATTTGAGAGAAGGGATGAGAGTCAGGAAGCACACTGGGGGGCCGCTTCCAGGGACAGGAGACATCAATGGAGGGGAAATGAGAAATAAGTGGACCTGCACCTTTTGCTAAGGGAGGCTGTTAAGGGAGGAGAGAGACCGGGCAGTTGCTAGAGGGATGGTGGCCAAGGGAGGGTTTCGTTTTTGTTTTAAAGATGGGAGAGATTATAAGTGCTGAAGGGAAGGATGAAATTCAGAAGGAAAGCTTGCGTATTCATGGGGGATCAGGAGTAAGGAAGGTTCTGAGGTGGCAGGCAGGGCTAGGAGGTGGCGGGATTGGTTTTTGGAGGAACATCCGTTAACAGGAGGAGAGAAGCTGGGGACCAGGAGCAAAGCCCAAGGCCTTCCCAGGCCCTGGAAACCCTCCGTGCTGGGCCGGTCCCCTGCTGCTTCTCTGGTTTCACTTCCTTTCTCAGCCCTGTTCCCACTTCTGCTCTGGTCCCCTGGCTCCCTGGCTTTTCCCTGAGTCCTCCCACCAGGCTCCTGCCTTTGCCTCACTTTCCTCTCTCCCTAGGATATTTTTGCTGCAGAGATCCACGCGGCTCAGTCCCTCGCTTTATCTGGGTCTCTGCTCTCCTGTCCATCTTTCAGAGCTCTTCCCTGACTACCACATAGGCAACAGTATCCTCCTATTACCTTCCATTCAGACCCTCTCCTTTACCGTAGGACCTTTGCACCTGCTATTCTCCCTGCCTGAAATACTGTGCCTTGCCTGATTATTATTATTATTATTATTTTGAGACAGAGTCTCACTCTGTCACCCAGGCTGGAGTGCAGTAGCACGATCTCAGCTCACTGCGACCTCCACCTGCTGGGTTCAAGTGAGCAAGCATGGCTAATTTTTGTATTTTTAGTAGAGATGGGGTTTCACCATGTTGGCCAGGCTGGTCTCGAACTCCTGACCTCAGGTAATCAACCTGCTTCAGCCTCCCAAAGTGCTGGGATTACAGACATCTGCCACCACACCCCCGGCCCCTGATTTTTTGTTTGTTTGTTTTTTTGAGACAGACTCTCCTTCTGTTGTCTAGGCTGGAGTACAGTGGAGCGATCTTAGCTCACTGCAACCTCTGCCTCCCGGGTTCAAGTGATTCTCCTGCCTCAGTCTCCTAAGTAGTTGAGATTACAGGTGTCCGCCACCATGCCTGGCTAATTTTTGTATTTTTGGTAGAGACAGGGTTTCACCATGTTGGACATGGCTGGTCTTGAACTCCTGACCTCAGGTGAGCTGCCTGCCTTGGCCTCCGAAAGTTCTGGGATTACAGGCATAAGCCACTGTGCCTGGCCTGATTTTTTTTTTTTTTTGTAGAGATGGGGTCTTGCTTTGTTGCGTAGGCTGGTCTCGAACTCCTGGGCTGAAGCTATCCTCCCGCCTCAGCCTCCCAAAATGCTGGGATTACGGGAATGAGCCACCAAGACTGGCCCCTTCCCTGATCTTGTTAATGACTCAATCTTCACCCCTAGCTCAGGCATCCGTCTTCAGTCTTGTCTCTTCTTTCTCCCCAACTAGGTCAGGTTCCCTCACAGAGGACCCTTGGAGAGCTGGGCACTTCTCCAATAGCATTCGTTGAAGTTACTATTTTTTATCTGCGAGATTGGCTAAGACCTCTTTCTTGCTCCAGACTACAGGTACCATCCAAGCAGGGGCCACATCCATCTTACCCAAATGTGTATTTTCAGTGCCTGCCGGAGTGCCAGGCACCCAGCGGGTACCCAGAACTTAGGGTGTTGGGTGTACTCATGGATCAGAACTTCAGTTCAGCCCGAGCTGTAGACCTGAAGACTGAGGCTCAAGATATTCCATCATCAGATATCGAGGGTCGGAGGGTAAAAAAAAGAAAAAGAGCCAGGCGCAGTGGCTCCCGCCTGTAGTCCCAGCACTTTGGGAGGCCGAGGCAGGCAGATCACTTGAGGTCAGGAGTTCCAGACCAGCCTGGACAACACTGTGAAACCCCATCTTTCCTGAAAATACAGAAAAGTCCCAGCTACTCAAGTGGCTGAGGCAGGATAATTGCTTGAACCTGGGAGGTGGAGGTTGCAGTGAGCCGAGATTGTGCCACTGCACAACAGTCTGGGTGACAGAGTGAGACTCTGTCACGAAAGAAAGAAAGAGAGAAAGAAAAAGAGAGAGAGAGAGCAAGAGAGAGAGCAAGAGAGAGAGCAAGAGAGAGAGAGCAAGAGAGAGAGCAAGAGAGAGAGAGCAAGAGAGAGAGAGAGATCATCGATACTCATTTATCAAATACTCAAACCCGTATCTGTCTACACATGCTATTGACCTAAACTATACTTTTCAAGAATATTCTTCGCTGCCAAGGCTGGAGTGTAGAGGCATGATCTCGTCTCACTGTAACCTCTGCCTCCTGAGTTCAAGCGATTCTCCTGCCTCACCTCCCTAGTAGCTGGGACTACAGGCCTGCACTGCCACACCCAGATAATTTTTGTATTTTTGGTAGAGATGGAGTTTTGTCATGTTGGTCAGGCTGGTCTCAAACTCCTGACCTTAGGTGATCTGCCCGCCTTGGCCTCCCAAAGTGCTGGGATTACAGGCATGAGCCACTGCGCCTGGCTTCAAGAATATTGTTCATTTACAGAGGCATAGAGGTTAAGAGTACCCTCTGAAATTACACAGCCTGGAATTGACTGCTAGCTCTCCCCTCTGCAATCTTTCTGGCACCAGTCATGTTGGTTCAGCTCCCTCTGGGCCTCACTTACCCATCTGTAGAATGGGGATAATAACACCTGCATTGTACATCTATTAGGAGGATGAATGTGATTATCACATGTAAAAGGCTAGAGCCATGCTTGACACATGATACATATTCAAATTCCAGTCAAGCTTCTCTCTTTTTTTTTGAGACGGAGTTTCACTCTGTCACCCAGGCTGGAGTGCAGTGGCACGATCTCGGCTCACTGCAAGCTCTGCCTCCCGGGTTCAGGCCATTCTCCTGCCTCAGCCTCCCGAGTAGCTGGGACTACAGGCGCCTGCAACCAAGCCCGGCTAATTTTTTTTTTGTATTTTTAGTAGAGACGGGGTTTCACCGTGTTAGCCAGGATGGTCTCAATCTCCTGACCTCCTGATCCGCCCGCCTCGGCCTCCCAAAGTGCTGGGATTACAGGCGGGAGCCACCACGCCCGGCCCAGCTTCTCTTTTTGAATGCCAGGCTTTGTGCTAAAACTCTTACTGGTTTTTACACTGAGTCCCCAAAGATTATCAACCTAAATTTCAGGACGCATGTGTTTTTATTAATGTCTCAGAAAAGTCAGATTGGAAGTTGCATGCACAATTCCTGCCAGAACAAAGTACAGCCATCTCTCTGCACTAATGCATTTCCAGCTGGTGGAGTTCAGTTTTTAAAGAGCAGTAAATACTTGCAAGAGACGAACGGCAGGAAGTGAATGAAGGAATAGATACATTTTTAAGATCCACTGACAGCTTGTACATTCTGGAAGCCATGTGGGTCAGGGGGATGAATTTATTGGCTTTAACGTCAGACGCTCTGCAGGCCGTGAGATGTGCCTTTTGTCCTGACGTCAGCTGAGAGCAGATCTTTGGAAGGATTTGCCCATTGAGCACATTTGCTGAAACATCTTGGCTTCATTACATTTATGAGTTTTAAAAGCATGTAAAATATTTTATGTGGTTCTTGCAAAAGGGTAACAACATAAATAACCTGCAGGGATAGGATGATTTTCAAGAAATGGGGTCAGCCGGCAAGCCAGTGTTCACTCTGTGGACATTCTGAGTGTACAGAATATTAATACTTCATTTGCCCCTCCGGATCCACTCTCCATTTTCTCTTCCCTCCTCTGTGCCCAAGAGGCCAGGCAGTGGGGACCACATCTCCTGGTTCTGTGACATCTGGTTTCTTGCTGGGTTCAGCCAATAAGGAGCAGGAACGGGAGATGGGAGGGCCAAGGTGGGGCTGGGGTATTAACTCCCTGGCTGGCCATGGTCTGGCAGTGGCTTGTCCCTCTACTGAAATCCACAGCTCCCATGGGGTGGCCTTTTTCCTACGGATCTTGCCATGTTCTGATAACCACTCCCTCCTGCTGCCTTTGGAGGCCTTGGAGAGGGAAGGGCTTTTGGTTGTTGGTAGCCCCGGGGTGCTTCATCAACCCTGCTGATTTCTCTATAACTTGCTTATATCTTGGTAAATACCCCTTTTATTAAACATTCCTCAGCCGGACATGGTGGCATGTGCCTGTAGTCCCAGCACTTTGAGAGGCCGAGGCAGGAGGATCTCTTGAACCTGGGAGGCGGAGGTCGCAGTGAGCCAAGATTGCGCCTCTGCACTCTAGACTGGGCGACAGAGTGAGACTGTCTCTAAAAAAAAAAAACCAAAGAACCCCAAAAGACTCTCCTCAGTTACTCTGCTCAAGTGAGCCTTTTAATTATCTTGGGGACCTTGTATAGGTACAGTTATTATTTTGTTTGTTTGTCTGTTTTGAGACAGAGTCTCACTCTGTTGCCGAGGCTGGAGCGCAGTGGTACAATCTTGGCTCACTGCAACCTCCACCTCCTGGGTTCAAGCAATTCTCCTGCCTTCGCCTCCCAAGTAGCTGGGATTACAGGCATGCACCCCCAAGCCTGGCTAATTTTTGTATTTTTGGTAGAGACGGGGTTTCACCATGTTGGCCAGGCTGGTCTCAAACTCCTGACCTCAAGTGATCCGCCGCCTCGGCCTCCCAAAGTGCTGGGATTGTAGGTGTGAGCCATCATGCCCGACGGGCACAGTTGTTAATATCATGTTAGATTAAAAATCAAAATCTTACAGAAACTTCAGCCTTTATATCACGATGGCTTCCTGTCCCTATGGCAAGGTAATCCTTAAGAGAGAGGCCAAGCTCAAAGCTGTAGCCAAATAACTTAATATCTATGAGGTGACTTTCACATACCTCATACTAAATATGCAAGCCACACATGACCTCTACAATCCAGAAATACCTGTTTTAGCAGCGAAGATAGACTATCTGATGAGAAATCGTACTATGGGAGGAACATGGCTTGGCAATTAAGAGTCTCTATTTGTTTTCTGGGGCTGCTGTAACAGAGAGCCACAGACAGAGCGGCTTACACAGCACAGATGTATTGTCTGAAGGCTCTCTGGGTGCTGTGAGGGAAGGATCTGTGCCAGGCCTCTCTCCTTGGCTCGTAGATGACCGTCTTCTCCCTGTGACTCTGCCGTCATCTTCCCTCTATGTCTGTCTGTCTCTGTGTCCACATTTCTCCCACAGGTCACCAGTCCTATTGGAATAGGGTCTCGGTAAAGACCCTATTTCCAAGTAGAAACACATTCTGAGGTGCTGGGTCTCAGAGCTCCAACATCTCCTTTTTGGGAGGATACAATTCAACGCAGAGCAGAGGCCGACATCCATGAGTTTAAATCCAGGTTGTGTCACCTTGGGCAAATTATTTATTTATTTATTTATTCATTTTTGAGTCTCGCTCTGTCACCCAGGCTGGAGGGCAATGGCGTGATCTCAGCTCACTGCAACCTCCGCCTCCTGGGTTCAAGTGATTCTCCTGCCTCAGCCTCCTGAGTAGCTGGGATTACAGGCACCCGCCACCACGCCTGGCTAATTTTTGTATTTTTTAGTGGAGACGGGGTTTCACCATATTGACCAGACTGGTCTCAAACTCCTGACCTCAGGTGATCTGCCTGCCTCAGCTTCCCAAAGTGCTGGGATTACAGGCGTGAACCACCATGCCCGGCCACCTTGGGCATATTATTTAAACTGCTCAGTGTTTGTGTTTCATCACCTAGAAAATGGGGATAGCCTGGGCTTGGTGGCTCGCACATGTAATCCAGCACCTCGGGAGGCAGAGGCAGGAGAATCACTTGAACCCAGGAGGCAGAAGTTGCAGTGAGCTGAGATTGGGCCACTATACTCCAGCCTGGGCTACAGAGCGAGACTCCATCTCAAAAAAAAAAGCCAGGCATGGTGGTATGTGCCTGTAGTTCCAGCTACTTAGGAGGCTGAGGCTGGAGGATTGCTTGAGCCTGTGTGGTCAAGCTGCAGTGAGCTGTGATGGTGCCACTACACTCCAGCCTGGGCAACAGAGCAAGACCTATCTAAAATATAAAGTAAAATAAAATAGGGATAACATTTTTACAATCACTTTGCAGGATACTGTGAAATAAGGGGTGGGAGACTGCTTAAAAAGTGCCTGGCATAGGCAGGGCGCGGTGGCTCATGCCTGTAATCCCAGCACTTTGGGAGGCTGAGGCGGGTGGATCATGAGGTCAGGAGATAGAGACCATCCTGGCTAACACAGTGAAACCCCGTCTCTACTAAAAATACAAAAAATTAGCTGGGCGTGGTGGTGGGCACCTGTAGTCCCAGCTACTCAGGAGACTGAGGCAGGAGAATGGCGTGAACCCGGGAGGCGGAGCTTGCAGTGAGCCGAGACTGCGCCACTGCACTCCAGACTGGGCGACAGAGTGTCAAACAAACACAAAAACGTGCCTGGCGTGTGGCAAATGTTGTCGGTGTGGGCTTTCGCTATTATTAACCTGAAGTGTTGTACTTTCACATAACAACTCCATTGAGTGTCTTCAGGCATCTCAAACTTCCCCGTCCAGTTGGCTCGTTTTCCAATCCTACCCATCTTGGAAAATGGCACCCTCACCAGCCCAGTTGCTCAAGCTGTCCATGATCCTTCTCATCATTGCCACTTTCACTCCACCAGTGAACCTGCTGTATGCCCCTCCAAGGACACGCTGCATTCTGAATTCATTGCTTCTCTTCATCTCATTAGTTAGATCTGATGAGACGGCCCTGCCATCCTCTCTTGGACACTCTCTTGAACAAAGCAGTAACCTCTTAGCTTGTTTTCCCGCTTTCACTGCACCCCTTCTAGAGATCATCCTCTGTACAGGAGCCAAGGGATCTTTAAAAACATGGATCCCGGCCGGGCGTGGTGGCTCACGTCTGCAATCCCAGCACTTTGGGAGGCCGAGGAGGGCAGATCTCTTAAGATCAGGAGTTCGAGACCAGCCTGGCCAATATGGTGAAACCCTGTCTGTACTAAAAATACAAAAATTAGCCAAGTGTGGTGGCGGGCGCCTATAGTCTCAGCTACTTGGGAGGCTGAGGCAGGAGAATCGCTTGAACCTGGGAGGCTGAGGTTGCAGCAAGCAGAGATCACACCACTGCACTCCAGCCTGGGCAACAGAGCGAGACTCCATCTCAAAAACAAACAAACAAACAAACAAACAAACAAAAACAAAACATGGATCCCATCATGTCTTTTCCTGCGTAAGGCTCTGGATGGCTTTCCATTGAAACTAGAACAAAATCTACACATCTTTGTTCTAAGGCCCTCTTCCAAGGCCCTAATGATCTGGTCTCTGCCTGCCTCTCCAATGTGACTTCCTACCATTCTCCCCTGGATCACTAGATTTTAGTTACATGGGTCTTCCTGCTTTTCCTCAAATATAACAAGCAGATCCAGCTTCAGTGCCTGTGCACTTGCTGTTCTCCGGGCTTGGAATACCCTTCCAAGAACTTTCTCCCTCACTTCATTCAGGTCTTTGCTCAAATGTTACCTCTTCAAGGAGGTCTTCCTTGCCCACCATTTTTTGTTTGTTTGTTTGTTTTCTTTTTTTTTTTTTTTTTTTTTGAGACAGAGTCTTGCTCTGTCACCTAGGCTGGAGTGCAGTGATGCGATCTCGGCCCACTGCAACCTCTGCCTCCCAGGTTCAAGCAATTCCTGTGCCTCAGCCTCCCGAGCAGCTGGAACGACAGGAGACACAAGCCACCATGCCCAGCTAACTTTTGTGTTTTTAGTAGAGACAGGGTTTTGCCATGTTGCCCACTCTGGTCTCAAACTCCTGAACTCAAGCAATCTGCTCACCTCAGCCTCCTAAAGTGCTGGGATTATAGGCATGAGCCACCGTGCCTGGCCGAGATTCCCTATTTCTTTTTTTTTTTTTTTTGAGATGGACTCCTGCTCTGTTGCTCAGGCTGGAGTGCAGTGGTGTGATCTCAGCTCACTCCAACCTCCACCTCCCGGGTTCAAGCGATTCTCCTGCCTCAGCCCCCTGAGTAGCTGGGACTATAAGCGCATGCCACCACACCCGGCTAATTTTTGTATTTTTAGTAGAGATGGGGTTTCACCATGTTGGCCAGGATGGTCTCGATCTCCTGACCTTGTGATCCACCTGCCTTGGCCTCCCAAAGTGCTGGGATCACAGGCGTGAGCCACTGCACCCGGCCAGCTCTTAATTGCATTATTTTATATTACCATTCTCACAGCATTAATCACCCTCAGCAGTTCTATTTACACACTTCTTTGTTTTGCTTACGGTCCACCTCTACCAACAGAATGTAATTGATCTGATAGTTGAGAGGTCTCCCATGCTCACTGCTGAATCCCCATCACCTAGAACAGTGCCTGGCACTTAATAGGCATCTAGTAAATCTTTGCGGGGGCAGGATGGGAAGCAAACACAAAATGATATGTGGTTCTCTTCTCTCTTTTCTGCCCCCTCTCCAAACAAAACCACCAGCAGAGGAAAGAAACAAAAAGTCTATGAGTTGTCAAGATTTCTGCTTTGGGGCACAGTGGTCATGCCCGTGATCCCAGCTTTTTGGGAGGCTGAGTTGGGATGATCATCTGAGCCTAGTTGTTTGAGACCAGCCTGGGCAACATAGCAAGACTCCATCTCTAAACAAATTTTTTTTTTTTTTTTTGAGACAAGGTCTTGCTCTGCCACCTGCATTGGAGTGCAGTGGCACTATCATAGCTCACTGCACCCTCAACCTCCGAGGCTCAAGTGATCCTCTCACCTTAGCCTCCCAAGTAGCTTGGACTACCGGCGTGCACTACCACACCTGGCTAATTTTTTTGTAGTGACGAGGTTTCGCCATATTAACCAGGCTGGTCTTGAACTCCTGGCCTCAAGTGATCCTTCCTTCTTGGCTTCCCAAAGTGCTGGGATTATAGGTGTGAACCACCATACCTGATTCTACAAAATTTTTTTAAAAAAGTTAGCCAGGCATGGTGGCGCATGCCTGTAGTTCCAGCGAGGTGAGGTGGGACCATTGCTTGAGCCCAGGAGTTGGAAACTGCAGTGAGCTTTGATCCTGCCACTGTCTGGGCAACAGCATGAGACTCTGTTTCTAGAAAAACAAAACAAAACAAAACAAAAAAAGATTCCCGCTTTGGAACAATGGCTAGGGGCTGGGAATCTAGGATGGATCCAGAGTGGGCAAGTCTTGGCTTCTTATAACTGCAGAATCCCACGATGGATGTGTGGGTGGGCTGGGGTAACAGATCTACTCAGGTTGGGGGCTGGGGGTATCGCGAGGTGTTTAAGCCTGTCAATAAAAAAAGTGACCGCTGCTTTGTATCTGCAGCTACTCAAGGGAAATAAAGCCGTTTGCTTATAAAGAATTTCCATAAACATTTCTGAGGATGTGTATTAGGGGTAATCTTGGGATGTGCATTAAACTAAACAGGGTAGTATAAACACAGGAACAGGCTGAAAGGGGGAGAATAAATGGCCCAGGTTTGCCCTGGCCCGATGGCCTTAGGCAACTTGTGCAGCCTGCAGAAACCCAGAGACTTCAGTTCATTATTTAAAGAAGGCGGAGACAAAGAGGGAAAACCAAACGCAGCCCTCCCATGGGTAGATAGATTCTTGAACAACCTTTGGAATTAAGCTTTTTTTTCCTCTCCTCCTGGTGTTCAATGCTTTGGATTCCTGAAGTTATCTATGTTGAAATACTCGAGAGATGGTAAGGAGAACAGGAACAGGTAGCTTCGGGAGGCACGTGCTCTGGGCTAGGCATAGTTCTTTTTTTTGGGGGGGGCGGGGGAGGGAGTCTTGCTCTGTCGCCCAGGCTGGAGTGCAGTGGCGCGATCTCGGCTCACCGCAACCTCCACCTCCCGGGTTCAAGCAATTCTCCCTTCTCAGCCTCCAGAGTAGCTGGGATTACAGGCACCTGCCACCACGCCCAGCTAATTTTTTGTATTTTTAATAGAGACTGGGTTTCACTGTGTTAGCCAGGATGGTCTCGATCTCCTGACCTCGTGACCCACCCGCCTCGGCCTCCCAAAGTGCTGGGATTACAGGCGTGAGCCACCGTGCCCGGCTGCCTAGGCACAGTTCTAAAAGCTGCGTGTGCACGATCTCATTTCATCCTCCCGGTACCGCTTTGGGGAAGGTAACACTATTGCCTCCACTTTGCAGAAGAGGAAACTGAGGCAGAGAGAAGGGTGATGACTTGCTGAAGGATACAGAGCTCATTACAGTGGAGGTTCAGGGTCTGAGCTCTAGAAAAGATGCTCCACCCTATGAAGGAAAAGGTTCATTGGTATTATCTATCTATCTATATATTTTTTTCTGGGATGGAGTCTCACTCTGTTGCCCAGGCTGGAGTGCAGTAGTGCGATCTCAGCTCACTGCAAACTCTGCCTCCCGGGTTTAAGCTATTCTCCTGCCTCAGCCTCCTGAGTAGCTGGGATTACAGGTGTGTGCCACCACACCTGGCTAATTTTTGTATTTTTAGTAGAGACGTGGTTTCACCATGTTGGCCAGGCTGGTCTCAAACTCCTGACCTCAGGCCTAAATCACGCCCGGCCTAAATCATTTGAATTTGCTAACTCATTCATGTGTTGATAATATAAATAAATAATTTTTAAAGTGTCCCCTTGCGCAAACCAATGATGAAAGCAGGCCATGAATAGAGGCAGGTGATCAGCTCCGCTCTGTGCCCCGGAGTACCCTCAAAATAAACCCCAAGGCTCAGGACCAAATATAGATGATGACAGGCTAGGCGGTGGCTCACACACAAAAAATCAGAGGTGGATAAGAATCTATATCTGCACCTGCCAGGAGCCAGGTCGAGGAGGATTAAGAGTTGGGGGAGACTTTCCACTGTGCCCATTCTTTCTACATTTTGGGTCATATGAATGTATTATTTTTTCCAAAGTTTGAATTATTATTTTTGTTTTGTTTGTTTTGTTTTTTTGAGGCGGAGTTTCACTCTTGTTGCCCAAGCTGGAGTGCTATGGCACGATCTCGGCTCACCGCAACCTCCGTCTCCCAGGTTCAAGCAATTCTCCTGCCTCAGCCTCCCAAAGTGCTGGGATTACAGGTGTGAGTCACCGCATTCAGCCTGAATTATTTTTTAAAAACTTTGATAGGATATAAATGAAACAAAAATTTTTTTTTTTTTGAGACGGAGTCTTACTCTGTCACCCAGCCTGGAGTGCAGTAGTTCAATCTTGGTTCACTGCAAGCTCCGCCTCTCGGGTTCACGCCATTCTCCTGTCTCAGCCTCCCAAGTAGCTGGGACTACAGGCACCCTCCACCCCGCCCGGCTAATTTTTTGTATTTTTTTAGTAGAGACGGGGTTTCACCGTGTTAGCCAGGATGGTCTCGATCTCCTGACGTCGTGATCCGCCCACCTCGGCCTCCCAAAGTGCTGGGATTACAGGCGTGAGCCACTGCGCCCGGACTAATAATTTTTTTAAATAAAAAATATGAAACTGGCCCGGGCACGGTGGCTCATGCCTGTAATCCCAGCACTTTGAGGGGCCGAGGTGAGTGGATTACCTGAGGTCAGGAGTTCGAGACCAGCCTGACCAACATGGTGAAACCCTGTCTCTTCTAAAAATACAAAATTAGCTGGGCGTGGTGGCGCATGCCTGTAATCCCACCTATTTGGGAGGCTGAGGAAGGAGAATCGCTTGAACCCAGGATCTGGAGGTTGCAGTGAGCCGAGATCACGCCATTGCACTCCAGCCTAAGCAATGAAGAGCGAAACTCTGTCTCAAAAAAAAAAAAAAACAACAAACAAACAAAACAAAACAAAACAAAAAACTGAAAAGGTTTCAGAAATGCAAAGGCAACATGTCCCAAAGTATTAAAATGGTACAACCTTGCTTTTGACGTGAAGGTCAGTTACAGAACGAAATTAGCCAGCAAGCAGGTGAGAGCAGAGATTAAAATGGTAATGAAGATGGCCATTCCACAGCCTTTTCTAACTACATGGAAATTATCTTCCTTGACAGTAGCCAACCTGTGCTTACTACATTCTCTCTCTCTCTCTTTCTCTCTTTCTCCTCCCACCTGCTTGCCATGACCTATTTCATAGTCCTGGCACGTGTGAAATGCCTGCCAAGAACTGCAGAAGACAGAGACACAGTGCTCCAAAAAGGTTGAATGGCAACTTTATCATGGACATTTTGGTGATTACAATATCTACATTTCCTGGGGGGTCTCAGAATCACAGAAATTATTTCAAGTTAGTCCGAGGCTGCTCAAAGCTGAGGTCAAAACATCTGAGAGAAAAGGTTAAGTAAAAAATCTGGTTGTTTCTATAAAACTGGACTCATTCATTCAACGGCTATGTACTGAATACCTACCATGTACCAGACCACGCTGAGGACCAGCCAGAGGCAAGGCAGGCACCTCAGGCACAAAAGGCAAGAAGGCCTCACTCTCTGTCGCTGCTACACCTGCAAAACCCCTAGCGTAAGGTTCCCTTTGCATTTCCTGCCCGTGGTGCCTGCCTGGCCTCATCCTAGTGCCTATTCCATACCAGACGCTGTTCTAAGCACTGACGCTGCAGCAGTGAACAAAACAAAAAGAAGCTGGACAAGTGCTCAAGTCTCCACATTTCAGAATTGGATATTTTGGTGCTGAATTGACTGTGTTAAGAAACAGAGGTTGGCTGGATACAGTGGCTCATGTGCGTAATCCCAGCGCTATGAGAGGCTGAAGCGAGAGGATGGCTTGAGCCCAGGAGTTTTGAGACCAACCTGGACAACACAGTGAAATCCCAGCTTTACAAAAAATATGAAAATTAGCTGGGCATGGTGGTACACGCCTGTAGTCCCAGCTACTCGGAAGGCTGAGGTGGGAGGATCACCTGAGCCTGAGGAGGTTGAGGCTGCAGTGAGTTGAGATTGTGCCACTGCACTCCGCCTGGGCAACAGAGTGAGACTCTGTCTCAAAAAAAAGAAACAGGTCAGACGCGGTGGGTCACGCCTGTAATCCCAGCACTTTGGGAGGCTGAGGCGGGTGGATCACCTGAGGTCAGGAGTTCGAGACCAGCCTGACCAACATATTGAAACCCCGTCTCTACTAAAAATACAAAAATTAGCCAGGCGTGGTGGCACACGCCTGTAATCCCAGCTACTTGGGAGGCCGAGGAAGGAGAATCACTTGAACCTGGGAAGCGGAGGTTGCAGTGAGCTGGGATCATGCCACTACACTCCAGCCAGGGCAACAAGAGCGAAACTCCATCTCGAAAAAAAAAAAAAAAAGAAACAGAGGTCTTTGCCCACTCTTCAGCTTGGAGTTACTAAGTGATCTCAGTCTTGCTTCAGTTGACTTCTTACTCTGCATCCCCAGGTAGCCCTTTGTTGTTCAGGACTAGCTTGGACAATGGAAAGCCCCATCTTCTGAGTGCTCCCCAATGTCTGGGGCTATAGATAGATTGACCAATGCAATCTATGTCATGCCCCATGAGGTGGGACCAGTGATTCTCACCACTTTCCAAACTGAGGTCACAGTTGGTCTGAAAGCTGGGAGGGTTCACCCATAGAGAAAACTGGCCAAGACAAGATTCAGATCTGGCGTGGGTCCGAGAGACTCCTGCAAGGGTGTACTCTAGCACTCCACACATTACTTAAGGTTGGTTGAGCTCTGAGGTACAGATATATGTTGGCGACTTACTGAAGGCTGCAAAGCTCATTAAGATCAGGGGTCCAGGGTCTGAGCTCTTCAAAAGATGTTCCACCCTAGGAAGGAAAACGCTCATTGTTATCATCATTGACGTTTGGTCACTTGGGGTTTATTTTTAGGAAACTCCTAAAAATAATGTGTTTTAGGACACACAGTGAAACTGATCATGTGTCTCCATTCATGGCCTGCTTTCATCATTGGTTTGTGCATGAAGACACTTCTAAAATTATTTATTCATATTATCAATATATAGATATATTAGCCATTGCTTCTCCCTGTCAAGTATAAGACCTGACAAGACTATCATCCCCGAGGTGACCCCCGAAGTGCTATCATTACTCACCATCCTACCCTCTGGCCCAGCTGCAAAGAATGGGTCTAGCTTAGCTTTCTGATCCTTTCTGCCATCCCAACCCAATCTGCTCTGATTCGTCACTTCCTCCCTAAGCATCCTCACCAAAGCCCTTCAGCACCAGTGTCAGCAACAACAGCCAATATGCCCTGGGTCTTCCTTCCTGTGCTCTTTCAAATAACAAGATTATTACTGGACTGCCTATTATATGCCAGGCCCTGTGATTGGCACTGGAATGCAACAATAAGCAAAAACAGACATGGTACCCATCTTCATTTAGCCCACAGTCTAGTGGAGGGAGGTGGACATCAGTTAAATAATCACCCCCAAGTACGCAGAAAGATCTTATTGCACACTATGATAATGGATATGGAGAAAAAGTGCCAGGCACCACCACCAGGAGTTGGAACTGGTCCAGGAGGGCTTCTCTGAGGAAGGGACCTTGGAGCTGAAACCTGTAGGATGGGGCAACTGGGTAAAGTGGGCAGAGATAGCCTCTGGGCAGAGGGTTGAGCAGTGACACTGGAGAGGAAGCCAGAGGCCCACTTGGGAAAGACCTTGAGATGGATCAGAGGCAGGTGATGGGGGGCATCCACGGGGTCTTACTCTGAGCATTCATGGGATTCAGTTTGGGTGCAATGCAGTCGCTGCCGGCTACAGTTGGAGAACTCACTGGAGGGAGGTGAGAGTGCATGGGAAGACCAGTGAGGAAGCTCCTGCCCGTCTACAGGTGATGGACGATCAGGATAGTGGGGTGGTAGCGAGGTGCAAACAAATGGACTCATGATGTACTTGGAGATTTGGTGATGGAGTGCATGAGGGATAAGGAGCAGAGTGAGGGGTCCCTGACCTCCTGCTCGAGCAAATAGAGCAACAGTAGATCCTCAGGTGATCTTCACAAATTCAAACCATCCTTCCCTCCCTTGCACAGGCAAGAAACAACATTGAAGTATCTACATTGAAGACAGAACTTTGTGTTCCTATTTGTTTTTCTCTATGCTAATTAAAATGCCCTTTGTAATGGCCGGGCATGGTGGCTCACACCTGTAATCCCAGCACTTTGGGAGGCCGAGGCAGGCAGATCACCTGAGGTCAGGAGTTTGAGACCAGCCTGACCAATATGATGAAACCCCGTCTCTACTGAAAATACAAAAATTGGCCGGGCACGGTGGCTCACGCCTGTAATCCCAACACTTTGGGGGGCTGAGGTGGGTGGATCACCTGAGGTCAGGAGTTCAGGACCAGCCTGGCCAACATGGTGAAACCCCATCTCTACTAAAAATACAAAAAAATTAGCCAGGCGTGGTGGCAGGCGCCTGAAATCCCAGCTACTGGGTGGGTGGGGGGCTGAGGCAGGAGAATTGCTTGAACCCGGGAAGGGGAGGTTGCAGTGAGCCGAGATTGTGCCATTGCACTCCAGCTTGGGGGACAAAAGCAAGATGCTGTCTCAAAAAAAAAAAAAAGTACAAAAATTACCCGGGCATGGTGGCATGTGCCTGTAATCCCAGCTACTCGGGAGGCTGAGACAGGAGAATTGCTTGAACCCGGGAGGCAGAAGTTGCAGTGAGCCCAGATCGTGCCATTGCACTCCAGCCTGGGCGACAAGAAAGAAACTCTGTCTCAAAAATATATACATAAAAACAAAACTAATCACCCTTTGTAAATCAATCCAGAGGAAACTTTTCCTTTTTTTGCCAATGAAATTATGTCGAGAAACCTGAATCTCATCTCTTTTGTCTTCATGTCTGTTACATTCTCAAAAGACACACTATTGCTCAGTGTCAGGGTAGGATAATGAGCTGATCAGAAACAATTTTCGTGTCATTTGAAGCTTAATTTCATTAGCAAATAAAAACTGTTTCAAATACCACCATTGGTCCTCTAAAGTTGATTTAATCAATTTAGGAAGGTCTCAGCTTCTCAGGTTGAAAATCGATTAAAGTGATTTTTCCTTCATAAAAGTTTATAGCTCTGCAGGCACACACAGACTCCTTAGACTTGCAAAGCCACATCCATATTATTTTCCAGAATGATCGTTACCGAAAAAAAGTGAGTTGCAGAGCAATAAGTAGATATGATCTCGTTTATGTATAAACAAAACAAAGCAGTGACAAAAGCTAAAACTGAAAATCACTCCAAATTCAGCAGCATTGGCATCACAGTGAAGCTTGCTAAAAATGGGGAATCTCGGCCGGGCGCAGTGGCTCACGCCTGTAAATCCCAGCACTTTGGGAGGCCGAGGCGCGTGGATCATGCGGTCAGGAGATCAAGACCATTCTGGCTAACACGGTGAAACCCCGTCTCTACTAAAAATACAAAAAATTAGCCGGGCGTGGTGGCGGGCGCCTGCAGTCCCAGCTACTCGGGAGGCTGAGGCAGGAGAATGGCGTGAACCCGGGAGGCGGAGCTTGCAGTGAGCCGAGATCGCGCCACTGCACTCCAGCCTGGGCGACAGAGCGAGACTCCGTCTCAAAAAAAAAAAAAAAAAAAAGAAATGGGGAATCTCAGATCCTACCCAAGACCCATTGAATCATTTTAACAAAATCAACAGCTGATTCTTCAGCACATTGAAGTCTGACAAGCACTGCTGTAACAGTTCTTTTTCTTTTCTTTTCTTTTTAAGACAGGTTCTCACTCTGTCACCCAGGCTGGAGATCACAGTCCACCACAGCCTCCTGGGCTCACGCAATCCTCCCGCCTCAGCCTCCTGAGCAGCTGGGACTATAGGTGCATGCTATCATACCCAGCTAATTTTTTTCTTTCTTTTCTTTTCTTCCTTTTTATTTTTATTTATTTTTTATTTTTTGTAGATACAAGGTCTCACTATATGGCCCAGGCTGGTCTCAAACTCCTGGACTCAAGCAATCCTTCCACCTCAGCCTCCCAAAGGACTGGGATTATAGGCGTGAGCCACCACACCCAGCCTATATTTATATTTCTACACACACACAAACACTTGTGTGTGTTATATATGTAGATAAATATATTATCTATGTATCTAATATATCTATTATCCTAGACATACATAGATATGTGTATATGAATAGAAATATAAATGCATAGAAAGGTCTGGACTAAACTGCTCACGGTGGTTAATTTTGAGAAGTTTGGATTTCAAAGTGAATGTGGTGGTGAATAGTAAGTGGGAAATTCAAAGGGGGCTTTCACATTTTACCAGATATACCAGATAACCTAGATTTACTGATCTAGGCGCCCACCACCACGCCCGGCTAATTTTTTTTGTATTTTTCAGTAGAGACGGGGTTTCACCGTGTTTGCCAGGATGGTCTCCATCTCCTAACCTCATGATCTGCCCGCGTCTGCCTCCCAAAGTGCTAGGATTACAGGTGTGAGCCACCATGCCCGGCCAGACAGAACTGCTTAATGCATTACTTGGGTAATTTAAATTTAAATATTAAGATAGTATAAAGCTGAGGACCTAAAAAACTAATCTTACAAATAACACGGACATCTCAAGTCCCTCCTCTCTTTGACCTACCAATTCCTCCTGGGGGGAGGTGCCCTCAGAATTACTCACACATGTGAGAAATGATGTGCAACCGAGATAATTCACAGGAGCACTGTTTGTAATAGCCCAATATTGAAGACAACTTAAAGGCCCATCATAGCCCGGGCACGGTGGCTCACACCTGTAATCCCAGCACTTTGGGAGGCCCAGGCAGGCGGATCACTTTAGGTCAGGAGTTTGATACCAGCCTGGCCAACATGGTGAAACCCCGTCTCTACTAAAGACACAAAAATTAGCTGGGTGTGGTAGCGCATGCCTGTAATCCCAGCTACTTGGGAGGCTGAGAGAGGAGAATCGCTTGAACCTGGGAGGTGGAGGTTGCAGTGATCCAAGATCGCATCACAGCACTCCAGCCTGGGTGACAGAGAAAGACTGTCTCAAAAACAGTAAAGGCCCATCATTTGGGAATTGGTTAAATAGAATAAAGGACATTTACAGCGTAACACTATACAGTCATAGAAAAGAGAGATCAAAGGGCTGGGCGTGGTGGCTCATGCCTGTAATCCCAGCACTTTGGGACGCTGAGGTGGCAGGATCACCTGAGGTCAGGAGTTTGAGACCAGCCTGGCCAACATGGTGAAACCCCGTCTCTACTAAAAACACAAAAATTAGCCGGGGGTGGTGGCACACATCTGTAATCCCAGCTACTCAGGAGGCTGATGCAGGAGAATCACTTAAACCTGGGAGATGGAGGTTGCAGTGAGCCGAGATCGCGCCACTGCACTCCAGCCTGGGTGACAGAGCGATACTCTTGTTTCAAAAAAAAAAAAAAAAAAAAACAAGATCAAGCTCTATATGTGTTGAGATGGAACAATGGCCAAGAGCAATGGTTCATGCAAGGACAAAGGTGCTGAGCCATCTGGATGATATGTTGACAACTGTGTAGAAAGGGAGCGGGGAGTGGAATACATATTTATATTTGGTTGTATATGCACAATGTAGCTCTGAGTATCATATTATACAACATAAAGGAGTAGTGGTTGACTATGAGAAGGGGAACAAATGGGTGGCTGTGGGACAGTGGTTAAGGGACTTTTCACCATTTGTTAAACTTGGTGATTATTTGAAGCACTTGGATGCATTACCTATTCAAAATCTTACTAAAACAAGAACAAAACAAACAAACAGAAGCTTCTAGGATTCTTTTATTTCTCTGAGAATCCTTACTCCTGGGAACTACATCTGGAGAACTCATTGTGAGCCCAATAACACAGGGGCTTGGTTTCCCATGAAAAGAAGGCTGCCTTTCAAGGAAGGAGAGGGACATTCTCCATCCTGAGGGGACACCCCCCACACACCCCATGCTTCCTTTATTGCCATTTCGTCCTTTGCTACTCTTATTTGATGTGGCTCAGCTTTTTTTTTTTTCTTAAAGTTCCCACCAGTTCTCTTTAAAGACAGCACCAAAACTAAAACTAAAAACCAATTTAATTTTACTTTTAAAGCACTCCTCCCCTTTTTTTTTAAATTTTTACAATAATGAAGATCTTATTCTAGGATGAAAGTAACGAATAGGAAAGAGCTGTTTATTCTTCCTTCTTCCCACCCCTGAATATTGAAGTAAAACTAAATAACAATGAAAGTGACTAGGAACAGCAGACAAGGGGAAATATGTCAGAATGAGAACATCTCATGTCATCTCCAGGGCTGGGGGAGAAACATCTTTCCTGGTACAAGGTCCCAGTACCGAAGAAATACAATTTTTCAAAAAGTTCTGTAAGTGATACATGCTTGTTACAAAAAATATCTACCATTTTCAAAGCTTAGAAGGCAGAAACTCCTTGTTAGTTGGTAATTTCTTTATCTCTCTCATGCTTTCCTGATATCTGAATTACGCTTGAGAAAAAGAGGAAAATAAAACAAGACAGAAAATAATGCTTCCTTAGGTAAATACAATCAGCTAAGAAAGGCTTCCAAGAAGAAGCATAATTCACTGAGTCCCAGTTTATTGAGAGAATCCCCAAACAAACGACTTTTGTGAAGGGATCAGTCTCAGCCACCATAACTTAGCATACAATAGGATGGCTTAATAAAAGAGGTTTCCAAAGGCCAAGATGGTTATCAAAGATCTCCCAAGGAGAGAAGGAGAAGAAGAGACAGAGAGAAAAAGAGAGAGGGAAAGAGGGAAGGAATAACCTTCTGGAATGTTCCCAACTATCTTTCCAGTTAGCATTCATGAATACGTGAAAGGTTTCATATCACTTGGAGTCCCACCCATTTTTCAAAATAGGAAGCTTCTGCTATTTTCTTCTGGATCCGTTATTGAGTCAAGAGAAGTCTCTGCCTCTTGTCCAGGACATTTGGATATTTCTTATTTGTTACTTACTTATTTATGAGATAGGGTCTCACTGTGTCGCCCAGGCTGGAGTGTAGTGGCACAACCATGGCTCACTGCAGCCTCGACCTCCCAGGTTCAAGTGATTCTCCCGTCCCAGCCTCCTGAGTAGCTAGGACGACAGGCACCATTGCACTTGGCTAATTTTAAAATATTTTTTAGAGATGGGGTCTTGCTATGTTGCCCAGCCTGCTCTCAAACTCCTGGCCTCAAGTGATCCTCCCCCACCTTGGCTTCCCAAAGTGCTCAGATTGCAGGTGTAAGCCACCCACTGCACCTGGCCTAGATTTGTAAGTTTATATAATTACTTTTCAATGAATGTTTTAATGAATGTCGCAATGAATGTCTCCTTGTTTACCTTAGATGACTGGGTGAAATAAACAACTCCTCAAATTTTGTTATGTTATTCTGCCATATTATATCACGTATGACCTATATTGTTATATTATATTACATATGTATGTCTATACATATGTTTCTGTGTATGTAGATGTTTATACATACAGCATATTAAATCCATAAAGCTTTTCGACAAAGGTGAAAGGTTGTAGCCTTCACAAACTTAAATAATGTAGGTTGTAGAGTCAGAGCAACTTCTGGTTGTCCCATTGAACTTGGATAAGTGACTTAACCTGACTGGGCCTCCATGTCCTCCTGGCAAGTAGGGGTGGTAACCGCCCATATGGAGGGGGTTCCACAAGATAAATTTGGAAAGACATAGGCAAGTGGCACAAAGCAACGGTAGCTGTGGTTGTCCCCTCCGGACAGTGGTTATTAAAAAGACTTATAGGTTGGGTGCGGTGGCTCCTGCCTATAATCCCAGCACTTTGGGAGGCCAAAGCGGGCAGATCACTTGAGGTCAGGAGATCCAGACCAGCCCGGCCAACATGGTGAAACCCCGTCTCTACTAGAAATACAAAAATTACTGAGTATGGTGGCGCAAGCCTGTAGTCCCAACCTACTCAGGAGGCTGAGGCATGAGAATCGCTTGAACCCAGGAGGCAGAGGTTGCAGTGGGCCAAGATGGCGCCACTGTACTCCACCCTGGCAACAGAGTGAGACCTTGTCTCAAAAAAAAAAAAAAAAAAGATGTATGTTCCCAGCTTTAGGAGACTAACTTGGGGGCTGTGCAAACACAGGCTACTCTATTCAAATTCTGGATTTCTTTAAAAAACAAAACCACAAACACCAAAATACTCTGATAGTGCTTCAAAACCTCAAACTGGCCAGTGTGTGGCTCATGCCTGTAATCTAGCACTCTGGGAGGCTGAGGCAGGTGGATTGCTTGAGCCCAGAAGTTTGAGACCAGCCTGGGCCACATGGTGAAACCCCATCTCTACAAAAATGATAAAAGTTAGCCAGGCGTGGTGACTGTGGGCCTGTAGTCCCAGCTACTCAGGAGGCTGAGGTGGAAGGATCACCAGAGCCCAGGAGGTCAAGGCTGCAGTAAGCCAAGATCATGAGATCATGCCACTGCACACCAGCTTGGGTGACAGAATAAGACCCTGTCTCAAAAAAAAAAAAAAAGCCCTCAAATTCAGTGGTCTCAAAATTTAGAGTATATTCAGCTATTCAGCAAAAAAGAGAAAAGAATAAAATTTTTACTTGAGGCCGGGCATGGTGGCTCACGCCTGTAATCCCAACACTTTGGGAGGCCGAGGTAGGTGGATCACTTGAGGTCAGGAATTCGAGACTAGCCTGACCAACATTGTAAAACCCCATATCTACTAAAACTACAAACTTAGCCAGGAATGGTGGCACATGCCTGTAATCCCAGCTACTTGGGAGGCTGAGGCAGGAGAATCGCTTGAACCCAGGAGGCAGAGGTTGCAGTGAGCTGAGATAGCGCCACTGCACTCCAGCCTGGGTGACAGAGTGTGTGAAACTCCATCTCAAAAAAAAAAAAAAAAAAGATTATGGTGAGCATTGCAATGACTGTGCGCACACTAAAGACCACTGAATTGGTCACTTTCGATAGGTAAATTGAGTATGAAGTATATCTCATTAAAGCTGTTATGAAACACATTTTAAGGCCGGGCGTGGTGGCTCACGCCTGTAATCCCAGCACTTTGGGAGGCTGAGGGATCACCTGAGGTCGGGAGTTCCAGACCAGCCTGACCAACATGGAGAAATACAAAATTACCCTGGGGTGGTGGCACATGCCTGTAATCCCAGCTACTCGGGAGGCTGAGGCAGGAGAATCACTTGAAACTGGGAGGCGAAGGTTACCGTGAGCCGAGATTGTGCCATTGCACTCTAGCCTGGGCAACAAGAGCGAGACTCCGTCTCAAAAAAAAAAAAAAAAAAGTAAGAAACACATTTTAGTGCACTTTCATATGCACTGGGCACGCTTGTTTAAAATGTAGGCTTGTACACTTTCTTCAAGGGATTTTGCTTGGAGAGACCATTCTGATGCCACCAGGGGACTTTCAAAGCTTTGAGAAACACCGCAGGAGGCCTGACCCAACTCTTATCCACCATCTAGACATCCACTGTGCCTGATGTTCCATCCTGAACACCTTGTTTTGTCCATCCTTTCTGAAATTTTATGTCCAGGTTGCTATCATTGCTTTATTTTACAGGGGAGGAAATGGAAGTGGTATAAAACAAAACAGCGAAGCTCAGGGCTGTGGCTTCAGCGGGCCTGGAAATGGGCAGATGGGGACTATAGGTCAAGTGTGTTCTCCTGCAGCCCACACCTGATCACTGCAGTTCTTTTTTTTTTTTTTTTTTTTGAGACACAGCCTCACTTTGTCACCCATGCTGGAGCGCAGTGGCACGATCTCGGCTCACTGCAAGCTCCGCCTCCCAGGTTCACATGCCATTCTCCTGCCTCAGCCTCCCGAGTAGCTGGGACTACGGGCACCCACCACCATGCTAGGCTAATTTTTTTGTATTTTTAGTAGAGACAGGGTTTCACTGTGTTAGCCAGGATGGTCTCGATCTCCTGACCTCGTGATCCGCCTGTCTCGGCCTCCCAAAGTGCTGGGATTACAGGCGTGAGCCACCGCGGCCGGCCTGGTCACTGCAGTTCTAGCGGCACCTAGGAATGTGGTTGACACAGGCTTTTCTTGCTGTGGTGGGCCTTACTATATACGACACCTAATATAGTAAAATACGACCATATTTCACATTCAGTTAAACAAATGTGTGTAATTTTTGAAATGTTCTGAAATGTGCAATTACTAATTTTGCTCAGATAGAATATTTTGCTCTTGTGATTTTTTTTTTTTTTTTTGAGATGGAGTCCCGCTCTGTCGCCCAGGCTGGAGTGCAGTGGCGCGTTCTCGGCTCACTGCAACCTCCGCCTCCCAGGTTCAAGTGATTCTCCTGCCTCAGCCTCCCAAGTAGCTGGGTTTACAGGTGTGTGCGATCACACCTGGCTAATTTTTGTATTTTTAGTAGGGATAGGGTTTCACCATATTGGCCAGGCTGGTCTTGAACTCCTGACCTCAGGTGATCCACCCGCCTCGGCCTCCCAAAGTGCTGGGATTACAGGAGTGAGCCACCACACCCAGCTTGCTCTTGTGATCTAAAGACCTCTAAAAACCACCAGTTGCAGATGCCAGTTAGTACGATGTAACAATTTGTAGCCATTTGTGAATTCTCTGTATATATTTTATCACTTATTAAATTTTTATTTAATTTTTAGAGAGGAAGGGTCTCGCTCTGTCACACAGACTAGAGTGCAGTGGGGTGATCATAGTTCATTGCAGTCTCAAACTCATAGGCTCAGGCAGCTTCTCACCTGTGCCTCCCAAGTAACTAGGACTACAGGCATGCACCACCACACCAAGCTAATTTTTCAATTTTTTGTAGAGACAGGGTTTTGTCATGTTGCGCAGGCTGGCCTCCAACTCCTGGCCTCAAGTCATCCTCCTGCCTTGGCCTCCCAACATGTTGGGATTACAGGCATGAGCCACTGCATCAGTCTCTGTCTATTTTTAAATTTGTTTTGGTAAGCCAGGATTTGATATTTTTCTTCGGTTCTTGCAAAGCTCTTGCGTCGTTGGATCTAGTACCGCAGCACCCTGTAAAAATATCCCTGAAAGTGTAGGCAAAGTCATGCTCGGTTTTGTGGTGGACGTGATCCCACTTGTTGTCTGGTTTCATTCACTATTTATCTCAAAGCGCATTTCTGATTTCTCTACTTCATTCTGTCCACTGTAGCCTGAGGAGGTGGAGGTGGGGCTCTGAAGATGGCTGAGAGGTGGGGACTGTGTCCAGGTGTGTCTAGTAATCTGAATATTTCTTAATCTTCCACTGTATGCAAATACTTTACTGAGCTACATGATAGGAAGAAATATAAAACAAAACCCCTTTAGAAGATTGCAAATGAATACTGTAGAGGAAGCTAGCAGGCATGTATAAGAAAAGATTCTTGACCTCAGGCATTATAAGAAAAATGCAAATATAATTAGTATATCTTTTTTTTCCTTATCAGATCAACAGATATCCAACCTTTTGATAATGCCGTCTTTGCAGGGTGTGGGGAATCAGGCTCTGACATACACTGCCAAGAGGGTGGGAGTTAAAAATGCTTTAGTCTCCTTGGGAGTATTTGGAAACATAAACTAAAATAGAAACTGTACACATTCCTTTTTTTTTTCTTTTGAGACAGGGTCTCGCTCTATCGCCCAGGCTGGAGTGCAGTGGCACGATCAGCTCACTGCAACCTTCACCTCCTGGGTTCAAGTGATTCTCATGCCTCAGGCTCCAGAGTAGCTGGGGCTACAGGCACGCGCCACCATGCCCAGCTAATTTTTTTGTTGTTGTTGTATTTTTATGAGAGACGGGGTTTCGCCATGTTGGCCAGGCTGGTCTTGAACTCTCAAGGGATCCACCTGCCTTGGCGTCTCAAAGTGCTGGGATTATAAGCATGAACCACCATGCCCGACTGAGATGTACATACTCTTTGACCTAACAATTATTCTACTGGAAATTTATCCTATAGACCCCCACTCAGGAATATATGATAAGTGATGTACGTATAAGGAAATACATTGCAACATTGTATGTAAAAGCTAAGTAATAGAAACAACCCAAATGTCCATTAGAGGAAGCTGTCAAAATAAGTTATGGTCATCTATGATATGGCATTGTATTTCTGCAGCTGGAGGCAGCTGTGTTTGAACTGATATTCTGTGAGAGATAGACTGAAATTAAAAACACAAGCTGGGGCCAGGTGCAGTGGCTCACGCCTGTAATCCCAGCATGGGAGGCTGAGGTGGTTGGATCACCTTGAGGTCAGGAGTTTGAGACCAGCCTGACCAACGTGGTGAAACCCCGTCTCTACTAAAAATATAAAAATAACCCGGGCGTGGTGGCACATGCCTGTAATCCCAGCTACTTGGGAGGCTGAGGCAGGAGAATAGCTTGAATCCGGAAGGCAGAGGTTGCAGTGAGCCAAGATCATGCCATTGCACTCTAGCCTGGGAGACAAGAGTGAAGAGTGAAACTTTGTCTCAAAAAAGAAAGAAAAACACAAGCTGCCAGACTGTTTTGGATGCTACCAACTGAGTAGGAAAAAATATTAGGTTGAACCATGTGAAAGTACCAATATGAGACCATTTTTGACATATAAACACGACAGTTTCATGTACTTCAATGTCATATATAGGTATGTAGGGTTTTTTTCATTTTTTTTTTTTTTTTTACTTTTTATTTTGAAGCGAAGATTCACATATTTTTTGTTTTTGCTTTTTTTTTTTTTTGAGACGGAGTCTCGCTCTATCGCCCAGGCTGGAGTGCAGTGGTGTGACCTCAGCTCACTGCAAGCTCTGCCTCCCGGGTTCACGCCATTCTCCTGCCTCAGCCTCCCGAGTAGCTGGGACTACAGGCGCCTGCCACCACGCCTGGCTAATTTTTTGTATTTTTAGTAGAGACGGGGTTTCACCGTGTTAGCCAGGATGGTCTTGATCTCCTGACCTCGTGATCCACCCGCCTCAGCCTCACAAAGTGCTGGGTTTACAGGTGTGAGCCACCTCGCCGTGCCCGGCCTCACGTGTACTTTTAAGAAATAATAGATACTGTGTAAACTTTACCCAGTTCTCCTAATGGAAACCTCTTACAAAACTTTAGTACAGTATCATAACCAGGATGTTGACATTGATACATTCAAGATACAGAACATTTCCATTATCATAAAGATTCCTCATGTTATACTTTTATAGCCACACCCACTTCCCTCCAGGCCTAACCCCTCCTTCATCCCTGGCAACCACTAATCTGTTCTACATTTCTATAGTTTTGTCAAGAATGTTACATAAATGGAGTCATATAGTATATAATCTTTTGAGATCAGCTTTTTCTCTGTATTTATTTATTTTTTGAGATAGGGTCTCGCTCCGTCACTCAGACGGCAGTACAGTGGCACTATCTGGGCTCACTACAGCCTCCGACTCCTGAGCTCAATCAATCCTCCCACCTCAGCCTCCTGAGTAGCTGGGGCTATAGGTATGTGCCACCATGCCCGGAGATTTTTTTTTTTTTTTTTGAGACAGGGTCTCATTCTGTCACCCAGGCTGGAGTGCAGTGGTGCGATCTTGGCTCACTGCAACCTCTGCCTCCCGGGTTCAAGTGATTCTCCTGCCTCAGCCTCCCAAGTAGTTGGGATTACAGGCACCTGCCACTGTGCCTGGCTAATTTTTGTATTTTTAGTAGAGACGGGGTTTCACCATGTTGGCCAGGCTGGTCTCAAATTCCTGACCTCAGGTGATCCGCCCATCTCAGCCTCCCAAAGTGCTGGGATTACAGGCATGAGCCACTGCTCCCAGCTGAACACAGTTTTTATTTCTCTGTGATAAGTGCCCCGGAGTGCAACTGCTGGGTCATGTGGTACTGCATGTTTAGTTTTTTTTTAACAAACTGACAGTTTTCCAGAGTGGCTGTAACACGTGACATTACCTCCAGAAATGCATGGGTGCTATGTACAGAGTGGTAAAAAAAAAATCTCTGTCGCCAAACCATCTGAACTCTACTGAAAGTGGGGTGGGTGTGAACAAATGAACAAAATCTACATTGTATTAGACAAGGATAAGTGCTTTGGAGAGAATGAGGCAGCCACTGGGGGTGGGGTCTGCAAGGGTCTGGATGGATCAACTGCTGTGGTGAAAAGGGAAGGCTTTGGAGGGAGAGTGACACCTGAAGATAGAATAAATGTGTTATTGTGGAATGCAATGCTGCTCCACTGCCCCCCCACACCATTTTTTTTTCAATGCCTTGAAAAGACTTAATCCAGCCGAACTCTCTTCTCGCCTGCTTTCTTTTTTTTTTTTTGAGACAGAGTTTCGCTCTGTCACCCAAGCTGGAGTGCAGTGGCATAATCTCAGCTCACTGCAACCTCTGCCTCCTGGGTTCAAGTGATTATCCTGCCTCAGCCTCCTGAGTAACTGGGATTACAGGTGCATGCCACCACGCTCAGCTAATTTTTTGTATTTTTAGTAGAGACAGGGTTTCACCATGTTGGTCAGGCTGATCTTGAACTCCTGACCTGAAGTGATCCACCCGCCTTGGCCTCCCAAAGTGCTGGGATTACAGACATGAGCCACTGTGCCTGGCTTGATTTTAGATTCCCATCTGATGTTCTCTATAACTTTGATGACTCCCCAAACAAAGGCTCCCAAACACACTCTGAGGCTTATGGTAATGAATTTAAATAAGCCAGCGTGTGTACTGGGTGTAGCACATGTCCAGAAGCAGGAAACCCTCACTGTATAAGATGCTGTTCTGTCAGGAACATTGTAACATTACTGCTGCTGATATTATCATTTTCATATCCCAGAATGGGAATGGTTTCTTGCCATCCTCAGACAGAGTTGCCTCATCTTGATGACAGTGGTAGGATGAGTAATAATTATCTACCATTGTCTAACTTAGATATCAAGCACTTTGCACCTATTCTTATTGGGTGCTCAAAGAAACCTCAGGAGGATTATGCTATCAGTATAACTCCCTTTTTATAGCTAAGGCCATAAAGGCTCTGAGTGGCGAAGTGGCCCATGAGGGTCTCAGAGCAATAATGGGGAAGAATGAGATTTTGAATCCTAAAGCACTAGAGGAAATGTTCTTCAACTCTGCCTCAGAGGTGTCCTGGAAAATCAGACCAGAAGAGTATTCACCAAATTTAGTATTTGTGCTGCAACGACTGGAAATCTATAAGTAAAAGAATGAAAGTGGACTTTTCCCTTACACCATAGGCAAAAATTAATTTGAAATGAATCAATAACCTAAACAGAAGAGCTAAAGCCATAACACTCTTAGGAGAAAACACAGGAGGAAATTTTCATGAACTTGGAATTGGCAATGGGTTCTTAGATATGAACACACAAAACATGAGCAACAAAATAAAAAATAAAGCACAAGGAACAAAAGGAAATAAATTGGACTTCATTAATTTCTTTTCTTTTTTTTTTTTGAGGCAGAGTCTTACTGCTATCTCGGCTCGCTACAACCTCCGTTTCCCAGGTTCAAGCAATTCTCCTGCCTCAGCCTCCCAAGTAGCTGAGAATACAGCTGTGCACCACCACACCCGGTTTCACCATGTTGGCCAGGGTGGTCTCAAACTCCTGACCTCAAGTGATCGTCCCACCTTGGCCTCCCAAAGTGCTGGGATTACAGAAGTGAGCCACCACACCCGGCCGGGACTTCATTAAATTTGAAAACTTTTGTACATCAAAGGACATTATCAAGGAAGGAAAAAGACAACTCACAGAATGGGAGAAAACATTCACAAATCAATCATAAATCTGATAAGGGTCTGGGATCTAAATTTTTTTTGTAGCCACCACGCCTGGCTAATTTTTGTGTTTTTAGTAGAGATGATGTTTCACTATGTTGGCCAGGCTGGTCTTGAACTCCTGATCTCAGGTGATCCAACCACTTCAGCCTCCCAAAGTGCTGGGATTACAGGTGTGAGCCACCACTCCCAGCATGGGATCTAAAATTTGTAAGGCATTCTTGCAAAGCAACAACAAGACAAACAACTCAGTCAAAATATGGGCAAAGGACTTGAATAGATATTTTCTTCCAAAGAAGATGTACAAAAGGCCAGAAAGCACATGACAAGATGCTCAGCATCATTAGTCACTAGAGAATGCACTTCAAAATCACAAGGCATCATTTCACATCCACTAGGATGGTTATTATCAACAAAACCAAACAAAACACAAAAACAAACCCAGGCCGGGTATGGTGGCTCATGCCTGTAATCCCAGCACTTTGGGAGGCCAAGGTGGTTGGATCACCTGAGGTCAGGGGTTTGAGACCAGCCTGGCCAACGTGGCAAAACCCCATCTCTACTAAAACTACAAAAATTAGCCAGGCATGATGGCACACGCCTGTAATCCCAGCTACCCAGGAGGCTGAGGCAGGAGAATAGATTGAACCCGGGAGGCGGAGGTTGCAGTGAGCCAAGATTGCTCCACTGCACTCTTGCCTGTGTGACAGTGAGACTCCATCTCAAAAACAAACAAACAGGCCAGGCGCGGTGGCTCATGTCTATAATCCCAGCACTTTGGGAGGTCAAGGCAGGTGGATCACGAGGTCAGAAGACTGAGATCATCCTGGCCAACACGGTGAAACCCCGTCTGTACTAAAAATACAAAAATTAGCCTGGCTTGGTGTTACGCACCTCTAGTCCCAGCTACTCAGGAGGCTGAGGCAGGAGAATCACTTGAACCCAGGAGGCAGTGGTTATAGTGAGCCGAGATCGAGATCGCGCTACTGCACTCCAGCCTGGGTGATAGAGCAAGACTCCATCTCAAAAATATAAACAAACAAAAAAACCAAAAAATAAGAAAACAGGCATTCAAATACACGTACATACGTGTTCAGAGTAGCACTATGCACAATAGCCAAAAGGTGTAAATATCCCAAATGTCCATCAACTGGTGAGTGCAGAAATGAAATGAAGTACTGTATAAGTTCTGTTGTACAACAGACTATTATTCAGCCATAAAATGGAATGAGATACTGATACGTGCTACAATGTGGATGAGCCTTGAAAACATTACAGTAAGTAAAAGAAGCCAGACACAAAAAGCCACATTTGATTTTGTTGATAAGAAATAGGAATCTGAATCTGTTCACGTTAACCAGAATAGGCAAGGCCATAGCGAGATGCCGATTGGTGGTTGCCAGGTCCTGGGGGCTAGGGTAGAACTGGGGAGCAACTGCCTACTGGCTACAGAGTTTCCATTTGGGGTGATGAAAATGTTTCGGTGCTGGACAGAGGTGGTGATAACACAATGCCGTGAATATACTAAATGCTCCTGAATTGGTCACTTTAAAATGGTTAATTTTATGTTATGTGAATTTCATGTCAATTTTTTTTTTTTTTTTTTTTTGAGACAGAGTTTCACGCTTGTTGCCCAGGCTGGAGTGCAGTGGTGCGATCTCGGCTCACCACAACCTCCGCCTCCTGGGTTCAAGCGATTTTCCTGCCTCAGCCTCCTGAGTAGCTGGGATTACAGGCATGCGCCACCATGCCCAGCCAATTTTGTATTTTTAGTAGAGACAGGGTTTCTCCATGTTGGTTAGGCTGGTCTCGAACTCCCGACCTTAGGTGATCTGCCCGCCTCGGCCTCCCAAAGTGCTGGGATTACAGGCGTGAGCCACCACACCCGGCTTCATGTCAATTTTTAAATTTCACGTTTGATTCCAGGGGTTGGGAGTTTGCTGCCCCTCATCATGGAGTTTGCTGTAGCCAGTGCAGGGGTGAAAAGGGAAGAGCAAAACAGGCAGATCTTGTTTAGGAGAGATACTGCAATTTATCTGATGCTGATCTTTTAAGTCACTTCTGGTGCCAAAGAGCACTGGACTTGGAGCCTGAAGAACTGAGACTTCCCGACATTTGGCCTTAAGCAAGCCTGAGCTTAGACTTCCTGAGCTTTTCCCGATGTTTTGTGTTGGGCAGCCCCATTTCCCTGGACAGCTGCAGGGATGGAGGGAAGTGATGGGTGTATGCATGTGGGCTTGTTCCTTCCTTCTCTATTCCACAGGCTGTCAGTGTACAGGTATGTTTGCACACAAGAAGGATGTTGGTCCTGGGGTCTCAGAGGCACCAAAGAATGGGCCAGCTTTGTCCAATTCATCCAAAATCCAGTCAGTGGGGTAAAGAGGAAGCCATCACACCAGGCCTTTGCCAACAAAGCAGACAGGCTGCCCAGCCCAGGAGCTGCCCACTCTTACTCGCCTGTTGGTTTGAGCAGATGCAGCCATGACAGCAGGGTTACAAAGGCCACCCCAGCCAGGCCACCACCCTCCACCAGGGCTCTGCCAGGATGGATTGAACCCTGGCCCTCATGTGTTACTTGATGACAGCAAGATATCTGATAAGAAACTGTTTGGATGTCACAGAGAACACATTTTAACAGCCCAGAGAGGTGGGATTATCACAGAGTGGTGTAAAAGAAGCAAAATTATTTCGGATAAACCATGAAGGAATTTTATTACCCAGTGCAGTTATAAATCAAGTTCTCTGTAAATGCAATAAAACAATTGTTTAGTCTGCATGATTCATACCACAAACCTCAGGATTCTTGGTTTTGATCTTATTGCCGCAATAAACTGTCTAGACAGCAATTAACAAACTGTTTTTCCTTCAGATGTTTGGAGTGCTGGTACAGCGGGAATCGGCACTTAGAAATTCAGGGGCTTCTTCCTGGCTCCTATTAATTATCAGGTTGGGTGAGTGGGAAAAGCCCAGAATCTTCTCAGAATTAGCCTTCTGGAAGTGTCCTTCCCCTGTGAATGCGCCACTTCACCACATAATATTCACTTATAACTGGCAGGAAATCCAAATATACAGATTTTCTTAAACCTTGGCCTGTCACTTTAGAGAGAAGTGAGCAGAATTAACTTTTTTTTTTTGGAGACAGTCTTGCTCTGTTGCCCAGGCTGGAGTACAATGGCATGATCTTGGCTCACTGCAACCTCCACCTCCTGAGTTCAAGTGATTCTCCTGTCTTAGCCTCCCAAGTAGCTGGGATTACAGGCATGCACCACCATGCCCTGCTAATTTTGTATTTTTAGTAGAAACAGGGTTTCATCATGTTGGTCAGGCTGGTCTCGAACTCCTGACTTCATGTGATCCACCTGCCTTGGCCTCCCAAAGTGCTGGGATTACAGGCATGAGCCACCATGCCACGCCTGGCCTAGCTTTTGTATATCCTTGGAGCAAAATTTATATACAGATAAGTCATTTCTTCATGTATTCATTCATTTATTCAGCATTAGGGTATAATAGTTTAGAACACTCACTCAGGAGTCTAATTGACTTTCGTGCCATTTCAGGTATATGATTTCACATTCCTGAAGCTTATTTTGCATATGTTGAAAGTCATGGGGGGAAATTAAATGAAATTATCTGTGTAAATTGCCTGGAACATAATAAGAGCTCAAAACTATTCACTATTATTGTCTATCATCCATCATCTGTCCATCCACGTATTCACCATCCCTCTATCTAGCCATCCATCCACCCACCTATCCATCCATTCCTTCACCCTTCCTTTCTTCCTTCCATCATTTATTCACCTATCTATCCATTCTTCCTTCTTTTCTTTCCTTCCTTCCAACATTTATCCATCCATCCATCCATCCACCCACCCACCCACCCACCCGTCCTTCCATCCCTCCCTCCACCTGTCCATTTATCTACACACTCACTCATTCATTCCTTCTTTGCCTGGTACTCTATGCCAGATTGTTGAGATTATAAAAACAAATAAGATATATCCCGACTTCATGGAGATCCCAGTTTAGATGGAAAGACAGCATTAGGTCACTGGCTGCAGGGGGCATCTGATCCTGAAGGACATAGTGAGAGAAAACCTGGGGAAGTGTTTAGTTTCTGGTCTAGCCCTGGTGATTTAAGACGATATGTGAGACGCACTCACCTCCCAGGGCTTCTGATGGCTCAGAGCTCAGTGGATGAACGTGGCTTCATCCACACAGTCAGTTACAGGGTGAGACTACACATTTGGCAAATGCCCCAAACAAACAAACAAACAAACAAAATAATTTGGGTTCAAGGTAACAGTAAATCACACTCTTCAAACCTAAATATTCTTCTCTAGGCTTCTTCCCACCTTTTCTTCCCTTCTTTCTGCCAACTCCTTCTCCTCCATTTTGCGTCAGACACCATGTGCATTGGGAGGATGTTGCTAGGTCACAGTGGGGACACTTGCTCTATTTACAGAGAAAACAGGGCTCCTCAGATTCACAGGGTTTGCAAAGGAAAGCCCTCCCAGAAAGGAATTCCAGCCTTCCCTTCTGAGGCTGGTGCAGCAGGGCTGGGGGCTGCAGGAACAGACCAGAGAAAGTGACTCAGAATTCCCTTCGGCTACAGTACGATTGCGAGAACCATTTTAAGTATGAGCTGTGGCTCCCCTCTCCCTTTTTCCTCAGCCTCCAGGGAGGTGCCATTTAAAAAATCTTGGCCTGGCCAGGGGCAGTAGCTCATGCCTGTAATCCCAGCACTTTGGGAGGCTGAGGTGGGCGGATCACCTGAGGTCGGGAGTTTGAGACCAGCCTGACCCCTGACCAACATGGAGAAACCCCGTCTCTGCTAAAAATACAAAATTAGCTGGAGGCTGAGGTAGGAGAATCGATTGAACCCGGGAGGCAGAGGTTGTAGTGAGCTGAGATCACGCCATTGCACTCCAGCCTGGGCAACAAGAGCAAAACTCCATCTCAAAAAAAAAAAAAAAAGAAAAAGAAAGAAAGTAATCCATTTCTTTCTCATGTACCAACATGCAGATAGGAGCAGTCCAGGATGGGTAGAGCAGCTCCTTTGGTAGAACCCACCTCCATTGCGCTGCCATGCCTGGCACGTTGCTCCCATCCCCATGGTCCAAGGGTCCTCTCCTCCACATCCCCATCCAGCCAGCAGAAAGGGGAGACAATGAAGGGAAGGCACGCCCCAGAAGGATGTGCCTCCGAGGCCTCTCACATCGCTGGAATGCTCTCCCATAGCCTAGGATTTAGTCACGAGGCCGCACAGGGGAGTTGAGCTCTTTGTTCTGGTTGGCCATGTGTCCATGTCTATTACTACACAAAAGTGGGAATGGCCATGGAGGGAGAACCAGCAAACTCTTTCATACCCTCCTATGGCCTTGATCCATCCAGTGGGTAGATTTCTGAGCCCCTCGCTTTCTCACTGCCTCTTCTGCTGGGAGCATGACTCCCGGGCTGCAGAAGGACAGGCTGGTGCATTGAGAGTCTTTAGGCTTTGCTTGAATTGCAAACGCTCTGGTTTTCTGGCAAGACGGAGGTAGGTCCCTGGGCAGAAGTGTCAGAAGACCTGGGGTTGCCTCTGAACCTCACTGTTTCTGGGTCTGAGACCTTGGACTCAGAAATGAAAAAAACCTCTGAACCTCAGTGAAATGGGGGAAAAAATAAATGACTTCCATAGAGTTATTGGGAGGACCAAATTGCATTACCAAATACATTCTGAAAAGGTAAAAGTTCTCCAAATGATTGTGTGTTTTATCATCTCCACCACCACCATTTTTCTTTTTCTATTTTTTTTTTTTTTTGAGACAGAGTCTTGCTCTGTTGCCCAGGCTGGAGTGCAATAGCGCGATCTCGGCTCACTGCAAGCTCCGCCTCCCGGGTTCACCCCATTCTCCTGCCTCAGCCTCCCGAGTAGCTGGGACTACAGGCACCCACCACCACGCCTGGCTAATTTTTGTATTTTTAGTAGAGACGGGGTTTCACCATGTTAGCCAGGATGGTCTTGATCTCCTGACCTCGTGATCCACCTGCCTCGGCCTCCCAAAGTGCTGGGATTACAGGCGTGAGCCACCGCGCACGGCCCATTTTTCTTTTTTCTTTATGCATGTATGTAGCTGAATTTGTGTAAGTACAATGGATCCATGATGAGAGTCTATTTATTGAATTTTTTTTTTTTTTCAGATGGAGTCTCACTCTGTCACCCAGGGTAGAGTGTAGTGGTGTGATCTTGGCTCACTGCAACTTCTGCCTCCTGGGCTCAAGTGATTCTCCTGACTCCCAAGTAGCTGGGATTACAGGCACCCACCGCCACGCCCGGCTAATTCTTGTGTTTTTAGTAGAGATGGGGTTTCGCCATGTTGGCCAGGCCGGTCTCGAACTCATGACCTTAAGTGATCCGCCCGCCTCCCAAAGTGCTGGGATTACAGGCGTGAGCCACTGCGCCTTGCCTAATTATAGAAATTGTATTTGGAGAGAAAGATATAGTCTTTCTCTAAGCATTTCCGACATTACATTCTTTCAAAGCAACGCGAACAACTTCTGAAGGTACTGGTCTGGGCTCCAGGCTCAGATCTGGGTGGGGGAAGATTCTATGAACAGGTCCTGGTCAGGTTTGGGGGAGGCCCATGAGCAGGTCTTCTCACCAGGAGCAATATCCCTAGGAAACCAACCCACAGAATAGAAATTGAAAGAGCAAAAAGGCTTCCTTTTCTAAGAAAGGCCATGATGTCTCCAGGAATAGCATAAATATCCCCTGCAGGGCATATCCCAGAAAAGAACATTCAGAGGGGCCTCTGAGTTGCTCTGCACCCCCAGCAGATGCCCTGCTCCAAATGGTCTCTTGTGTCTCCAGCTCTCCACCCAGGCTCTACCTGGAAGGCTCTTCTCTGACTTGTCCTCACACAGCCCCTTCAACTGAGCCACAGTGACTTCCCCCATAGGCATCCTGGTGAGTCCTGGTGGGGTATTGTAGACCCCACCAGGGGTCTTTAAATGACCTTTAAAATGAGTTCAGGCCAGGCACGGTGGCTCCTACCTGTAATCCCAGCACTTTGGGAGGCGAAGGCAGGCGGATCACCTGAGGTCAGGAGTTCAAGACCAGCTTGACCAACATGGCGTTTCTACTAAAAATACAAAAGTTAGCCAGGTGTGGTGGTACATACCTGTAATCCCAGCTACTCAGGAGGCTGAAGCAGGAGAATCACTTGAACCTGGGAGGCAGAGATTGCAGTGAGCCAAGACTGGCCACTACACTCCAGCCTGGGTTACAGAGCGAGACTCCGTCTCAAAGAAAAAAAAAGTCAGTTCAAACTTTGCGATTCAACAACTGGGTGACTCTCCGGAGTCAATGAATTCGCCAATCCACGGATACTGATGAGCTTGACCTGAGCCGCTTGGGAAGCTGAGCTGCAGTGAATACGATGCAGCAGATGGAGCCAACTCTGCAAAGCAGAGCCGCAGGCAACACGGAGTTCCCGGGACTCCCTCAAAATCCTCCCCTTTATCTACACTGGCTCCCGTAGACCCGCGGGCAACACAGAGAGTGCTTGGGACTCCCTCAAAATTCTCTCCTTTGTCTACACTGGCTCCCACGACAGGGTCTCAACCCTGGTTGTACTTGAGAATCAGCAGGGAAACTTCTAACAGTTCTGATGCCTGAGCCATACCCCAGAAACCCCATAGCTGGGACCTGGGCATAAGTATTTTAAAGCTCCCCAGGTGATTCCAAAATCCAGCCAAGGTAGACATCCACTGCTCTGGAGACCTTGTCCATCCCACAGGTAGAAGGCCCCATCTGTGACCACTTTTCTGAGGTCCAGACTTGCCAATTTATTTTCTCAACATCACCATTTCAGTGCCTAAGAGACAACTCATCTTGCCAGAGTAAAGTGGATTGTCCCCTCCACACCTGCTTCTCTTCTCGCCAGGGTCCCCCAGCTGTTTCAGGGCAAAAACTGAACACCTTCTGATTCTTTTCTTTGTCTCACAACCCATAGCCAATTTTTTTGGAATTCTCAACAGCTATAATGTCAAAATATATCCCCATTCTAATCTCTGCTCCCCACCTCCCCTGCTAGCCTGGAGATCCCCTATTCTTCTTTTGAATCCTTCTAGTTTGGTCTCTGCCAACAGCTCATGTAACATCTATGAAAAAAATGAAACTCCGGGTTGGGTGTGGTGGCTCATGTCTGTAATCTCAGAACTTGTTGTTGTCGTTGCTGTTGTTTTGAGACTGAGTCTTGTTCTGTCGCCCAGGCTGGAGTGCAGTGGTGAAATCTCGGCTCACTACAACCTCCACCTCCCAGGTTCAAGCAATTTTCCTGCCTCAGCCTCGTGAGTAGCTGAGACTACAGGCGCGTGCCACCACGCCCAGCTAATTTTTTCTTTTTTTTGTATGTTTAGTAGAAGCGAGGTTTTACCATGTTGGCCAGGCTGGTCTTGAACTACTGACCTCAAGTGATCTGCCTGCCTCGGCCTCCCAAAGTGCTGGGATTACAGGCGTGAGCCACCACACCCGGCCAATCCCAGTACTTTGGAAGGCTGAGGTGGGAGGATTGCTTGAGCCCAGGAGATGGAGGCTGCAGTGAGCCATGATTGTGCCATTGCACTCCAGTCTGGGCAACAGAGCAAAACCCTGTTTCCAGAAAACAAACAAGCCCAAAAACTCAGCATGAAAAGATGCTCAGCTCATTAGCCATTGGGGAAATTCAATTAAAACCAAAAGAAGGGCCGAGCACGGTGGCTCATACCTGTAATCCCAGCACTTTGGGAGGCTGATATGGGTGAGTCACCTGAGGCCAGGAGTTCAAGACTAGCCTGGCCAATTTGATGAAATCCCATCTCTACTAAAAATAAAAAAATTAGCCGAGTGTGGTGATGCGCGCCTGTAATCCCAGCTGCTCGGGAGGCTGAGGCAGGAGAATTGCTTGAACCTGGAAGACAGAGATTGCAGTGAGCCGAAATTCCACCACTGCACTCCAGCCTGGGTGAAAGAGCGAGACTCCATCTCAAAAAAAAAAAAAAAGATATGTTGAGATACACAAATACCATTGTGTTACAATTGTCCACATCATTCAAGGCAATAACATGTTGTACGTGTTTGTAGCCTAGGAGCAATAGGCCATATATAGCCTAGGTGTGTAGACTCACTCCATAATGTACCCATAATAACGAAATGCCATAATGTACCAACAGGAGAACAGATGAACAAATTATAGTATGTTTATACAATGAAACACTACTCAGCAGCCGGGCGCGGTGGCTCACGCCTGTAATCCCAGCACTTTGGGGGGCCGAGGCGGGCGGATCACGAGGTCAGGAGATCGAGACCATCCTGGCTAACACAGTGAAACCCCGTCTCTACTAAAAATACAAAAATTAGCCGGGCATGGTGGCGGGGCGCTTGTAGTCCCAGCTACTTGGGAGGCTGAGGCAGGAGAATGGCATGAACCCGGGAGGCGGAGCTTGCAGTGAGCCAAGATCACGCCACTGCACTCCAGCCTGGGCGACAGAGCAAGACTCTGTCTCAAAAAGAAAAAAAAAAACAAAAAACTACTATTCAGCATACAAGAAATGAATTACTGACGCAAGCAGCAACATCGATAAATCTTATAGACATTCCTCTGAGCAAAAGAAGCTGGGTAAACTTTATGAATGCATTTATAAGAGGTTCTAGAAAAAATGATTCAAGGGTGATATGTTAGAATATGGCTCCTAGCTAGTGGGATGGTCAGGGGATTGACTGGATTGATTGAAAAGGAGCATGAGGGAGCCTTCTGGAGTGATGGAAAGGATTTTTATCTTGTTTTGGGTGGTCATTACAGGTGTCCAAAGTTACTGAACTCACTTAAGAGCTGTAAGTCTTGGCTGGGCATGGTGGCTCGTGCCTGTAATCCCAGCACTTTGGGAGGCTGAGGTAGGTGGATCACCTGAGGTCAGGAGTTCAAGAGCAGCCTGGCCAACATGATGAAACCCTGTCTTTACTAAAAAAAAAAAAAACTACAAAAATTAGCTGGGCATGGTGGTACATGCCTGTAGTCCCAGCTACTTGGGAGGCTGAGGCAGGAGAATTGCTTGAACCTGGGAGGCGGAGGTTGCACACTGCAGCCTGGGCCACAGAGCAAGACTCCATCTCAAAAAAAAAAGAAAAAAAAAAAAAAAAGGAACTGTAAGTCTTACTGCATGTAAATCATATCTTTAAAAGTAATTTGGGGGCCAGGCGCGGTGGTGCATGACTATAATTCCAGAACTTTTGGAGGCCAAGGCAGGCAGATCACTTGAGACCAGGAATTTGAGACTAGGCTGGGCAACATGGCAAAACTCTGTCTCTATAAAAAATACAAAAATTAGCTGGGTTTGGTGGTACACACCAGTAGTCCCAGCTACTTGGGAGGCTGAGGTGGGAGGATTGCTTGAGCCCCGGAAGTTGAGGCTACAGTGAGCCATGAGTGCACCACTGCACTCCAGCCTGGATGACAAAACAAGACCTTGTCTCAAAAAAAAAAAGAAAAAAAAACTCAAGAGTCCCACAAACCTCTGCTCAAACTCCCCCTACCCTCACCCCCAACCTTTAGGACAAAATCTGGAGCACCCACTCTGGTCTTCAGAGCCCTGCATGAACTGCCCTTTTTTCCCTCCTTGGCAGTGTCTACAACCACCCTTCCCTTTGCTCTTTTTTTTTTAGACAGAGTCTCACTCTAACACCCAGGCTGGAGTGCAGTGGTGCCATCTCAGCTCACTACAACCTCTGCCTCCCAGGTTCAAGCGATTCTCCTGCCTTAGCCTCCATGTAGCTGGGATTACAGGCATGTACCATCGCTCCCTGCTAATTTTTTGTATTTTTAGTAGAGATGGGGTTTCACCATGTTGGTCATGCTGGCCTTGAGCTCCTGACTTCAAATGATCTGCCCGCCTCAGCCTCCCAAAGTGCTGGGATTACAGGCGTGAGCCACCGTGCCCGGCTGACTTTTCTTTATAGAATGCCTGCCGGTGTATACATCACTAAGCAATCATTCTTTTAGTTCTCACACACTTTTTTGGAAACACCATGCATTCTTTTGTACTTAGGGGCTTTGCTTTAATATTATGTTCCTGAGATTCATCCAGGACCACTATTAATTTTCATAGTTGTGTTCTAATCTATGATGATCACGTAATTTAGTCACCCATTTTCTTGGGAAGGGGCATTTAGGTTGTATCCAGATTTTTGCTGTTACTCACAATGCTGCCAAGAGCATTGTTGTACATGGCTCCTGGGACAAGTATGCCAGAAATGTTTAGGATATTTATCTATGAATGAAATTGCTTGGTCAGAGGGTATGTGCGTTTTCAGCTGTATCTGATATTTCAAAGCTATTTTTTAAGGTGGTTGTACCAACTACACTTTTCACCAACTGTGTAAAAGACTTTCCTTTTTGTCCTATATCCTTATCAGTACTGGGTGCCCTTAAATTTATTAATTTTTGCCAATCTTGCGGTTTTAATTTGCATTGTCTCAATCATTAATAAGGTTAATCATCACTTTATATATTGGGCATTTATCAAAAAATAAAGCTGTGTATTTTTAGATGGGAACGAATGCACAGAAAAAGATCTAAAACCGTGATTCTAAGAAGGGGAGTGGAAAAGGAGGGGTGGGATGTGAACACTTTGTTCTGTGTGATCTTCACATTTTTACAACAAAAATTATTTAATATGCTTATAAAATTAATATAAAAATGGCCAGGCATGGTGGCTAATGCCTGTAGTCTCAGAACTTTAGGAGGCCCTGGGTGGGCGAAATCACTTGAGGCCAGGAGTTCGAGACCAGCCTGGCCAACATGGCAAAACCCCATCTCTACTAAAAACACGCACACAAAAAAATCAGCTGGGGGTGGTGGTGCACACCTGCAGTCCTGGCTACTTGGGAGGCTGAGGCAGGAGAATTGCTGGAACCCGGGAAGTCAAGGTTGCAGTGAGGCAAGATCATGCCACTGCACTCCAGCTTGGATGACAGAATGAGACTCTGTCTCAAAATACAGAAAAAACTGGCTGGGCGCAGTGGCTCATGCCTGCAATCCCAGCACTTTGGGAGGCTGAAGTGGGCAGATCACAAGGTCAGGAGATCGAGACCATCCTGGTGAACACGGTGAAACCCCATCTCTACTAAAAATACAAAAAATTAGCCAGGCGTGGTGGGCGCCTGTAATCCCAGCTACTTGGGAGGCTGAGGCAGGAGAATCACCTGAACCTGGGAGGCGGAATTTGCAGTGAGCTGAGATCATGCTACTGCACTCCAGCCTGGGAGACGGAGCGAGACTCCATCCCCCCCGCAAAAAAAAAGAAAAAATTGATATAAAAATTAAGCAAGATATAGATCAGTACGCATCATTAATTTTTTTATTAAAAAAAATTATATGTAAACACACACATACATGCATTGCTTTATATGTGTGTGTGTATGTGTGTGTATAGAAGAAGGCCTGAACTAATTTTCTCAGAGTTTTTAAGGGTGGTTTTCTGTGTGGAGGTGGGGATGCAACTGTGCAGTGGTGGAGTTAAGGAGGGTAGGGGTAGTAGGGGGCGGTATATAATTGTTCCTTTTTAATTTTATGCACCTTTTAAATTGGATATTTTCTTCAGTCTTTAAAACAAAATTCACTAGTTCTGCGATTTAACATTTTTATGTTATTTTACAAAAATCTTTCTGATATTTCCTTCATTCTCAATATCCAAATTTTCTTTTTTTTTCTTGAGACAGAATCTTGCTCTGTTGCCCAGGCTGGACTGCAGTGGCACGATCTCGACTCACTGCAAGCTGTGCGTCCCGGATTCATGCCTTTCTCCTGCCTCAGCCTCCTGAGTAGCTGGGACTACAGGCGCCCGCCACCACACCTGGCTAATTTTTTTTGTATTTTTAGTAGAGACGGGGTTTCCCTGTGTTAGCCAGGATGGTCTCGATCTCCTGACCTCGTGATCCACCTGCCTCGGCCTCCCAAAGTGCTGGGATTACAGGCATGAGCCACTGCGCCCAGCCTAAATATCCAAATTTTCTGTGGACTATCACAGGTATAAAGTAAAGTGCCCCATCCCCACACCCACCATGTCCAAAAAAAAAAAAAGAAAAGAGTAAACAAGTTTCCAGTGACCTGGACTATACCTAACTCCGCCTCAGTTGGTAACTCTGATGTGAACAGCACACATCAGAAGAACATAGGGCCACCACTGAGATATAGGTGGCAAAATTCCCTTTATCATAAACATGTACAATGATTACATATCCATAATAATTAGAAATAAAAACATTTTTAAAGGTAAAGCTAAGCAGAAAAATTAAAAATAAAGGTTCCTTTATGTTCTTGAGATCTGAAAAGGAAATTATACATACAGTCTTTACAATACCTTTTATTATAAATCTGTTTATGAGTTTAAAACTATGCTGTCCAATATGTAGCCACTAGCCATATGTGGCTATTTAAATTTAAATTGACTGAAATTAAATAACATTAAAAATTCAGTTCCTTAGTCACATGGGCCCACTATTTCAAGGGTCCAACAGTTACTTTGGGCTAGTTGCTATTGTATTATATAATGCAGATTAAAAATATTTATACCAATGTGGAAAGTTCTGATGGACAGTACTGGATTAAAACCTTATACAGATATTATTCTTGTTTACCACCATGTGAGAAGGTTTTTACCACGGGAAGGAATTCTTGGTTTTTTTTGTTGTTGTTTTTTTGTTTTTTAAATTGAGGTAGGGTCTTGCTCTGTTGCCCAGGTTGGAGTACAGTGGCACAATCATAGCTCACTTCAGCCTCGACCTCCAGGTCTTAAGTGATCCTCCCACCTCATTCTCCCAAGTAGCTGGAACTACAGGTACCTGCCACTACACTCAGCTAATTTTTTTTATTTTTTGTAGAAATGGGATCTTACTATGTTGCCCAGGCTGGTATGGAACTCCTGGGCTCAAGTGATCCTCCTGCCTCAGCCTCCCAAAGTGCTGGGATTACAGGTGTGAGCCATCATTCCTTGGGCCATTCTTGTATTTTAAGTACTCAGAGACATCCAGGAAAGGTAACCAAGTGGGTAACTCCAGCACTTCGGAGAGTGCCTAGTGTGTGATTCTAAGCTCATCACTCCAGGGACCCAGCACCCAATTCCAGCTGTGTCTTTCCTCCATTTAAATCACCCCCTGTGGATCCTATTAAGTATTCTCCCATTCTGGTCAAACTGGTTTATGAAACTACTATTTGAGAAGTCCAGTCTTGCAGGCCGATGGGACCCTGCCTTTGTGTGGCCGTAATAAGGTTATTTATGAGGGCTGGAGCCGATTCTCTTGATTCTCCGGGAAGATGAAAGGTTTGGTGGTAAAGGAAAGCAGAAGCTTGGGGAGCAGGTTTCTCCTTATAGCAATGACTCTCCAGATAGGATAAATCACCCAGGACCATTAAACCTTCAAGAAGAGTGCTCGTAAACCTCCACTGGAAACTCACAAAGCATCTTCTCTCTTGGAGCAGCCTATGTGGAGAGGGACTCGCCTCTTTTTCCAAACCACCAGCCAGTCACAGATTAACCCTGCTGCCATCTCTGCCCAGGACACTGAAGCAGAAAATCACTTTCTTTTTTTTTTTTTTGAGACAGAGTCTCACTCCGTCACCCAGGCTGGAGTGCAGTGGCGTGATCTCGGCTCACTGCAACCTCCACCTCCCGGGTTCAAGCGATTCTCCTGCCTCAGCCTCTTGAGTAGCTGGGATTACAGGCACCCGCCACCATGCCCAGCTAATTTTTTGTATTTTTAGTAGAGATGGGGTTTCACCATATTGGCCAGGATGGTCTCAATCTCTTGACCTCATGATCCGCCCGCACTGGCCTCTCAAAGTGCTGGGATTACAGGCGTGAGCCACTGCACCCAGCCGAAAATCACTTTCAAAGTCAACCTTTCAGGTGGCCAACTGTCCCTGTTTGTGTGAGATGAAAGGGTTTCCTGGGACAAGAGATCAGGAAAGTCCCAAGCAAGTCTGGATGAACTGGTCACTCTATTTCCTCCCTACCTTGGGGGCAAGCAATGCCTGCGACTCAACAGGACAAAAACATTTGTTCATATTTAGCTCCCATTTATGAGACTCTGCAATGTGTCAGGTGCTGGGCAAAGTCAGTGCTTTACCTGACATGTCTCGTTTCATCTTAACAACCAAATGAGCTTGGTGTTATTATTATCCCCATTTGACAGGTGAGGAAACCGAGGCTCAGAAAGCTAAAGTGACTTGTCCAAGGTCACACCTTAAATGGTGTCTGTGTCTCCATAGCTCATGCTCTGAACTGCTCCTCTAATTCTTCCTCATCTTTCCTTTTTTTTTTTTTTTTTTGAGATGGAGTCTCGCTCTGTTGCCCAGGCTGGAGGGCAGTGGTGCGATCTCGGCTCACTGCAACTTCCACTTATGGGGTGCAAGCGATTCTTGTGCCTTAGCCTCCAGAGTAGCTGGGATTACAGGTGTGCACCACCACATTCGGCTAATTTTTGGATTTTTATTTGTAATTTTTTTTGAGTTGGAGTCTCACTTTATTGGCCAGGAGTACAGTGGCACAATCTTGGTTCACGGCAACCTCCATCTCCTGGGTTCAAGCGATCCTCCTGCCTTAGCCTCCTAACTGAGCTTACCAGGCGCCCGCCACCACGCCCAGCTAATTTTTGTATTTTTAGTAGAGATAGGGTTTCACCATGTTGGCCAGGCTGGTCTCAAACTCCTGACCTCAAGTGATCTGCCCGCCTCAGCCTCCCAAAGTGCTGGGATTACAGGCGTGAGCTACCGTGCCCAGCCTGTATTTTTAGTAGAGACGGAATTTCGCCATATTGCCCAGGCTGGTCTCAAACTCCTGAACTCAAGCGATCCACCCGCCTCGGCCTCCCAAAGTGCTGGGATTACAATGTGAGCCACTGCACCTGGCCTTCATCTTTCTTAATCTGCCTTGGATTTCTGGGGTTCCAGAAGCTTCCCACAAAAAGAGTCATTGGAGATACTTATATTGTTAACCAACGGGGTAGGAGAATGACTTGCAGCTGAACTTTATTTGCACGTTAAAAAGTCAAGTCTAATTTTCTAAAACTATCTGGACTCTTTCACTGGCAAATGCCGAGTTGGAAGGAAAGTCCATAAATCACTCACAGACCTACATTGGCCGTGGCTATATGCAAACCCAGTACTGCTGGTCTGGCTACCTGGGAGCACCAGGCATAGGATGGGGTGAGATTTCCCCACCAAATTCAGGGCATATCAGAGCTCAGAGTACCTGCACCCAAAGGGAAATACCCCAAACACTGGCTTCAGGAAAGTTCTCATTAGATAGACACAAGAAAGTTTTGCCCTAATCCTCAGTATTGGCTAACAGATCACTTTTATTGAGGGATTACTATGTGCCAGGCAATGCCTGTTTTCATCCACTTCTCATGTCCAATTATCTGCGAAATAGATAAGATTATTATCCCAGCCCAGAGATGAGGAAACTGAGGTGTGGAGAGCTGGCGAGATTGATCTAGACCAGTGGTTCTCAAGCAGGGGATGGTTTGCCCTCCATGCACATTTGCCACTATCTGGACACATTTTTGATCATCACAACCTGGGATGGGGTTGCTGCTGGCATCTAGTGAATAGAGGCCAGGGATGCTGCTCCACATTCTACACTGCACAGAACGGCCTCCCTCTACCCCAGTAAAAAAAATTACGTGGCCCCAAATGCCGATAGCTCTGAGGTTGAGAAACTCTTGTCTAAATCAAGAAAAGGGTGGCAACTCCTGGGGAACCCTTCACTCCAGAGTTTGAGGGGCTCACATGCCTAGCAAGGGGTAGAGCAGTGATTAGATCCCACTTGCTTTTACCTTCCTATGCACTGGAGAAGGATTACTGAAAGGTCAGTTCAAGAGGGTATGAACTTGTTGTGTGAAGCTAGAACAGTGCTGGGCACAAATAGGTGCCCAGTAAATATTTGTTGAATGAATGAATGAATACTAAGTATTAATACCACTTATTGAGGGCTTTCTGTCAATGAACACACCAAGTATATTGCCAGCATCATCTCATTTGATTCTTGGAGTAGACCCCAGAGGCAGGTACCACTCCCCACAGTCTTATTTTACAGAGTAAGAGACAGAGAGGGCCGGGCGCGGTGGCTCACGCCTGTAATCCCAGCCCTTCGGGAGGCCAAGACGGGTGGATCACGAGGTCAGGAGACCAAGACCATCCTGGTTAACATGGTGAAATCCCTTCTCTACTAAAAATACAAAAAAATTAGCTGGGCATGGTGGTGGGCACCTGTAGTCCCAGCTACTCCGGAGGCTGAGGCAGGAGAATGGTGTGAACCCAGGAGGCGGAGCTTGCGGTGAGCCGAGATCATGCCACTGCACTCCAGTCTGGGTGATAGAGTGAGACTCTGTCTCAAAAAAAAAAAAAAAAAGAGACAGAGAGAAGAGGTCTCATGCCAGAGTCATACAGCTTGGCCAGTGACTGAGGTTTTCCATTCAGGGTGGTCCAAGTTTAACTTCCAATTACATTGCCTCATACCAGAATCTCTGGAAACAAGAATAATTTCCAGGGCTTACATCATGTAGCAACTTTTTTTTTTTTTTTTTTTTTTTTTTAGACAGAGTCTCACTCTGTCTCCCAGGCTGGAGTGCAATCTCAGCTCACTGCAACCTCTTCCTCCCAGGTTCATGCCATTCTCCTACCTCCGCCTCCCAAGTAGCTGGGACTACAGGTGCTCACCACCATGTCCAGCTAATTTTTTTGTTTTTTTTTAGTAGAGACAGGGTTTCACCATGTTAGCCAGGATGGTCTCAGTCTCCTGACCTCATGATCTGCCCGCCTTGGCCTCCTAAAGTGCTGGGATTACAGGCATGAGCCACCGTGCCCGGCCCACATGTAGTAACTTTTTTCACTGTTCCAGGTTTTATAAATATATCCCCTTTTTCAGCACTTGCTCTCGCTTACCTTTTTTCTTTTGTAGGCAGGGTCTCCCTTTGTCACTCAGGCTGGAGTGCAGTGGTGCGATCATGGCTCAACCTCCTGGGTTCAAGTGATCCTCCCGCCTCAGGCTCCCAAGTAGCTGGGACTATATATGTGTGACACCACACCCGGCTAATTTTTTAATTTTTTGTACAGACAGGGTCTCACTATGTTGCCCTGGCTGGGTTCAAATTCCTGGGCTTAAGCTATCTCTGCCACCTCAGCCTCACAAAGTGCTGAGATTACAGGCATGAGCCACTGCACCCAGGCAGCCCCTTTCTAAAAAAATAAAATGGGCCGGGCGTGGTGGCTCACACCTGTAATCCCAGCACTTTGGGAGGCCGAGGAGGGTGGATCATGAGGTCAAGAGACCGAGACCATCCAGGCCAACATGGTGAAACCCCATCTCTACTAAAAATTAAAAAATTAGCTGGGCGTGGTGGCGGGTGCCTGTAGTCCAGCTACTTCAGAGGCTGAGGCAGGAGAATCGCTTGAACCTGGGAGGCGGAGGCTGCAGTGAGCTAAGCTCATGCCACTGCACTCCAGCCTGGCCACAGAGTGAGACTCTGTCTCAAACAAACAAACAAACAAAAACGAGTTTTACACTATTCTATAAATAAAAGGGTTTCAGGGTTAGCCATGAAAGGCCCCAGTGACAAAGTTGTAATGTGATCAGAAATGAAAAGCTCAAAAAAAGATTTCAGTTGGTGATGAAACAAGGCAAGGATTATGAATCTCACAGGCGTTTCCTTTCTCCAGAAACTGAAGGCACCTTTGCCAGGAGAAAAAGGCAGTTTCCATGGCAGGGACCCAGCCTTGACTTCCCCAGGATCTGTCCACATGAACGTTGTAATGAGTCCACCCGAGATGGGGACTCTCCATTGTATTTCCATTTTATGACATCTTTTTATATTTCACAGGAGAGGATTCTGAATAAAAATGAGCCCAGCTTTTAGGGCTGTTTTTTATTATCAGCATTTGGTAAAAAACATCCTTAATGAGGTGTTAAGAGTCATCCTGCATCCTATTGTGGAGAGGCCTGGGAGCTCATAAACCCCTGAAAAGCCACAGGGTAATTTATAATCCTTGATGCCACCCCTTCCTGACACAAGCGCTTCAGAGGGAGCATCTTTAGTTCTCAGGCACTTCCTGTAATTTACACGCCCAAGCTGCTTCGACCACAATCTGAATTCAACCTTATTAAATAAAGTTCAGCCCAGGATTCTTCTTGCCAAGCTGTTCACCTCTGAGAAACTCTGGCCAGCCTGCCTGAAATTAGTTAGAGTTTCCGTTGAGTTTGGACTGAAGGTGTGGCTCTAGAAAGTGTTCACATTTCTCTCCTTACTGGTGAGGAATTTAACAGTTATGGTTCTGGGGAAAAACAATAACATAACAACAACAACAACAAAAAAAAACCACTTTTGCTTCTCTGCAAGAAGAGGAGTTTCTTGATACTGTGATGTTTTACTCATAAGTTCATATCCTTTCTGAAATAGACTTCAATTAAGACTGAGGGTGTCCTAAGCCCCAGAATGATATACTACTTCATTGATAAAAAAATACTGCCACTTATATAAGGGATCTAAAAGAGCCAGATTCATAGAATCAAAGTGTGGAATGGTGGTTGCCAGGGGGTTGTGGGAGAGGGCAATAGGGAATTACCAATCAGCCAATAATCAATGGGCATAAGGTTTCAGTTAAGCAACAGGAATAAGTTCTAGAGATCTGCTGTATGACATTTAACCTAGAGTCAACGACAGTGGATTATACACTGAAAAATTTGTTAAGAGGGCCAGCCTTGTATGGCTGGGAGCAGTGGCTCATGGCTGTAATCCCAGCACTTTGGGAGGCCAAGGCGGGCGCATCACCTGAGGTCAGGAGTTCGAGACCAGCCTAACCAACATGGAGAAACCCCGTCTCTACTAAAAATACAAAAAAATTAGCCAGGCGTGGTGGCGCATGCCTGTAATCCCAGCTACTCGGGAGGCTGAGGCAGGAGAATCGCTTGAACCCAGGAGGTGGAGGTTGTAGTGAGCCGAGATCGCGCCACTACACTCCAGCCTGGGCAACAAGAGCGAAACTCCGTCTCAAAAAAAAAAAAAGAAGGGCCAGCCTTGGTGGGTCACACCTGTAATCCGAGCACCTTAAGAGCCCAAGGCGGAAGGATTCCTTGAGCCCAGGAGTTCGAGGTCAGCCTCGGCAATATAGTGAGACCCTGCCTCTATTTTTCATTTAAAAAAAAACCAAAATTTGTTAAAAGTGTATATCTCATGATAAGTGTTCCTCTCAATCAAATAAAATAAAACGACCGCCACAAACCAGACTTTGTGATGGCGACAAATATCTCAGGTTTAATCTTGAAATCTATAAATTGAAGAATAAAGAAAATAATTTAATCCTTTCCTTTATATCCTTTTTTGTTTGTTTGTTTTTGTTTGAGATGGAGTTTTGCTCTTGTTGCCCAGGCTGGAGTGCCATGGTGCGATTTCAGCTCACTGCGACCTCCACCTCCCAGGTTCAAGCAATTCTCCTGCCTCAGCCTCCCCAGTAGCTGGGATTACAGGCATGTATCACCACACCCGGCTAATTTTGTATTTTTAGTAGAGACGGGGTTTCACCATGCTGGTCAGGCTGGTCTCGAACTCCTGACCTGAAGTGATCCACTCACCTTGGCCTCCCAAAGTGCAGGGATTATAGACATTAGCCACGGTGCCTGGCCCTTTCCTTTATACTTTATATCCTTATTTGGGGATCTCTTTTTTATTTTTTATTTTTTTAAGAAAAGTACACATGACATGGTATATATTGACCCTTCCTGACTTTATTCAATTAAATATTATAATTGACTATTAGATGGTTATTTCTTTATTGCTATTAATTTTTTTTTTTTTTTGAGACAGTCTTTCTCTATTGCCCAGGCTGGAGTGCAGTGGCGCAATCTCGGCTCACTGCAAGCTCCGCCTCCCTGGTTCACACCATTCTCCTGCCTTAGCTTCCCGAGTAGTTGGGACTACAGGTGCCCGCCACCACGCCCGGCTAATTTTTGTATTTTTAGTAGAGACGGGGTTTCACCTTGTTAGCCAGGATGGTCTCGATCTCCTGACCTTGTGATCTGCCTGCTTCAGCCTCCCAAAGTGCTGGGATTACAGGCGTGAGCCACTGCGCCCGGCCTATTGCTATTAAATTTTAACATCAGCATTTCACATAGTCCCTATTTGGCTTTCATAGTTCCTGTTGACTGAATATCATTTATATTTAACTTGAAAAATAGATATTTATATTTCACTTGTGTGGACATAGTTGAAAAAGTGTAGGAATTATAGATTTTATCATGCAACATTTTATGTTGTTTCCAGCCTCTGAACGAATAAATAATTTATATGTGCAATGTATATGTTTGGTTCCTAGGTCCTCTGGGGAGGCATTGTAGGGGAAAAACCCACAAAACCTGGTGTTGGAGGGTCAGGGTTCAAGTTCTGTTCTTAGCAATAATGTGATCTTGAGGCCATCAATCATTGTTTCTGACCCCACATGTCCTTATTAGTAAAGTGAAACTGATAATACATATGCCACTGCATTGTTAAATTATTATTATAATAATTATTATTATTATTTGAGACAGAGTCTCACTCTGTCACCTAGGCTTGAGTACAGTGGCGCAATCTTGCCTCACTGCAATCTCCGCCTCCCGGGTTCAAGCGATTCTCCTGCCTTGAGTAGCTGGGATTATAGGTGCATGCCACCACGCCCAGGTAATTTTTGTATTTTTAGCAGAGACAGGGTTTCAGGGTTTCACCATGTTGGTCAGGCTGGTCTCGAACTTCTGACCTCGTGATCCGCCCGCCTCGGCCTCCCAAAGTGCTGGGATTACAGGCATGAGCCATCCCGCCCGGACTGTTAAATTAGTATTTATTTTCTTTTTCCTTTTTTTGAGACGGAGTCTCACTCTGACGCCCAGGCTGGAGTGCAATGGTGCGATCTCGGTTCACTGCAACCTCCGCCTCCTGGGTTCAAGCAATTCTCCTGCCTCAGCCTCCCGAGTAGCTGGGACTACAGGTGCACACCGCCACACCTGGCTAATTTTTTTCTATTTTAGTAGAGACAGGGTTCACCATGTTGCCCAGGATGGTCTGGAATTCCTGAGCTGAGGCAATCCACCCTTCTCAGCCTCCCAAAGTGCTGGGATTACAGGTGTGAGCCACCATGCCTGGCCCTTCTTTTTTTTTTCTGAGACGAATTCTTGCTCTGTCACCCAGGCTAGAGTGCAGTGGCGGATCTCGGTTTACTGAAACCCCCGCCTCCCAGGTTCAAGCAATTCTCCAGCCTCAGCCTCCTGAGTACCTGGGATTACAGGCATGTGCCATCACGCCTAGCTAATTTTTGTATTTTTAGTAGAGACGGGGTTTTACCATGTTGGCCAGGCTGGTCTTGAACTCCTGACATTGTGATTTGCCCACCTCGGCCTCCCAAAGTGCTGGGATTACAGGCATGAGCCACCATGCCTGGCCTATTTATTTTCATTATAATTGACAGTTATTTAATTAAGTATAAACTTTTAGCTACGTGTTGTGAATGTGTGTTATGTCACTTGACTAACCTATAAAGTGTGAACAGTTATTAGCATCACAGGTGAGGTTCTTGAGCCTCAGAGAGGTTAAGTGACTTGCCCATGGTCACACAGCCTGAAAGTGGCAAACCTGGGATATGAACCTAGGAACATATGACTGCAAAAACAGTACCCCAAGTCATTTGACGTGAAGCTGCCTTTTGATGATGTAAATGAGATTGACTGCGACTTGTAAAGCTGTCTGTAAATGCCTAGTTAAGAGAGATATGGCCAAGACATCAGAAATTTTGAGCAGAAGAAGGTTCTAGGAATCAACTAATTAAATAACGTGATTTTAGAATGATGAGGCCGAGAGTCTACCTTGGGTCAGAAACTAAGATAGAGATGTCAGATGAGAAGACAGATGCCCAGCTGCACCCTGGGCTCCCTGTAGCGCTGTGTTTAGGTTCTCAGACCCGGGAGTCAGAGCCTGGGCTCAATATTGAGCTCCGGTTCATACTAGCTGTGTACCTTGGACAAGATATGTAAATTCTCTATACCTTAGTTTCTGCATCTCTAAAATGGGATAGCTAAGAGTAATTACAGGCTGGGTGCAGTGGCTCATGCCTGTAATTCCAGCACTTTGAGAGGCCAAGATGGATGGATCACACGAGGCCAGGAGTTTGAGACTAGCATGGCCAACATGGAGAAACCCCATCTCTACTAAAAATACAAAAATTAGCCGGGCTGGTGGTGCATGTCTGTGATTCCAGCTACTTGGGAGCCTGAGGCAGAAGAATTGCTTGAACCTAGGAGGCAGAGGTTGCAGTGAGCTGAGATTGCACTGCTGTACGCAAGCCTGGGTGACAGAGCAAGACTCTGTCTTCGGAAAAAAAAAAAAAAAGTGTAACTATAGAAAGATTAAACAAGTTTAAAATGTGTGACATGCTTAAAATAGTGGTAATTTATAAATGTATCATTATTCTGGCCACCACTGATCGTCTTTAAAACTGCACCATTCCTATTTGATGAGCTGAACATACAAAAACATCCATGGATACCATTATCATCTTTATCTCTTGCGAAACAGCAAATGATGAATAAATCTGTACAATTCATTTTTCTTTTTTTCTTTCTTTTTTTTTTTGAGATGGAGTCTCACTCCATCACCCAGGCTGCAGTGCAGTGGCGCGATCTCAGCTCACTGCAACCTCCGCCTCCCGGGTTCAAGCAATTCTCCTGCCTCAGCCTCCTGAGTAGCCGGTACCACAGGTGTGCACCACCATGCTCGGCTAATTTTTGTATTTTTAGTAGAGATGGGGTTTCACCATGTTGGCCAGGATGGTCTTGATCTCCTGACCTTCTGATCCGCCTGCCTTGGCCTCCCAAAGTGCAGGGATTCCAAGTGTGAGCCACCATGCCCGGCCTGTACAATTCATTTTTCTAAGCCACTAATCTGATCAATTATTTCACTGCCTTGATTAACACTTTTCCATGAAGTATTTACAAGTCACATATCTGATAAGTATCCAAAATATGAAAACAACTCTCACCACTTGACAATTGTATTAATTGTTTTTAAGACAAAAAATCCAATTAAAACACGGGGGAAAAAATGGAATAGACATTTCCCCAAAGTACATATACAAATGGCCAAAATGTACATGAAAAGATGCTCAGGATCATTAGTCATTAGCGAAATGCAAATCATAACTGCAATGTGATGCCACCTGAGACCCTGTAGGGTGGCTATAATAAAAAATATGGAGAGTAACAAGTGTTGGCAAAGATGGAGAGAAATTGGAACTCTCATACATTGTTGGTGGGAGTATAAGTGGTACAGCTGCTTTTGAAAAATCTGGTAGTTTCTTAAAATATTAAACATAATTTTCATTTGATCCAGAAGTTCTACTCCTAGGTATGTATTTGAGAGAATTAAAAACATATGTCTACAAAGAAACTGTTTCTTTGTTTTTTGTTTTTTGTTTTTTTTTAGACAGGGTCTTGCTCTGTTGCTCAGGCTGAAATACAGTGGTGTGATCTTGGTTCACTGTAGCCTCTTCCTCCAGGGTTCACACAATTCTCGTGCCCCAGCCTCCCAAATAGCTGGGATTACAGGCATGTGCCACCATACACGGCTAATTTTTTTTTTTTTTTTTTTTTTTGCATTTTTAGTGGACATGGGGTTTCACCATGTTGGCCTGGCTGGTCTGAAACTCCTGGCCTCAAGAGGTCTACCCACCTTGGCCTCCCAAAGTGCTAGGAGCTACTGTGCCTGGCCCTCTACACAGAAATGTGTATACAAATGTTTATAGCAGCATTATTCCTAAACTCCAAAAAGTAGAAATAACGTAAATGTCCATTGACTGATGAACTGATAAACAAAATATGCTCTACCTATACAACGGAATATTATTCAGCTGTAAAAAGGGAAGAAGTAGATCACTGGCACAGAATAGAGAGCCCAGAAGTAAACCTTCATGTATATGGGCCAATGATCTTTGACAAGGGTGCCAAAACTGCACAAGGGGAAAAGGATTGCCTCTTCAACAAATGGTGTTGGGAAAATTGGATATCTACACGCAAAGAACTAAAGACATACCCTTTTCTTCTTGTGCCATATACAGAAATTAATTCAAAATGGATTAGGAACCAGGGCTTTGTGTGGTGTCTCACGCCTGTAATCCCCTCACTGTGGGAGACCCAGGCAGGAGGATTGCTTGAGGCCAGGAGTTTGAGGCCAGTCTGAGCAACATAGCAAGACCACATGTCTACAAAAATAATAATTGTAAAAAAGATTAAAAACCTAAACATAAGACCTGAGATTATAAAACTTCTAGAAGGAAATATACTGGGGCGGGGCGGAGTGGCTCATGGCTATAATCCCTGCACTTTAGGAGGCCAAGGAAGGCGGATCACTGGAGGTCAGGAGTTCAAGACCAGCCTGGCCAACATGGTGAAACCCCGTCTCCACTAAAAATACAAAAATTAGCTGGGCATGGTGGTGGGTGCCTGTAATCCCAGGTACTCAGGAGGCTGAAGCAGGTAGAATTGCTTGAGCCTGGGAGGCAGAGGTTGCAGTGAGCCGAGATCCTGCCACTGCACTCCGGCCTGGGCAACAAGAGCGAAACTCTGTCTCAAAAAACAAAACAAAACAACAAAACAACACAAAAACAGAAAACAAATATTGGCAAGAAATTGGTACCCTTAGATACTGTTGGTGGGAGTGAAAAATGGTGTAGCCACCATGGAAAACAGTATAGTGGTTCCTCAAAAAATTTAAAATAATTGGCTGGGCGCAGTGGCTCACACCTGTAATCTCAACACTTTGGGACACTGAGACGGGCAGATCACCTGAGGTCAGGAGTTTGAGCCTGGACAACATGGTGAAACCCCGTATCTACTAAAAATACAAAAATTAGCCAGAAATGGTGGTGCGTGCCGGTAATCCCAGCTACTCTGGAGACTGAGGCAGGAGAATTGTTTGAACCCGGGAGTTTACAGTGAGCTGAGATCGCACCACTGCAACCCCAGCTTGGGTGACAGAGCAAGACTTCATCTCAAAATAATTAATTATTAAATTAATTAATGACCATAAAAAACTATCACCTGATTCGGCAATCCCACTTCTGGGTATATATCCAAAAGAATTGAAAACAAGATCTCAGAGAGAGATTTGCAACATGTTCATTGCGGCACTATTGACAATAGTCAAGATGTAGAAGCAACCAAAATGCCCACTGGATGAATGGATAAAGAAAATGTGGGCCAGGTGCGGGGGCTCACACCTGTAATCCCAGCACTTTGGGAGGCTGAGGCAGGCAGATCACTTGAGGTCAGGAGTTTGAGACCAGCCTGGCCAACATGGTGAAATGCCGCCTCCATTAAAAATACAAAAATTAGCCCGGCATGGTGGTGTGCGCCTGTGGTCCCAGCTACTCAGGAAGCTAAGGCAGGAGAATACGATGAACCCAGGAGGCGGAAGTTGCAGTGAGCTGAGATCGCGCCACTGCACTCCAGCCTGGGTGACACAGCAAGACTTCGTCTCAAAAAATAAATAAAAATAAAATAATAAATAAATACACCCAGAAAAGGCACTTGTTGATAGAATGAGAGCTGCAATTAGAAGGTAGCGTGTTGGCTTGTCCATGTTGGGCGCTGCTCTGTGCACATCTGCAAACGACCTTAAGAGCACCAGGAGCACTAATTTGGGGGTTACAAATAAATTTCAGTGAGTAGGTGAATTTGAAAATATGCAGGCCTCAATTAATGAGGATCACTGTCTTTTGAAGACCATTATTGCATAAGTGCATTTGGAAAAGCCAGCCTCATTCTGATGAAAAACCGTGGGAGTATTGCTGGAGAAATGTTAGAGTCGAAATTTTTCCTGATTTGCAGCTGAGAGTCTCCTAACTGATCCAGAATCCCAGATTTCACCAAGAATCATGAATGAAAGGGAGTGTTTTCCATAGCATTTGGGAGACAGAGATTTCACACCCCCAAGATGAGTCACAACTGATTATTGAGGGATTCTCTGTGGCTAGGATATTTCAGCCAAGAGTTGAAGAATGCAGAAGTCCTTCTTCCTCCGTACAGGAGAGCCCATCTTATTATTTCCCTCTCTCTTGTTCCTAAGACATGGCTGTTTACTCTTTTATTTTTGAGACACAGTTTCACTCTGTCGCACAGGCTGGAGTGCAGTGGCATGATCTTGGCTCACTGCAATCTCCGCTTCCCGGGTTCAAGTCATTCTGCCATTCTCATGCCTCAGCCTCCTGAGTGACTAGGAATTACAGGTGTACGCCACCACGCCTGGCTAAGTTTTGTATTTTTAGTAGATACGGAGTTTCACCATGTTGGCCAGGCTGGTTTTGAACTCCTGACCTCAAGTAATCTGCCTGCTTTGGCCTCCCAAAGTGCTAGGATTACAGGCGTGAGCCATCACACCTGGCTGGTTTCGCTGTTTAAAAACCGATTCTGGGCCAGGCGCGGTGGCTCACGCCTGTAATCCAAGCACTTTGGGAGGCCGAGTTGGGTGGATCATGAGGTCAGGAGTTTGAGACCAGCCTGGCCAGCATGGTGAAACCCCGTCTCTACTAAAAATACAAAAAATTAGCTGGGCATAGTGGCACACGCCTGTAGTCCCAGCTACTCGGGAGGCTGAGGCAGGACAATTGCTTGAACCCAGCAGGTGGAAGTTGCAGTGAGCCGAGATCGTGCCACTGCACTCCAGCCTGGGTGACAGACTGAGCATCTGTCTCAAAAAAAAAAAAAACAACAACAAAAAAAAAAACAAAAACCAATTCTAACATGCTTTTGGTTCCAGAGCGCTCTGGAAAACTCAAATAAGTCACTACAGTTAATATAATAGTAGATCCAGTTTCCATTTGGCTGCCTGGGTTCTAATCTGAGCTCTATTCTAGCTGTGCAATGTTGAACCAGCTTATGTGCCTCAGTTTCCCTTGTCTGTAAAAATGTAAAATTTTTGCAGTAGATGTAAAAATCATTGTGAAGATTGGTGGGCTTTTTGAGGAAGATGCAGTTACAGGTACTGCAAAGCGGTGGTCTGCCTGCTCCTGATCCTGCCTCACCCCTGTGGGCTCTCAAGGAACAAGTCGGTCAGGAAGTCACACGCTGCAGCCATGGCTTTTATCTGTTTATTGATTTTTAGAGCTGGGGGTCTCACTGTGTTGCCCAAGATGGTCTGAAACTCTTGGGCTCAAGCGATCCTCCTGCCTTGGCCGCCTGAATTGCTGGGACTACAGGGGTGAGACACTGTGCTCAGCTCAAAATGTATTAAGAGCAGGCGTTGTGGACCTCGTGAGGCAATTCACATTGCCATTTTAAGCTGCATATTTAAATCTAAGCTGTCCACTAGGCTTTGGAGAGGCATTTCCTGAATGTCTGTTCTAAAGGAGCAACTCTTCCAGCCCTCTTGTTCTGTGGCAGATAACCCTGATCATGACTGGCAATGACTTTATTTCAATTTATATTTTGGTTTGTCCTCATCACTAGAAATGAAAGCCTCATAAAAACAGGGACTTTATTGCTCCTGTTCATCTATATATCCCCAGGACAGTGCCAGGCACATAGTAGATGCTCAATAAGTATGTGTTGACTGAATAAACGAATGAATAACAGAATTTGGTGCCTGACTCCCAAGCCCTTGTACTTAACACAAGGCTGTGCTTCTTCTCACACCCTTCTTTGTGTGGTAGTGGGTTTGGTCATGACTTAGAGCCGCATCGTCCAATATGGTAGCCACTAGCCACATGTGGCAATTTAAATTTAACTTTAAAGTAGTGAAAGTTAAATAAAGTTAAAAACCCAGCTCCCCAGGCATGCTAGTATATTTCCAGTGCTCAGTACCTACATGTGACAAATGGCTAGTGGAGAGTTCCCATATAGAACATTTCAATTGTCACAGAAAGTTCCATTAACGGAGTTGATTGAGATCAGTGGTTCTCAACTGGAGAAGATTTTGCCTCCCAAGGGGCATTTGGCAATGTCTGGAAACCTTTCTAGTTATCACAGCTTGGAAGATGCACCTGACATCCAGTGGGTAGAGGCCAGGGATGCTGCTAAACATGCTACAATACACAGGACAGCTTCACACTAGAGAAGTATTTGGCCCAAAATGTCAGCAGTACTGAGGCTGAGAAACATGGTTTACAGGAAGGCGCTTGGGTGACAGTTTTCTCTCTATGACCAGAATGCTAAATTCCTCAGGACCTGGATGGGTTAATTTGCAATTAAAAGCCTGATAAGGACTCTTCAGTGTATGTGGCATGGTGTCTAGTTTCCTGGCTTGAATTCCTGGAATTCCTCCTGATATTTTGAATAGGATATTAAAATCCAGAAATCATTGCCCAACTGTGTTTTCAAGTGTCCACACTTCCCTGTGAGACTCATTCAATGGGATTCACAACACTCAGACCAAAAGGCATTTCTAAGGCTAGATTGTTCTAGATCAAGGCTCTGTAAGACACAGTCCCGGCCAAGCCTGCCCATGAACAGAATGGCTTTTATATATTTCTTTAATTGGATGAGAAACAATCAAAAGAAGGCCAGATGAGGTGGCTCATGCCTGTAATCCCAGAACTTTGGGAGGCCAAGGCAGGTGGATCACCTGAGGTCAGGGGTTCGAGCGAGCCCAGCCTGGCCAACATGGCGAAAACCCATCTCTACTAAAAATACAAAAATTAGCCGGGCATGGTGGTGCACACTGTAGTCCCAACTACTCAGGAGGCTGAGGCAGGAGAATTGTTTGAACCCGGGAGGTGGAGGTTGCAGTGAGCTAAGATCACACCACTGCACACTCCAGCCTGGGTGATGAGGCAAGACTCAGTCTCAAAAAAAAAAAAAAAAAAAAAGAAACAATTAAAAGAAGAATATTTTATGACACATGAAAATTATATAAAATTCAAATTTCAGTGTCCACAAAGAAAAGTTCTTTGGAACAGTCACCACCATAATTTATATAAAAGTATTGCCCAGGGCTGCTTTCGTGTTGTTGAGTGGTCCCACCACAGAAGCCACAGGGTCTGCAAAGCTGAAAATATTCACCACCTGCCCTTTTACAGAAAGACTTTGCTAATTCCTGCTCTAGATACTGAAGACCTTACTGAATTTTTTCTTTCCTTCCCTCCCCCTACCCATTTGTTCTTTTATTTTCTTAAGATCAAAATTATCCTGATAATTTGCAGGTGTAGACACAGAGCAAATGACCAAATGGACTTTCTTCGGGAAGCCGAGGGCGGAGGGGATTAGCTTCCATGCAGGGGCGTTCATGTGAAAGATTCCTCTTAGATGAATTTAGGGAACAAAGACCCCGTGGTCAATGATTTCTGTGGGTCTGAAAGCAAAAGACTGGCTGAGTTCTTTTGTCAGTTTTGCAGCACAGATCATACAGTTACTGAATACTCCCCTCCACAGTAGTATTCTTTTAACGCTTCACTCCATGACCTCACAAAAATAATTGCTGGGAAGCAAATTTACTTCGCCCTCTGCCTTTATTTGCTGACCAAGGGGCTCAGCCGATAGCCGTATTGTTGATGGAAATGCAAAAGGGGGTGGAGGGAAGGAGAAAGAATACAATTTGGCCAGGGAAGATGGATATATTGAAAGGATTCGAGGATTTGTCCTTGCTTTATAATTGGAGTCAGGATTTTCCTTCAAGTTACCCTGCACAGACTGGAAGGAAACCTCTCCAGGCTCCTCCACCCCCATGGCCTGTTAAACTCTTTCTCAACAAATTGAAATCTGGCTTTTAAATCCTTGTCATTTTTATGATTATATGATTATAGCGAACATTACAACTTGTCCAGTGAATGGACTTTTTAAAAAAAATTTTTTTTTTTTTTTTGTAGCGAGCATCAGGCTATGTTGACCAGGCTGGTCTTGAACTCCTGGTCTCAAGTAATCCTCTTGCCTTGGTCTCACTTTTTCAAATTCTGAGAATGTCTTTATTCAGAAAGAAAATAAAAACTGATTTAAAATGATTTGTATGCATTGGGAGCAGTTGGGATTTGATTTTTTTTTCTCTCTAAGTCTACAGGAGTTTTCACCGATGGCTTTCAATTCTTTGGAATTTCTGGAAATGGAAGCTCGCATCTTGGAAGCAAACCTACAAACAACCTTATATTGTCCCATAACCTCATTTTAGAAAACAGACCACTCTGATTACTGTGGGGATTACCTGGAATGATCTGGGATTCCCTTGGCAGGAACAAAGTGGAAAGATTTTCCGGCCCTTTAATTTGTAAAACGAAAACCTGTGTTGGCTGCTACTGGTAGAAAAATAAAAAATTAATACACCCAAAGTAAAAGTTAGCAAGGATAACTGCCAGGCCAGACACAGTTTGTTATAAGCCCCGCAGTGTGCAATACTGAAAGTGGTTTCCTTCCCCCAGTACTTAGGCATCCAATCAGTCAAACCATCTGATAACTGCTTATCTCCTCTAATGCGACTGAGATGTGTTTGATGACTCTTTGCATTTCAATCGTAAAGCTCACCTTAGGTAAGCACCTTGAGGAGAAAAAAGAAATTCACAAGTCTCAGCTTTTGCATTCATGGAATTTTCTTTTCACAATGGAAGGAAAGTTAAGCTGGTGCCCGTTAGGGGGAGGGGTGCAGAGGTGGTTGAAGATCTTTGAAAGGGAGGGGCGCAGTGTTCAGTTTGTGTGTAGTGCACACACACATACACACACATACACAAAGGTAAAACACTTCATTTGGGTTAAATGGTTGAGAAACAATCCAAAGAAGAATATTTTATGATGCATAAAAAGATATGAAATTCCCATTTCAGTGTCCATTAAGAAAGCTTTATTGGAATGTAGCTTCTTGTCTCAGGAGCCAAAATAGTAAAGCAAAGCAAAGCAATCCCGAGAGAGGGGGAAGATGAAAGATGAACTGGCCACTCTATGCTTCATTTTTAGCTACCTGAGGACACAGGAAAAATAGACAATGTGTATAAGGAAAGATTTCCAGGATTTTGGTAACCATAACTTGGCATGTCTGACTCCCTGCACCCACAGTGCTTTTTATAATCCTCTACCCAGCAATCTTCTGTGAAATGGGGAAGAAGCGGGGCACCTCTCTCATAGGAGTAAAAGGTTGATAGATAGGCACATGTTTATTCTAGCCTGGCACACAGTACATGCTCAGAAAATCTTAGCTGTTATTCTTATCGGGGTGGTTATTGTTTTGTTTTGTTTTGAGATGGCGTCTCGCTCTGTTGCCCAGGCTGGAGTGCAAGGCATGATCTCAGCTCACTGCAACCTCCACCTCCCGGGTTCAAGCGATTCTCCTGCCTCAACCACTCGAGTAGCTGGGACTACAGGCGCCCGCCACCACGCCCGGCTAATTTTTATACTTTTAATAGAGACGGGGTTTCACCATGTTGGCCAGGATGGTCTCGATCTCTTGACCTTGTGATCCACCCGCCTTGGCCTCCCAAAGTGCTGGGATTACAGGCATAAGCCACTGCGCCCGGCGTGGTTATTGTTAACAGCAGTTGCTCTTGTACTTTTCCATCTCCTATTGTTGGAGAAGTATTAGATTGGTGCAAAAGTAATTATAGTTTCTGCCTTACTTTATTTTTATTTTTATTTTTTTATTTTTTATTTTTGAGATGGAGTCTTGCTCTGTCACCCAGGCTGGAGTGCAGTGGTGTGATTTCGGCTCACTACAACCTCTGCCTCCTGGGTTCAAGAGATCCTCCTGCCTCAGTCTCCCCAGTAGCTGGGATTACAGGCACTGCAACTTCTGCCTCCTGGGTTCAAGAGATCCTCCTGCCTCAGTCTCCCCAGTAGCTGGGATTACAGGCGCCCACAACCAAGGCTGGCTAATTTTTGTATTTTTAGTAGAGACAGGATTTCACCACGTTGGCCAGGCTGGTCTTGAATTCCTGACCTCAGGTGATCCACCCGCCTTGGCCTCACAAAGTGCTGGGATTACAGGTGTGAGCCACTGTCCCCGACCACTTTTTTGCCTTACTTTTAATGGCAATTTATAGTTGGTTGGTGCAAAAGTAATTTCTGCAATTACTTAGTATAACTTCAACTTGGTTATAACTCAGTATAACTTCATTTGGCAGCAGTTTGGCAGTATTCGCCAAACTTTAAACATACACTTTCACCCAGCAACTCAGTTTTAGGAGTTCTTCCTATGGATCAATTCCCTCTTCATATGCCAATCAGAATTCATATTTTTGTTTTGAATTCCAAACCACGTGCATGTATTATTGTTTTAGTTTTGTGTTATCAGGATATACATATTTAGGATTATGTCACTTGGTGAATTGACTCCATTATCATTTTGAAATGTCCCATTTTATCCCTGGAAATATTTCTCAAATTGAAATCTATTTTATCTGAAATTAATGCAGCCAATCCACTTTATTAGGCTTTGTGTTTGCATGGAGTATCTTTTTCAATCCCTTACTTCTAATCTACCTGGTCTTTATATTTAAAGTGGGGTTTCAGGCTGGGTGCGATGGCTCATGCCTATAATTCCACAACTTTGGGAAGCTGAAGCAGGCGGATCACGTGAGGTGAGGAGTTCGAGACCAGCCTGGCCAACATGGTGAAACCCCTTCTCTGCTAAAAACACAAAAATTAGCTGGGCATGCTGGCGCACGCCTGTAATCCCAGCTACTTGGAAGGCTGAGGCAGGAGAATCACTTGAACCCAAGAGGCAGAGGTTGCAGTGAACTGAGACTGTGCCACTGCACTCCAGCCTAAGCAACAGTGTGAGACTCCACCTCAAAAAAATAATAAATAAGAAATAAAGCAGAGTTTCTTAGAGACAGCATATGGTTGGGTCTTGCTCTTTTACAAAACCAACAACTTCTGACTTGAATTGGAATATTTAGATGATTTACCCTTATAGGAATTTTTTATATGGTTGAACTTAAATTTACCATCTTGCTCTTTATTTTTTATTGTCCTATTTGTAGTCTATTCTTTTTCCTTCTTTTTGCCTGGCTCCCTTTGGAATGAGTTATTTTTTAGGATTCCATTTTATTTCCATGACTGGTTTATTAGCTATATCTTGTTTTTTTTTTTTTTTTTTGGTTGCTCTAAGGTATAAAGTATGCATCTTCAGCTTATCACAATGTACCATCAAATGATAACAGTTCACATATAATATAAAAATCTTGTAGCAATATACTTCCCTCTCCCCATGTCTTTTGCACTGTATTTGTCATAGATTTTATTACTACTTATGTTATAAACTCTGAAATATTTGTTTTTTTTTTCTTGCTTTAGAGTCAATTGTCTTTTTTTTTTTTTTTTTTTTTGAGATGGAGTCTCGCTCTGTCTCCCAGGCTGGAGAGCAGTGGCGTGATCTCGGCTCACTGCATCCTCAGCCTCCTGGTTCAAGCGATTCTTCTGCCTCAGCCTCCTGAGTAGCTGGGACTACAGGCATGTGCCACCACGCCCAGCTAATTTTTGTATTTTTAGTAGAGACGGGGTTTCACCATGTTGGCCCGGCTGGTCTTGAACTCCTGACCTCGTGATCCACCTGCCTCAGCCTCACAAAGTGCTGGGATTACAGGCATGAGCCATTGCGCCCAGCCAATTCTCTTCTTCATAAATAAAATTTTAATTTTAGAACAGTTTTAGGTTTACAGAAAAATTGAAAAGATTGTACTAAGAGTTACCATATACCCTAAACACAGTTTTCCCTGTTATTAACATCTTACATTAGCATGGCACATTTGTTTTAATCAGTTAAACTATTAGCCAAACATTATTATTTTATTATTATTATTATTTTAGAGACGGAGTCTTGCTCTGTCACCCAGGCTGGAGTGCAGTGGTGCAATTCTGGCTCACTGCAACCTCCACCTCCAAGGTTCAATTGATTCTCCTGCCTCAGCCTCCTCATTAGCTGGGACTACAGGCGCCCACCACCACACCCGGCTAATTTTGTGTATTTTTAGTAGAGACAAGGTTTCACCATGTTGGCCAGGCTGGTCTCAAACTTCTGACCTCAAGTGATTCACTCGCCTTGGCCTTGCAAAGTACTGGGATTACAGGTGTGAGCCACTGCGCCCAGCCAATTTTTGTATTTTTAGTAGAGATGGGGTTTTACCATGTTGGCCAGGCTGGTCTTGAACTCCTGACCTCAAGTGATTCACCCAGCTTGGCCCCCCAAAGTGCTGGGATTACAGGCATGAGCCACCTCACCCGGCCAATTTTTGTATTTTTAGTACAGATGGGGTTTTACCATGTTGGCCATGAGTCAGTCTCAAACTCCTGACTTCAGGTGATCCACCCACCTTGGCCTCTCAAAGTGCTGGGATTACAGGTGTGAGCCACTGCGCCCGGCCAGCCATACATTATTGTTAATTCAATTGCATACTGTATTCAGGTTTCCTTGGTTTTTACCTAATGTCCTTTTACTGCGTTAGGATCCTATCTAAACCACCACACTACATTTAGTTCTAATGTCTCTTTAGGTTACACTTAGCTGTCATAGTTTCTTAGACTCCCCTTGTTTTGAAAACCTAGTTTCTTAGACTACCCTTGTTTTGACAACCTCGACAGTTTTGAGGAGCTTTGGGCAAATATGCTGTAGAATGTCCCTCAATTGAATGGCTTGAACCCGGGAGGCGGAGGTTGCCTTGAGCTGAAATCCTGCCATTCACTCCAGCCTGAGCGACAGAGTGAGATTCTGTCTCAAAAAAAAAAAAAAAAAAAAAAAAAAGAAGGTCCCTCAATTTGGATTTATTTGTTGTTAAATGTTTGTGGAAGGAAAACCACAGAGGTAAAGCCATTCTCATCACATTAGATCAAAGGTACATTCTATCAACACGACTTATCATTGTTGATGTTAACTTGGATCTCCTGGCTGAGCTAGTATTTGTTTACTGTAAAGAAAATCTTTAGCTCTGTGTTTATGAGCTCATGTCTACCTTCAGAACCAAAACTGCAGAAACGGAAAAGTAGTTTGCCCAAATCCCCAAGAACCATATACTTTGGATAACGACAAAATTTAGAGTTATTCTGGCACAGGTACCTCTCCAAGTCACCCTCACTCTCCTCACCAGTTCCATACTACCTTGCTCCTCCAGCCAACTCGGTCATCAGAAAGTACTTATTTATTTATTCATTTGTTTAGGGTCTGTGACCTTGCAACGACACATTCTCTATGTCTCTGCATCAGGCTTCTCTTCAACTCCCTGAGCTTCAGCTAGTTCCTCTTACCTCCTCCGTCCTTCCTGAGTGCTGGGATGATGGGTGTTGGAAAAGGACTTTGAAAGCCGTATATACAGTACTATACAAAAATGAGTCATCGTTATAAATGTAAGCTCTGCTGTCGCCTGCCATCTGTCCGTATCTCCCCTCCACGCTCTTGCTAGAACGTAGGATATAGACATCCAATGGTACTTCCTCCCAATATGTGTCTTCAAACTCAGAGCTCTAGTCCGTGGGTCCCAACTTTTTTGGCACCAGGGACTGGTTTTGTGTAAGACAATTTTTCCATGGATGGGATGGGTTGGGGGAAATGGTTTTGGAATAGAAACTGTTCCACCTCAGATCATCAGGCATTAAATTCTCATAAGAAGCGTGCACCCTAGATCCCTCCCATGCGCACTTCAGAATAGGGTTCCCGCTCCTATGAGAATCTAATGCCTAGAGAGATCTGACAGGAGGTGGAGCCCCCGCGGCAACGCTCGCCCGCCTGCCACTCCCTTCCTGCCCTGTGGCCTGGTTCCTAACAGGCCATAGCCCAGTACCTGTCCACGGCCTGGGGGTTGGGGACCCCTGCTCTAGCCCATAAGACTAAGCCGTTTGTATGGTCTAAATGTTTCCTCCAAAATTCATGTGTTGAAACTTAATGGCCAGAGTGACAGTATTAAGAGGTGGGGCCTTTGGAGGTAATTAAGTCATGAGATTAGAGCCCTTGTAGAGGGGATTTGGCCCCTTATAAAAGGGCCTGCTGGGTGCAGTGGCTCACACCTATAATCCCAGCACTTTAGAAGGTCTAGGAGGGAGGATCACTTGAGCCTAGAAGTTTGAGACCAGACTGGGTTACATAGTGAGACTCTGTCTCTACAAAACACTTAAAAATTAGCTAGGTGTGGTGGTGCATTCCCACAGTCCCAGCTACTCGGGAGGTTGAGGTGAGAGGATTGCTTGAGCTCCGGAGGTAGAGGCTACAGTGAGCTGTGATTGCACCACTGCACCTGGCACCAACATTTAATTTTTAAAAAGTATTCATTTAGTATGAATTTTAGACTTAAGAAGAGCTGCAAAAATGGTACAGAGTCCTCTTGTATCCTCACCTTCCTTCTTCTATTGCTAACAGTCTGCATACTTATAGAGTACAATGACCAAGAACAGAAAATTTCAACACTGGTACATTATTATCATTACTACTACTACTACAGACCTCATTTAAATTTCATTGCTGCTCTCCTCAATGTCTCTTTTGTGTTCCATGATCCCTCCCAGGGTCCCACATTGCATGTGATTGTTCTTTGTCTTCAGTGTCTTCCAGCCTGTGCCAGTTTTCTTTCCTTGTGGGTTTTTTTTTTTTTTGAGACAGAGTCTTGCTCTGTCTCCCAGGCTGGAGTACAGTAGCACTATCTAAGCTCACTGCAACCTCCGCCTCCAAGGTTCAAGCGACTCTTATGCCTCAGCCTCCCGAGTAGATGGAATTACAGATGCCCACCACCACACCCGGCTAATTTTTGTATTTTTAGTAGAGACGGGGTTTCACCATGTTGGCCAGGCTGGTCTTGAACACCTGACCTCAAGCGATCCACCCACCTTGGCCTCCCAAAGTGCTGGGATTACAGGCATGAGCCATCACACCCAGCCAAGAATTATCTTTCAAAACAATTTATTGATATATTTGGTACATGTAACCCTCCACTTTTTTTTCTTTTTCTTTTTCTTTTTTTTTTTTTTGAGATAGGGTCCTGCTATGCTGCCTAGGCTGGAGTGCAGTGGCTATTCACATAGTGCATTACGGCCTTGAACTCCTAGACTCAAGCAATCCTCCTCTCTCAGCCTCCTGAGTAGCCGGGACTAGAGGAATGTGCTACCATGCCCAGCTGGGACTTCGTTTTGAAGCCAATTTTTTAAATTATATGTAATTTTTTACTTTCTTTATATTTCATTCTTTATTTTTTATTTTTTGACACAGAGTCTTGCTCTGTCACCCAGGCTTTGCCTCAGTATCCCTAGTGACTGAGATTACAGGTGTGTGCCACCACGCCCAGCTCTAATTTTTTACTTTCTCCAGTGGTTTCAAAACCAAACCTCCAGTTCAAATGCAACTTTAAAAATTATACTGCTACAACTTATGGATATTAAAATTACCCAAAGCTACAAACTATTTTCCTTTCTTTTACCCTATATTGACATATAATCAGACATACTGACCAATGAGAACATCTTCCTTCAGTCTCAGGTCCTGAAGAACAAAGGTTCTATTTTAACAACTGAAAATTTGAATCGAGTTTTGTAGCTTTTTTTTTTTTTTTTTTTTTTTTGAGACAGAGTCTTGCTCTGTCACCCAGGCTGGACTGCAGTGGCGCGATCTCCACTCAATGCAAGCTGTGCCTCCCGGGTTCACGCCATTCTCCTGCCTCAGCCTCCGGAGTAGCTGGGACTATAGGCGCCTGCCACCACGCCCGGCTAATTTTTTGTATTTTTAGTAGAGACGGGGTTTCACCGTGTTAGCCAGGATGGTCTTGATCTCCTGACCTCGTGATCCACCCGCCTCAGCCTCCCAAAGTGCTGGGATTACAGGCGTGAGCCACCGTGCCCAGCTGAGTTTGTAGCTTTTTACTGAGTATTTTCAATTCTGGGACTTCATTCTGGAGAGTCATGTCATAAGCAAGCCAATTTTTTTACGTGAGGATGTGTTTTGCAGCTTTGCTTGCAACTGTGAAAATTGGAAATAAACTCAATGTCCATCAGTAGGGAAGTGATTAATTATATTGTATATCCACATGGAAAAGTGAGGGATTAATTAAAAAAAAAAAAAAAAAAGAATGGCCAGGCATGGTGGCTCACGCCTCTAATCCCAGCACTTTGGGAGGCCGAGGCGGGTGGATCACCTGAGGTCAGGAGTTCGAGACCAGCCTGGCCAACATGGTGAAACCCCATCTCCACTAAAAATACAAAAATTAGCCATGTGGTGGTGCACACCTGTAATCCCAGCTACTTGGGAGGCTGAGGCAGAACAATCACTTGAACCCAGGAGGCAAAGGTTGCAGTGAGCTGAGATTGGGCCACTGCACTCCAGCCTGGGTGATGGAGTAAGACTCCAGCTCAAAAAAAAAAAAAAAAAATGAGGCAGAAAGTTTATGTAATGACATAGAAAGCTATGTAGACCAGTGCTAGAAAGTGCTACCCAATAGAACTTTCTGCAATGATGGAATGTTCTATGCCGTGCTGTCCAATACAGTAGCCACTAGTCACATGCAGTACTTGAAATGTGGCAAGTGCAGTGGAGAAACTGAGTGTGTAATGTAACTAAAGTAATTATTTTATGTTATTCATTAATTTATTTTTAGAGACAGGGTCTTGCAATCTTGCCCAGGCTGGTCTTGAACTTCTGGCCTCGAGCAATTCTCCTTCCTCAGCCTCCCAAGAAGCTGGGATGTTAGGTGTGTGCCACTGCACCCCGCTATTTATTTGAATTTAAATTCCCACATGTAGCCTATGATATTGTACTGGACCTCACATATTTTAAATGTGTTTTGAGGACAGGCTAGTTGAAAAATGAAGAGTATGATTCCTCTAAAAGATAATAAATAATATATGTTAATTTAGAAATTTTTAAAAGTCAGACAGAAAATACACTGAACTAGTAATAGTGGGTTTCCCTGAGATATGCTGAAGACTTTTTTTTTTTTTTTTTTTTGAGACAGAGTCTCCTTTTGTTTCCGAGGCTAGAGTGCAGTGGCAGGATCTCGGCTCCCTGCAACCTCTGCCTCCTGGGGTCAAGTGATTCTCCTGCCTCTGCTTCCCGAGTAGCTGGGACTACAGGCGTGCGCCACCATGCCCGGCCAATTTTTGTATTTTTAGTAGAGACAGGGTTTCACCATATTGGCCAGGCTGGTCTTGAACTCCTGACCTTGTGATCCACCCACCTCAGCCTCCCAAAGTGCTGGGATTATAGGTATGAGCCACTGTGCCTGGCCATGTTGAAGACTTTTAATACCATATATTCATACAGTATTTGAATTTTTAAATAAGGAACATAATTTGTTTTGAAATAAACACTACAAAATAAAGTCAAACTCTGAAATTCTAAATTGCTTCAAGTTAAATGAACCGAGAACGTGGTTGGAGGAGAAACCTGAGAGAATCTTCTGGAAGAATTACCAGAATTTCATGTACTCTGAGGAAGATGCTGGGGCTGACAGGTTTGAAGCCACCAGGTGGGGTTAACAGGGTACCATAGGGGCTCTTAGGAGGTGGGTTTAGGAAACAATTTTCTTTTTTATTTTTTTTACGATGGAGTTTCACTCTTGTTGCCCAGGCTGGAGTGCAATGGTGCAATCTCAGCTCACCACAACCTCTGCGTCCTGGGTTCAAGTGATTCTCCTGCCTCTGCTTCCTGAGTAGCTGGGATTACAGGCATGTGCCACCATGCCTGGCTAATTTTGTATTTATAGTAGAGATGGGGTTTCTCCATGTTGGTCAGGCTGGTCTCGAACTCCTGATCTCAGGTGATCCACCCACCTCGGCCGCCCAAAGTGCTGGGATTACAGGTGTGAGCCACCACGCCCAGCCTAGGAAACAATTTTCATAGAGACAAAGAAAGCTGAACTCTAATGCTCTGCTCCTCTGGTGGGTTGCAAATTCTAGTATAGTGTCTTCTAACTGTATCCCAGTGCTTAGCACAATGACTAGCACAGAATCACTGTGCAGTAGACAGGAATGAAAGCCTGACAAGATGCTTCAAAGCCTTCATTACTGGGAATTCAGCATCCAAGTTTAAACATGGTCTCTGTTGGTACCAAAGCGCACCCAGGTTTTAAGTATTTTAAAAGAGTGCCCAAAATATAATGGAAAGAGGCCGATACTTTCTTTTGCTAGGCCCTCCCTGCCAAGTCTAATAAACTAATAGATGTAAATTAGCATTGGGAGGATGGGCATTGTGGGGAAGAACAGAAATCTCTCTTTGCCTTCAGGAAGTTGCAATTAGGTAGACTGACACTGTGGGATAGAGGTAGGGGTGAGGATAACAGATTTTTTTTTTTTTTTTTTTTTTTGAGATGGAGTCTTGTTCTGTCAAGCAGGCTGGAGTGCAGTGGCGTGATCTCGGCTCACTGCAGCCTCTGCCTCCTGGGTTCAAGTGATTCTCCTGCCTCAGCCTCCTGAGTAGCTGGGATTACAGGCAGTGCCACCACACTCAGCTAATTTTTGTTGTTGTTGTATTTTTAGTAGAGACAGGATTTCCCCAGGCTGGTCTCGAACTCCCGACCTCAAGTGATCCACCTGCCTTGGCCTCCCAAAGTGCTGGGATTACAGGTGTGAGCCACTGCACCCGGCCTGAGGATAACATAGATCTAAAGCCCCTTGATATGGAGAGTTTTTTCTTAAACTTTAAAGGTAACGGTATTCTCCACACTAGCAGGCGCAGAGGAATTTCAGGGAGTGCTCTGATTAGTGTAGTGTGATTTCTTGTTCATCCCTGAACCATGAGGAAGGCAGTGTTGATGGTAGGGGCGTGGAATACAGGTCTCTGATTGGCTGAATTGGGTGGGTAGATGGGGCGTGTGCAGTAAGGCAACATGGTTGACAGCTTCCCCATGCCCTAGTGGAGTCAGGAAGAAGTTCCCTAAAGGTAGTGGGATGGCTGATGGAGGAAAAATTTTGCTGGGAAGACGAGAGCAATGTGCCGCACAGCTCCAGGGGCCGCCATTCTCACAGAATCACACAGATATGTACATCCTTCTTCCTTGCTTAAAATTCCCAAACTGCACCTCAGCTGCCCAGTATTAATACAGTAAAACAGACTTACCCATCCCTATGGGAGTCACCTCAGCCTCAGAGGCACCCCTGTCTCCATCCCATTATCTCTGGATGACGTGGCTTCTGCTGATTTAGTCAGGATGTGGCTTCTCAGGAGCTAGTAGCCTGTGGCCAAAGGATACACTTATTTACCCCTAAATTATACACTCCTATTATATCCACAATTATGTACTCCACACAGTATATGGTGGTCCAGTGTATAAATATGGAGGCATAACCAGATAATTGGAATCTAATCATTCTACAAATATTAACTAGGGCCCCACCACGTGTTGGACCTTTGTTTTTCTCTCTCTAGGTCTCAATTTCCTCATCTATGAAATGAACATAATGCCGTTTGAGGATTCAGAGGCAGTACACATCAAATGTTTAACACAAGTACCTGGCACCCAGCACACACTCATAAACAATAGCTGTGCTGGGCATGGTGGATCACGCCTGTCATCCTATGGGAGGCCGAGGTGGGTGGATCGCTTGAGCCCAGGGTCTCACTATGTTGTCCAGCCTAGGAGACTAGCCTGGGCAACATAGTGAGACACTGTCTCTACAAAAAGTACAAAACATTAGCCAAGTGTGGTGTCTGCCTGTATCCTAGTTACTTGGGAGGCTGAGATAGGAGGATTGCTTAAGCCGAGGAGCTTGAGGCTGCAGTGAGCTATGATCACACCACTGCACTCCAGCCTGAGCCACAGAGCAAGACTGTCTCAAAACAAAAACAAAAAACTAAAAAAAAAACCCACAGCTGTTATTAGTGTTCCACCATGCCTGGTGACCCTCGATTATGTAGTTACTGAGTTTTTTGTTTTTATTTTTTTTGAGACAGTCTCTCTCTGTGATCCATGTTGGAGTGCCGTGGCACAATCTCGGCTCACTGCAACCTCTGCCTCCCGATTCAAGCAATTCTCCCGCCTCAGCCTCCTGAGTAGCTGGGATTACAGGCACGTGCCACCACGCCTGGCTAATTTTTATATTTTTAGTAGAGACGGGGTTTCACCATGTTGGTCAGGCTGGTCTCAAACTCCTGACCTCGTGATCCACCTGCATCGGCCTCCCAAAGCGCTGGGATTACAGGCATGAGCCACAGCGCCCGGCCTGAGTTTTAAGTATGTTACATTATATGTAGGATGCCAAGAAAATAAGACATACTTCTTTCCCTTCCGGAAAAAGCAGGCCATTTGGGAAGGCAAGTCTCTCACTTGTATAGATCAGAGATAATCCCAAGAAGTGGGTGCCAAGGCACTCCTAGATAAGCTGCCCCTGCTCCTAGAAACCTGATTGGTTGCAGTGAAGGCCAGTTGGGAAAGCAACCCTATTGTATGCCCTCAGCTATGGAGTCCTCACAGTCACGGTCACAGGGTATTGCTTCATTAAGCTTCTCTGCTCTTCTTCTCCATGAATAGACTGTCTCTCCATCAATCCAATTCTTTGTGTGTGTGTGTGTGTGTGTGTGTTTTTGAAATGGAGTTTCCCTCTTGTTGCCCAGGCTGGAGTTCGGTGGCATGATCTCGCCTTACTGCAACCTCTGCCTCCCAGGTTCAAGTAATTCTCCTGCCTCTGCCTCCTGAGTAGCTGGAATTATAGGCGCCCGCCACTATGCCCAGCTAATTCTTTGTATTTTTATTAATTTTGAGATCAAGTCTCTCTGTCACCCAGGCTGGAGTGCAATGCCATGGTCTCAGCCCACTGCAACCTCCTCCTACTGGGTTCAAGCAATTCTCCTGCCTCAGCCTCCTGAGTAGCTGGGATTACAGGCGCCCACGACCGCGCCCAGCTGATTTTTGTATTTTTAGTAGAGACAGGGTTTCACCATGTTGGCCAGGCTGGTCTCAAACTCCTGACCTTGTGATCCGCCCACCTCGGCCTCCCAAAGTGCTGAGATTACAGGCCTGAGCCACTGCGCCCAGCCTAATTTTTTGTATTTTTAGTAGAGACAGGATTTCATCATGTTGGCCAGGCTGGTCTCAAATTCCTGACCTCAGGTGATCTGCCTGCCTCAGCCTCCCAAAGTGCTGGGATTACAGGTGTGAGCCACCGTGCCTGGCCTCTCAATCCAATTCTTTGGATTCCCAGCAAACAGTTTGATTGTTTTCAAAATCTATCAGAGATGAATACATGGTAATTGACTCATTCAAAAATATATATTGACTGCTGGCTTCACCAGCACATATGCCAAAAACTGGAACGATACAGAGATTAGCATGGCCCCTGAGCAAGGGTGACTGGCAAATTCACAAAGCGTTTCATATGTGTATATATATTGAGCACCTACTATGCATTACACATGCCTATAAGCAAAAGGGAGGCAGGAGTGAGCAAGGCAGATATTGACTTTTTGTTTTTTGTTTTTTTTTCAAGATGGAGTCTTGTTCTGTCATCCAGGCTGGAGTGCAGTGGTATGATCCGGGCTCACTGCAACCTCTGCCTCCCAAGTTCAAATGATTCTTCTGTCTCAGTCTCCCAAGTAGAATGGGATTACAGGCATGCACCACCACACCCGGCTAATTCTTCTATTCTTAGTAGAGACGGGGTTTCACCATGTTGGCCTGGCTGGTCTTGAACTCTTGACCTCGTGGTTCGCCTGCCTCGGCCTCCCAGAGTGCTGGGATTACAGGTGTAAGCCACCGCACCCGGCCCCAGATATTGACATTTTGATGGGAAAGAAGGACAACAAACAGAAATAGATACACAATCTTTCAGGAAATGATAGAGCTCTAAAGAAAAAGAAAGCAAGGTAAGGGGGAGCATAGGGACTTAAAAATATGTCTGCAAATTCCTTGACACTCCTCCCTGCAGAGGATGAAGCTAGTTTCCTTCTCCTTGAGCATGGGCTGATCTGCATGCCCACATCTAGTGAACAGAATACAGCCGAGTGATGTAATGTCGCTTCTGAGGGTCCGTTTTTGCCCAGCTCTCTTTCTGTCTCTTGGGATGCTTGCCCTTGGAATCCAGCCACCATGTTGAGGGAAGCCCAAGCCACAAGGAAGCCACATTAGAGGTTCTGAGTGAGTGACAGCCTCAGCTGCACTTGGGTGACAAAGAGCATGTGATCTGTCCTCAGCCTCTGACTCTTTTTTGTTTTTGTTTTTTTGAGGTGGAGTTTTGCTTTTTGCCCAGGCTGGAGTGCAATGGCACGATCTCAGCTCACTGCAACCTCCACCTCCCGGGTTCAAGCGATTCTCCTGACTCAGCCTCCCGAGTAGCTGGGATTACAGGGGCGCACCATTATGCCCCGCTAATTTTTGTATTTTTAGTAGAGACAGGGGTTTTGCCCTGTTGGCCAGGCTGGTCTTGAACTCCTGACCTCAGGTGATCCGCCTGCCCTGGCCTCCCAAAGTGGTGGGATTACAGGCGTGAGCCACCGCGCCCAGCCTAGCCTCTGACTCTTAACAGCTGTAGTCCCAATAATTGTGGACGGAGAAAGCTGTCTCCACTATGCCCTTTCTGAATTCCTGGCTCAAAGAAGCCAGGTGAAATGATAAATCATGATTATTGTTTTAAGCCATTCATCTGGGGGATAATCTTTTACACAGTAAGGAATAGTTAATAAAGGGGAGAGGGCGGGGCATGGTGACTCACGCCTGTAATCCCAGCACTTTGGGAGGCCAAGGCAGGCTGCTCCCTTGAGGTCAGGAGTTTGCGACCAGCCTGGCCCACATGGTGAAACCCTGTCTCTACTAAAAATACAAAAATTAGCTGGGCATGGTGGTGGGTGCCTACAGTCCCAGCTACTTGGGAGGCTGAGACAGGAGAGTCGCTTCAGCCCAACAGGCGGAGGCTGCAGTGAGCTGAGATCCCACCATTGTACTCCAGCGTGGGTGACAGAATGAAACTCTGTCTCAAAATAAATAAATAAATAAATAAAAGATAAAGGGGCGAGAGACTGAGGTGGAAGGTGGTAGGAGAGTGAGTGCTAATTAAACAGGGTGGTCACGGCAGACCTTTCTGATGAGGGGATATCTGAGCAGAGACCTGGATGAAGTGGGGCAGCAAGTGACGTGGATACAGGGCAGAAGCTTTCAAGGGGAGGGAAGGGCCAGGGCAAAGGCCCTGGTGCAGGAATGCGCTTGTGGTTCAGTACAGGGGCCAGTATGGCTGGAGCAATATGGAAGAGAAACACAGTGGCAGGAAATAAGATAAAAAAAGGGGGTGAGGAGAAATTGCAGGCTATGTAGACCTTTGCAGGGAATTGAGCAGAGAATGCTGCAATATGATCTCAGCTGAAGTTAAGGCTACTTCGGCTGCTGTACAGAAAAATAGCGGTTTGTGAAAGCATGGAAGGAGGGAGAAGCCAGCTGGGAGGCTACGATGGTTGTCCAGGTGAGACATGGACGGTGGCCAGCACTAGTGAGGTGGAGGAAGTGAGAGGTGGTCAGAATATGGATATATTCAAGGTAATGCTGATTGGACTCACTTTTTGATAGAAGCAGGGTATCAGAGAAGCAGAGGCTGGCAGAGCGGATGAGCTCTAGGCGGGACTCAACGTGTGGACCGTAGACCAGCAGCATCAGCAGCATCTGCATCACGTATGAGAAATGAAGACTCTCGGGCGCTGCCTCTACCTACTGAATTTTAGCAAGACTACCAGGTGTTCCCCATGCACATCAAACTTTGAGAAATGCTATTCTAGGTTGCTCTCAAGTCTGGCTGCAGATTTGAAACACCTGGCAAGCTTTTAAGACACGTACCAACGCTAGGTCTGGAGGTGGAGGGGCTGTGTTTGTTGGTATTCATATTTTTTAGCTCCTCAAGTGACCCTCATCTAATCCTTGGATCCCCATCCAGCCTTTCCACAAACTCTATTGGTTCTGACCTTAAAATATATCCCAGTGTTACAGCTCTTTTAGAATTTGTCTAGCAGGCTTTCCGGTTTTTGCCGGAAAGCCCCTCTCACGCTTAAAATAATAATAATAATAAAATAAAATATATCTTAAGTCTCACGCCTGCAATCCCAGCACTTTGGGAGGCTGAGGCGGGGCAGATCACTTGAGGTCAGGAGTTCGAGACCAGCCTGGCCAACGTGGTGAAACCCCATCTCTCCTAAAAATACAAAAATTAGCAGGGTATGGTGGTGGGCACCTGTAGTCCCAGCTACTCAGGAGGCTGAGGCAGGAGAATTGCTTGAACCTGGGAGGCAGAGGTTGCGGTGAGCTGAGATCGTACCACGGCATTCCAGCCTGGGTGACAGAGTGAGACTGACTCAAAAAAAAAAGAGATGAGGTCTTGCTATGTTGACCAGGCTGGTCTCGAATTCCTAGCCTCAAGTGATTCTGCTGCCTCAGCCTCCTGAGTAGATGGGACTACAGTTGTGAGCCACAGTGCCTGGCTCCCACCCTCATTTATGTTATTTTTGGATTGAGTTTTCCTTTTGGTGTAGTTTTTTGTTTGTTTGTTTGTTTGTTTTGAGACAGGGTCTCACTCTGCCACCCAGGCTGGAGTGCAATGGTGTGATCTCAGCTCATTGTAACCTCGGCTTACTGCAACTTCCGCCTCCTGGATTCAAGTGATTCTCCTGCCTCAGCCTCCCAAGTAGCTGGGATTACAGGCGTGCACCACCATGCCCAACTAATTTTGGTATTTTTTGGTAGAGACGGGGTTTCACCATTTTGGCCAAGCTGGTCTCAAACTCCTGGCCTCAAGTGATCTGCCCACCTCAGCCTCCCAGAGCCTGGGATTACAGGCGTGAGCTGACGTGTTTTAACTCATCTATCAATTTGTGTTACTATCAGGAGGCACACCAGTTCCAGCACTCTGAAGAGCTGCCATGGGACACCCTTTTTATAACCACACCATCCTTCTACACCTAAGTGAAGATCTGGTGCTGGGATTACAAGGGGAGGATGAGTGAACTCAGGTGTGATGATTGAAGACTTGTGGGCAAAGAGACCCAGCAGGTCAAGATAGAGACATTTTTCCAACCTCAATCTAGAACTCAATGAGGATAGCAAATACATTTCATCTGATTGTGCCCACTCCACCCAACTGCCTGGCAGGCTGGATTGTGAAGGCCTCTAAGGCATATCAGGGCTCAGCTGAAGAGTGTAATGGTTGATTAGTGATGCCTCTTGTGGACACAGGCCAATGGGAGGGGGTGCCTGTGCTGGAGAGTGTTGTTAGTGTCGGGGCTGATTGTCTACCAAGAGGGCGGGGGAACGCCCTAGGGGAATGGGAGAGAAAGCCGAAATCAGACACCCATACATATTTTTTTTGTTTTTGAGATGGAGTTTCGCTCTTGTTGCCCAGGGTGGAGTGCAGTGGTGCAATCTCGGCTCACTGCAACCTCTGCCTCCTGGGTTCAAGCAATTCTCCTGCCTCAGCCTCCTGAGTAGCTGGGATTAACAGGCACCCGCCACCACTAATTTTTGTATTTTTAGTAGAGACGGGGTTTCGCCATGTTGGCCAGGCTGGTCTTGAACTCCTGACCTCAGGTGATCTGCCCACCTCAGCCTCCCAAAGTGCTGGGATTACAGGTGTGAGCCACCACCCCTGGCCCAATATATATTGGATATTAGATCTGAGATACTCCATCTTTGGAATGTTTATACCATCTGTCTTTAGTTGTGCTCAGTAACAAGAATCATGACTCCCTTATAAATGCATAAAATCTCAGGGAGACAGAGAATTATGTCTGTGTGAGGATTTACAGTAGTGCTTAAAAATCCCGGATTGATTACAAGCTATCCCAGATGGCTTCAAACACAACAATACTGAAAGGAAGCAAGTTTATCATCAAAGAGAAAACTAGGAAGCAACTGTGGGAAATCACAGTTTGTCTAGATAAGAGAAGTCTACAAAGAGACAGCAGGAGGCATTTGAACTGTTTTGTATTCTTATTGTAGTGGTGGTTACACAACTCTGAAAGTATGTTAAAACTCATAGAACGTACATACATATATAAAGTCAATAATTAAAAAATCTAAAATCTATTTAGCCATGAAATATGATGCTATAGAACTTGGTTTGCTGCTGGGCATGGTGGCTCATGCCTATAATCCCGGCACTTTGGGAGGCTGAGGTGAGTGGATCATGAGGTCAGGAGTTCAAGACCAGTCTGGCCAACATAGTGAAACCCTGTCTCTACTAAAAATACAAAAATTAGCCAGGTATGGTGGCACATGCCTGTAGTTCCAGCTACTCGAGAGGCTGAGGCAGGAGAATCTCTTGAACCTGGGAGGCGGAGGTTGTGGTGAGCCGAGATCATGCCACTGTACTCCAGCCTGGGCAACAAAGCCAAAAAAAAAAAAAACATAAAAAAGTTGGTTTGCCAAAATGTGGTACACACAGAGCTGGTTGTACACAAGACGATATAAGACGAAACATAGATGAACATTTGAATTGTATAGTTATGTATTTGCATTAATTCATATTAAAAGAATGTCTAGTTTATCAAGCCTATAACTTCAAAAAGACAATTATATAAGGTTAGGCTAAGTAGAAATTTGAGTTGCTTTAAAGGAAAATATAAAGTAAATAATTATACAGGTTTTATGCATGTAGACAAGATTTTTGATCGGGGTATGGGAATAAAGTTATTTGTCTGAAAATCCTACCTTGACTGAGTGTGGTGGCTCATGCTTGTAATCCCAGAATTTGTGGGGGGTGGCCAAGACAGGAGGATTGCTTGACCCCAGGAATTTGAGGCCAGCCCTGGCAACACAGTGAGACCCTGTCGCCACAAAAAAAATAGAAAAATTAGCCAGGCATGGTGGCGCGTGCCTGTGGTCCCTGATACTCCAGAGGACGTGGTAGGAGGATGGCTTCAGCCCAGGAATTTGAGGCTGCAGTGAGCTACAACTGTGCTACTGCACTCCAGCTTGGGTGACAGAGTGAGACCCAATCTCAAAAAAAAAAAAAAAAAAAAAAAGTCCTACTGTTATAGAGTTTATAATCTAGCAAGTTCAGAAAAACAGGGATATTAAAAGATTATGTAATAATTTTAAAAATCAGTTACCAATGCATAACACTGTGAATGTAATTAATGCCAGTAAACTGTACACTTTAAAATGGTTGAAATGCTAAAATTTATGTTATATATATTTTAATATGATAAAAACCCAACTTCCAAACATATATTAAAAATGATGCCATGCCCGGGTACAGTGGCTTACACCTGTAATCCCAGCACTTTGGGAGGCTGAGGCAGGTGTATCGCCTGAGGTCAGGAGTTCGAGACCAGCCTGATCAACATGGAGAAATTTTGTCTCTACTAAAAATACAAAAATTAGCCGGGTGTGGTGGTGCATGTCTGTAATCCCAGCTACACAGGAGGCTGAGGCAGGAGAATTGCTTGAACCCGGGAGGCGGAGGTTGCAGCCATTGTACTTCAGATTGGGAAATCGTGCCATTGCACTCCAGACTGGGCAACAAGAGTGAAACTCAGACTCAAAAAAAAAAAAAAAAAAAAAGATACCATTTTTGTAAGAGACATGCACATGTCTTTCTTATGCATAGGAAATTGGAAGGATGGATAGCTACTTTTATACATAGGAAATTGGATAGAAAGATAATACTGGTGGCTGGGCGCAGTGGCTCATGCCTGTAATCCCAGCACTTTGGGAGGCCAAGGCAGGCAGATCATGAGGTCAGGAGATCCAGACCATCCTGGCTAACATGGTGAAACCCTGTCTCTACTAAAAAAATACAAAAAAATTAGCCAGGCGTGGTGGCGGGCGCCTGTGGTCCCAGCTACTCGGGAGGCTGAGGCAGCAGAATGCATGAACCCGGGAGGTGGAGCTTGCAGTGAGCCGAGATCGCGCCACTGCACTCCAGCCTGGGCGACAGAGCGAGACTCCATCTCAAAAAAAAAAAAGAAAAAGAAAAAAGAAAAGAAAGATAATACTTGTTATTTTTGGATAAGATTCTGACTGATTTTTTTTTTTTTTTTGAGACAGAATTTTGTTCTTGTTGCCCAGGCTCCAGTGCAATGGCGCAATCTGGGCTCACTACAATCTCTGCCTCCCGGGTTCAAGTGATTCTCCTGCCTCAGCCTCCCAAGTAGCTGGGATTACAGGAATGTGCCACCATGCCCAGCTAATTTTTTGTATTTTTAGTAGTCATGGGGTTTCACTATGTTGGCCAGGCTGGTCTCGAACTCCTGACCTCGGGCCATCCACCCACCTCAGCATCCCAAAGTGCTGGGATTACAGGCGTGAGCCATCATTGAGTGATTTTTATTGTTTACTTACCTTGTCCAACATCTTATAGAATACATACGTATTAATTTACAATAAGGTTTTATTTAAGAGGCTTTTTTTTTTTTTGGAGACAGAGTTTCACTCTGTTGCCCAGGTTGGAGTGCAGTAGTGCAATTCTCGGCTCACTGCAACCTCTGCCTCCCAGGTTCAAGTGATTCTTGTGCCTCAACCTCCCGAGTAGCTGGGATTACAGGCATGCACCACCACACCGTTAATTTTTGTATTTTTAGTAGAGACGGGGTTTTGCCATGCTGGCCAGGCTTGTCTCGAACTCCTGGCCTCAAGCAATCCACCCGCCTTGGCTTCCCAAAGTGCTGGGATTACAGGCATGAGCCACTGTGCCCCGCCGACGTTTCTGTGATTTTTTACTGAATGGCCAAAAAAAGGAGGGAAGGAGGGAGGGGTATCCTGGGGAGGTCAACAGAAATAAAACCAAAATAAGATTTGAAAAAAGGAAACCACTAAAAATGCAATGTGGCATCTTAGATCCTAGAACAGGAACAAGACATTAGTGGAAAAATTAGTAAAATCCAAATAAAGTCTAGAGGTCAGTTAACGGTATTTTACTAATGTTCATTTCTCAGTTGCCGTGGTATGTAAGATGTCAAAATCTGGGGAAATTGAGTAGAGAGTATGTGTGAACTCTTAATACAATGTCTTTGTAACTTTTTGGTGAAATTAAAATTACTCCAAAACAAGAAATGTATTTTAAAAATTTAAGTTTAGAGGTTGGAATCATCTTCTTCCTCTTCAGTTTATATTACTATCATTAACAATAGCCACCAATGACTAATGGCTAACTTTGGAATTTCCACAAATAGCAGGAGAAAACCATTTGGGATAGGCAACTATTGAAAAGTTACATTTAGATAGTCCCAAAACAAAAGAGAGAGATTTGCAAATTCAGAGGTGATTTTCTGTTTTCTTTTTTTCTTAGCGTTCTATAAAAGTTCAGTGACGACTTTTAGAAATTCTCCTTTGGATATCCTTAGCTTCCAGGGCTGGATCCAGCACCCTCTAGCCTTCTGTGACTCAATCCATGCATATAGATTAGGGGCCAGATACTCTACTTGCATTTCCAGAAATATGAGTGGGGAGTACTTCCCAAGGAGAGGATATAGTCTCTTTGAAATTTGACCCTTTAAAAGTTGGGCTGCTGGACATTAATAAGGAAGAATTGAAAGTGCAGATCAATAAGACTTGCTGAAAATAAAACACACATTAGCATAGAGTGTTCTCCCTATAACCAAGATTAATGCCTTTTTAAACCAAACCAGAGCACAAAGGTATATCTTTGAGGCTAATTGCCGCTAGCAGATTGCAGAGAGAAAGAAAGACAGGCTTGGGGGCAGGGGCTGGTGGACAAAACCCAATTGCAGAACTCCTAAGAGCAGGAGTGAAATGAAATAACCCCTTGAGTTATGCAGAGAATTTAACCAGCGCTGGGCTCGGTTTTATTGGGCATGCATTTGAAATTTAAATACGTTCTGGGGACAATGCCTTTTTACAGCATAGCCAGGAGCTTGCCAAATAGGAGCACAGCAAGTTTATTAACAAGAGGACATGATCAAACATAAAATAGCAGGCTAAGGACTCCTTTTCTTGTACAGCCACGCTGAAAAGACTTCTGTGGAATTCCAATCCTGCTCTCGACACACCCCTTGTCTAGGACTGTATTTGCTCAAACAGCCACCCTCATTTCCTTTTAAAATTTATTTGTCATTAGCCATTACTCACTGCAAAGCCACTTTTTGAGATTTTAATATCCCTTTTAATAAGGCACTATTTTTTGAAAACTACAATACCAACATTTTTGTTGGTGCAGTGTTTTTTGGTATTTGAAAAACTATGAAATCAGAAGAACTTATGGCTTGAGGTAGTCCCAGATGCATAAATACCGTAAATCAAACGGGCACTTGTTTAGAACGCTTTCTAAGGATGTTCCTCACCCATCTAAAACCCTTCCAACATATCGCATCATGGTTAAGCAGGTAGAATCTAGAATATGATTGTCTGGGTCTAAACCCAGGCCTCCTCCACCTTGGCCTTGGGCAGTTTCCTTAACCTTTCTGTACCTGATGTCCTCATTTCTAAAATGGGGCTAATAATAGTCCCCACCTCATAGGGTTGTTTTAAGGGTATACATGTGTGTATACATATGCGTGTACACATATTGCATATGTATATATTGCACATGTAATTGTGTGTGTGTGTTTATATATAGATATGTGTGTGTGTGTATTTATATATAGATGTGTGGGTGTGTGTATATTGTACTTCCAGGAGAATTCTCAATAAATGGGAGCTGTGGTTGTTTTAGCTTTTTATTATATTATGGCTGTGAGGCAGAGCTTGTGTTCCTGTGTTTTTTCCCCAGGGGTGGTTTGGCCATGGAAATGAACGGGGTGGCAGGTGATGCTGGGGAGACCAAGGAAAGCAGGAAGAGTGAGGTTGGGAGCAAGAGAAAAGAAGGACGGGAGGTCCAGTCTCAGCTCCTTGCCCTTCTCCTGCCATCTCACTAGCCTCTTACCCCAGGCTTAGTCTCTCAGCTCTTCCCTTTGTTTTCTCCTGAGTTGATCCATTTTCTTAAAGTCTGACTGTCTTTCCTAACAATGTATTAGAAAATAAATAATAAGGCCAGGTGCAGTGGCTCATGCCTATAATCCCAGCGCTTTGGGAGGGCGAGGCGGGCGGATCACATGCAGTCAGGAGTTCAAGACCAGCCTGACTAACATGGTGAAATCCCATCTCTACTAAGAATACACAAATTAGCCGGGCATAGTGGCGGGCACCTGTAATCCCAGCTACTCGGGAGGCTGAGGCAGCAGAATCGCTTGAACCCCGGAGGCAGAGGTTGCAGTGAACTGAGATCGTGCCATTGCACTCCAGCCTGGGCGACAGAGCAAAACTCTGTCTAAATAAATAAATAAATACATAAATAAATAAGCAAGCTAGCTGTGGTGGTGCGTGCCTGGAGTCCCAGCTACTCAGCAGCTGAGGTAGAAGAATTGCTTGAACCCAGGAGGCGGAGGTGGCAGTGAGCTGAGATTGCACCACTGCACTCCAGCCTGGGTGACAGAAGAGACTCCATTTCAAAACAAACAAACAAAAAACCCCCACCAAACTCCTGGTCAACCTCGAATCTGCATTCTTACAGGATTCACCTGCTTGGCTCCTGGCAACTCTATCCCACCACTGGCAAAACAACGGACAAACAAATAAACAAAAAAACAGGAGATTTCTTTGACTTTTCGATTTCTCTGCTTTCCCATCCAACCCAGCCATCCATCTTCACCTTTAAAACAGATTTGGAATCAGACCCTTCTCTCCATCCCCACTGCTCCCATCGTGGTCCAAATCGGGACGTGGTGCTAACTCCCCAGCTGCCTCCTGCCCCATGCCCTGTTCTTCACACAGCAGGCCGAGTGATGCCACGGAAGTGCAGGCTGGACTATGTAGCTCACGTGCAGTCTCAGCTGACGCCCGAATCCCCACAATCTCTGCCTCCCTTGACTCCTGACCACAGCTACCCTACTTTCTCCCCTTGGCTGGCTCCTCCAGCCACACCAGCCTCCTTACTGCTCCACGAGTCCCCCAGGAGGCTCTGCCTTTGGACCTTGGCACTGGCTGTGCCCTCGGTCTGGGGCAATTCCCCCATATTCCATGCCCCTCTCCTCCCTTGCTCTGTCCTTCCTTCAAATCACCTTCGTTGGGGTGAGGTGGCTCATGCCTGTAATCTCAGCACTTTGGGAGGCCAAGGTGGGCAGATCACTTGAGGTCAGGAGTTCAAGACCAGCCTGGACAACATGGTGAAACCCTGTCTCTACTAACAATACAAAAAATAACTGGGCATGGTGGCGCACACCTGTAATCCCAGCTATTCGGGAGGCTGAGGTGGGAGAATCGCTTGAACACAGGAGGCAGAGGTTGCCAGTGAGCCGAGATCATGCCATTGCACGCCAGCCTGGGCGATAGAGTGAGACTCAAGTCTAAAAAAATAAAAAATAAAAAAAAAATCACCTTCTCTGTGACCTTCACTGACCTCTGGATATAAAATGACAATCCTTACCCATCAGCACTGGTTCCTCTCTCTACTTTTTTTTAAATCCATAGCATTTACCACTATCTAACACATTATACATTTTACTTAGATAATTTTGTTGATTATCTATCTCCTTTCCCTTACCGCCCCCCAGCCCCCACCCCATGTGAGCACCACGAGATTAGGGGCTTTCTTCATTCATTGCTCTATCTCCTGTCTGGAATAATGTCTAGCACATGGCAGAGCTCAAGCATTATTTGCTGAATGATTTAATATCTGTCTACTTGACTACTACCATCTATTCGAATACTCAAAGTCAGGGGCTGTACATGTTTGTGCTTACTCCAATGGCTGGTGCATGGCAGTCGTCCAGTACATTTTGTTGGGTGACTATACATGGGCTTCGTAGGGCATCTGCTTCCTTCTCTGCAATAGGAGAAGTGGGGAGTGCTGATTAGAAAGTCTGCCGGGCGCGGTGGCTCACGCCTGTAATCCCAACACTTTGGGAGGCCGAGACAGGTGGATCACCTGAGGTCAGAAGTTCAAGACCAGCCTGACTAACATGGTGAAACCCTGTTTCTACTAAAAATGCAAAATTAGCCAGGCGTGGTAGCACATGCCTGTAATCCCAGCTACTCGGGAGGCTGAGGCAGGAGAATCGCTTGAATCTGGGAGGTGGAGGTTGCGGTGAGAGAGATCACGCCATTGCACTCCAGCCTGGGCAACGAGAGCGAAACTCCGTCTCAAAAAAAAAAAGAATTAAATTAAAAAAAATAGTAAGCCCAATCCTGCCTATGGGGGCAGCTTTCCCTTGGCCCCAGTATGGCGGCTTTTGCCTGTAATCTTAGCACATTGGGAGGACAAGGCAAGAGGACAGGTGAGGCCAGGAGTTTGAGACCAGTCTGAGCAACATAGTGAGACTCTGTCTCTGCAAAAAAATAAAAAAATAAAAATTAGCCAGGTATGGTGGTGTGCACCTATATATAGTTCCAGCTACTTGGGAGGCTGAGGTGGGAGGATCGCTTGAGTCCAAGTGTTCGAGGCTGTAGTGAGCTGTGATGGCATCTTTGTACTCCACCCTGGGTGACAGAGTGAGACCCTGTCTCAAAAAAAAAAAAAAGAAAAGAAAAGAAAAAAAAAAGAAAGAGAGAAAGAGCTTTGTTTCCTGCATAACAAACCACCTCAACACTTAATGGCTTAATAAAACCACCTATGTATCTCATAATTGTGCAGGCTGGTGAGGCAGGTCTTCCGGTGTGGGGCGGCTCAGCTGATCTCTTCAAATCAAATAATCCTCCCAGTCAACACAGATTAAAATTGAAACCCCTGGCAAGCAGAGGGCTTTTGTATTGAAGGAGGAAAACTCACCATCCCACAAAAGGTTGGCATGAAATTAAGGTGACAAGGGAAAAAAGGGCCATGAGCTACTGGCCAAATAATTCAGCTTAATCTCCAGGAAATGATTGTCATAGCCTTAGGAAGGTACATGTGCAGATTTGGAGAACCCTGGCTGAAAGAGCCAGGCGGCCTCGGAAACAAATTCACATTGCATGCGACATGCCCAAGGGCAGCGGGCTCTGGCTTCAATCATGACTATATTACAGGAATGGAAATGACGAATGGGTTTGGGAGTGGCAGACATCTAACGATGCTTACAGAGAACAGGAACCGCAGAATTAGGATGCACCCACAGTCACTTTTTTTTTTTTTTTTTTTTCAGAGACAGGATCTTGTTCTGTCGCCCAGCGTGGAGTAGCATAATCATAGCTCACTGCAGCCTTGAACTCCTATGCTCAAGTGATCCTCCTGCCTCAGCATCCCAAAATGCTGGGATTACAAGCGTGCACCACTATCCCTGGCTAATTTATTTTATTTCATTTTTTGTAGAGATTGAGTCTTGTTTTGTTGCCCCGGCTGATCACAGTTACTTTTGAGTATATATAATCAGTGGCTATCAGGAACACAAGAGGCCCAGTTACTTCCATTTCTTGAGATTCTCTGTATATTAAAAAATTTAAAAGGGGATATTCTGTGTGATTTATTATCAAAACTGTGTGATATGTTAAATGTGTACAGTTTTAAATCATAACTTTTAACAAACCCCCAAAAAAGGCAAAACGAAACAAAACAAAACAAAAAAACCCTAAAAAAAAAGCAACATAATTGTGCTAGTCAAAGATAATATATATATATTTTTTTGAGATGGAGTCTCGCTCTCGCGACCAGGCTGGAGTGCAGTGGCACAACCTTGGGTCACTGAAATCTCCACCCCCTGGGTTCAAGTGATTCTTGTGCCACAGCCTCCCGAGTAGCTGGGATTACAGCATACACCAACATGCCCAGCTAAATTTTGGATTTTTAGTAGAGACAGGGTTTCACCATGTTGGCCAGGCTGGTCTCGAACTCCTGACCTCAAGTGCCTGCCTCGGCCTCCCAAAGTACTAGGATTACAAGCGTGAGCCACCGCGCCTGGCCAGCCAAAGATAGTTTTAAGAAACATTAATTCATTTGTGCTGTACACTGTGGTCCAGTGATGAGACCCATGTTTAAAATTGTACAAAATCTTCCTGATGATGAAATATTGTACAGAGCAACTGGCCTGAGCTCTTCAAAAAGTTAATGTTGGGCCAGGCACTGTGGCTTATACCTGTAATCCCAGCACTGTGGCTTATGCCTGTAATCCCAGCACTGTGGGAGGCCAAAGCAGGAGGACTGCTTGGGTCCAGGAGTTCAAGACCAGCCTGGGCAATATAGTGAGATCCTGTCTGGCTTCCTTAATTTAGTATAATGTTTTCGAAGTTTCTCTTTATTGTGTCACAGAATTCCAGCCAGGCAAGGTAGTTTATGCCTGTAATCCCAGCACTTTGCGAGGCCGAGGCAGGAGGATTGCTTAAGCCCAGAAGTTCAAGATCAGCCTGGATAACATAGCAAAACCCCATCTCTAACAAAAATTAATTTAAAAAATTAATTAAAAAAAAAAAGCCAGGTATGGTGGCACACACCTGTGGTCCATGTGGGAGCCTGAGGTGGGAGGATTGCTTGAGCCTGGGAGGCGGAGGCTGCAGTGGGCTGTGATCACACCACTGCACTCCAGCCTGGGCACAGAGAGAGACCCTGTCTCAAAAAAAAAAAAAAAAAAAAGTTATCGTCATTAAAGAAAAAAAAAGCAGGGTGGCAGGAAGAGCTGGTCTAGATTTTATTTTTATTTATTATTATTTTTTGAGACAGAGTCTCACTCTGTCACCCAGGCTGGAGTGCAGTGGCGTGACCTTGGCTCATTGCAACCTCTGCCTTCCAGGTTCAAGTAATTCTCCTGCCTCAGCCTCCTGAGTAGCTGGGACTATAGGCGTGCCCACCATGCCCAGCTAACTTTTGTATTTTTAGTAGAGATGGGGTTTCACTATGTTGGCCAGGCTGATCTCGAACTCCCGACCTCAGGTGATCCTCTTGCCTTGGCCTCCCAAAGTGCTGGGATTACAGACGTGAGCCACTATGCCCCGCCTGGTCTAGATTTTAAAAGAGATACAGGACAGCCAGGCGCGGTGGCTCACACCTGTAATCCCAGCACTTTGGGAGGCTGAGCCAGGTAGATCACCTGAGGTTTGGAGTTCGAGACCAGCCTGACCAACATGGAGAAACCCTATCTCTAATAAATATACAAAAATTAGCCAGGTGTGGCGGTACATGCCTGTAATCCCAGCTACTCAGGAGGCTGAGGCAGGAGAATTGCTTGAACCTGGGAGGCAGAGGTTGTGGTGAGCTGAGATTGCGCCATTGCACTCCAGCCTGGGCAACAAGAGTGAAACTCCATCTCAAAAAAAAAAAAAAAAAAAGAGAGAGAGACAGGGCATATAACAACCACATGCAACGTGTGGGCCTTGATTAGATCCTGCTTTGAATAAACCAGCTGTAAAAGATATTTCTGGGAAAAATGCAGTTGTTTGAAAAAGTCCTCCCTATTGTTTTGGAGATACAGCCTGAGAGATCTAGTGACAAACATTCATAAAGTCTATAATGTGAAATCTTCAAGGGAAAAATAAATGATTAATGAAGCAAATACGGCAGCATGTGAACCATGATCCTATCTAGGCAATGGGTGCATGCATAGAGATAGAAACTGCTGTCTGTGCTTTTCTACATGCTTGAGAATTTTCATAATAAAAAGTGAAAATAGAACACAGAACACTCAGGAGCTTAGGATAAGCATTAAGTACTGTATGTACTTAATATAGTCATCTGTATTATAAATGAGAGTGATTAGAAGATAACAGGAATATTTTGAGGAGAAAAAAAGGGCATGAGGAATGTCATCTTCCCATCTTCTTACCAGTGTTTCTCTGTGACTCTGAGGATGACCTCATGTGGAGATAATGTCAAAAGTCCACATTTTAGACCCTGCATCTGAAGACAGGGTCAAATGGCTTCCTTGATCTCCCTGTGATAGGATGGGGTGGCTATTGTCTTTTTCTTCCTTCATTTTGCCCTCCCGGTGATTCTATCAAAACTGAGATATTAGAATGACCCGACGGGCCCACCCAACTTCTTATAAGCACTCTGTTTACTTTCCAAAATGGAAGAGAGAAGGTGACTTTGGAGATAAGGAAAGAAGCTGATTAACCAGTTAAACCATTTCTGTTAGTTCAGTGATCAAATTTCACTGTATTATTTCCAATGTGAATAGTTAACTTCCCAGTGCAGTCATATATAAAGAAGATAAGTTCAGATAGTAAATGACCATAGTTATATTCCCCTAGCCAGCTCCCCACCCCTCTCTGATCAGAAATCAGTTTCCTGATTGCCCTCTGAAACTTAGTATTAGAATCTAGAAGACACTGTTGGCCACAAACGCACGTCACAGTAGCAGACGCTGGATTAATTTTATTTTTGATGAAGGAATTCCTGAAGAACCAAAGTGCATGGATGCAACGTTTTGCAGCCTTCAACACAGTGAAATACCTTAGCATAGCATCAAACCACGGCAGCTTGTCACTCAGATCTGGGATTCATGGTTATCTGGAACTGACTCAGATCCCAAAATGCAAACAGTATTTTGAAACACCAAAAAATTCCAAAAAGCTTTTAAGATAGGTCCCATTCTCAAACTCACTCAAACTCATCTGTGGAGAAAAGAATCCATGGCTACGGGAGCTGACAACAAAATTAATTGCTTTCAATTTTTATAAAAGTTCTCAAGGAACTTCAAGAGCTGATGCAGGTGGGTGGAATTAAACATTAGCAAGAAGAGCTATATTGATTAAAAATCTAAATGTCTGACCTATCTCTTTATCTGGTTTCAGTGGGCTGGCAGGGCGGCTCTGTCAATCAAGATAGACCTAACGTAACAATACCATTTATAAACACATAAAAATTCATAGAATGCACGTCTACACTTTTCTCTGTAGAATTAAAAAAAAAAATTCAATAAATTTTTTTTGAGAAGGAGTCTCGCTCTGTCACCCAGGCTGGAGTGCAGTGGTGCCATCTCAGCTCACTGCAACCTCCACCTCCTGCATTCAAGCAATTCTCTTGCCTCAGCCTCCTGAGTAGCTGGGATTACAGGCACGTGCCACCATGCCCGGCTAATTTTTGTATTTTTAGTAGAGACGGGGTTTCATCATGTTGGCCAGGATGGTCTCTATCTCTTGACCTTGTGATCTGCCCACCTCAGCCTCCAAAAGTGCTGGGATTACAGGCGTGAGCCACCACACCTGGCATGAATTTGTTTTTTAAGGGACACAAGGAAAGTTAATAGTTACTAGCCTAATATTGCATTCCCTGCATATGAAATCTTTATTCTGCTAATGTAAAATTCAAACATAGCAGAAGCAGAAGGAAAATCATGTCATAGAAGCAATTCTTTCCGCACAGTTAAAAGTTGGGAATCAATGAATACTGCAGACTCCTGCCATGTAGCAGTTAATACCAGAGGGTGGCAAACTGAGGCCCTTGGGCCAATTCTGTCTTTGCAAATAAAGTTTCCCTGAGAAACAGCCAAGCCCTTTCCCTATGGATTGTCTGTGGGGGCTTTTGTGCTGCAAAGACAAGAGTTGAGTAGTTTAGGCAAAGACCACTTGATCTGCAACGCCTCACGTATTTACTATCTGGCCTTTACTAAAAACTGTGTTAATAACATGAATGTTGGAGTCAGGCAGGTCCAGATTGAGGATCCAGCTCTGTTCAGCTGTATGTCCTTGAGCACATTCCTTAAGATTTTCAAATCTCAGTCTTCCTACCTATTAAATGGGAGTAATAAGAAAAATAATAGCTAAATTTACTGAATGTTTACAATGTGCCCAGCACTGTTCAAGGTGCTTTGAATGCAGTAACTCATTTAAACTCACAGCAACCCTATGAAGAACACACTATGCTTGCCCGGGCATGGTGGCTCACGCCTGGAATCCCAGCACTTTGGGAGGCTGAGGTGGGTGGATCACCTGAGGTCAGAATTTCGAGACCAGCCCGGCCAACATGGTGAAACCCTGTCTCTACTAAAAACATAAAAATTAGCCGTGGTGGCACACACCTGTAATCCCAGCTACTCAGGAGGCTGAGGCATGAGAATCGCTTGAACCCAGGAGGTGGAGGTTGCAGTGAGCCGAGATCACGCCACTGCACTCCAGCCTGGGTGACAGAGCAAGACTCCGTCTTTTTTTTTTTTTGGGGTAGGGGGATGGAGTCTCGCTCTGTCACACAGGCTGGAGTGCAATGGCATGGTCTCAGCTCACTGCAACCTCCGCCTCCTGGATTCAAGCAATTTTCCTGCCTCAACCTCCCAAGTAGCTGGGACTACAGGTGCGTGCCACCACACCCGGCTAATATTTGTAGAGACGGGGTTTCACTATGTTGACTAGGCTGGTCTCAAACTCCTGACCTTGCGATCCTCCCACCTTAGCCTCCCAAAGTGCTGGGATTACAGGCATGAGCCACTGTGCCCAGTGAGACTCTGTCTTAAAAAAAAAAAAGATATTACTATGCTTGTCCCCATTTTAAAGGTGAGAAGACAGGCTCAGAGAGCTGAAGTAACTTATCTAGAGTCCCACAGCCAGGAAGTGGTAGAGCTACAACCTCATCTGGTAATTATAAGTGTAAAGTGAGATTAGGCCTGCAGGAAACATGCTCTAACTGGGGCCTGTAATATAGCAAGCTTTCAAAAAATTAGATCTGCTTGCACGTGGTAGTGCATGCCTGCAGTCTCAGCTACACTGGAGGATTGCTTGAGCCCAGGGGTTTGAGGCTGCAATGCACTATGATCACACTGGGCAACATGGCAAGACCCCATCTCTAAAAAAGTAAAAAGAAACAAAATAAATCATATCTGTTGCTATTACTAATTTGGAACATAAGCCATCAGAAATTAATAAATGAGTGGGAACCTGAGCTGACCCTTCAAATCTTGACTTCATAGCATGTTTATTTAACTGACATCTTCAGGGGGGCAGCTACCATGTCAAAATGGTGTTTGTTGTTCTGGGGAAGGTGATAGATTACGCAGAGTTTGCTTTCCTTGGTCTCTGGATTAATTGTCAGTTTTTTAAACAGGATTTTGACACGCTAAGATCTCCCAGAAAGTATGCCATTAAACTGAAGAAGAAGAAAAACAAGAAACCTCATAGAGGTGAGACTAGAAGCTGAGTGTGTACATTTTACCACCGCAGTTTGCTGGTCACTTATGGTCAGTTGGTTCACATACAAACCACAACAAACACATGCATATAATGAAATAAATTGGCTTCTTGAACCGTTTTACTTTCTTTATAACTTAAAAATACATAAGTCGCATGTTGTTGGAGAAAGTGCAGATATAAACAACAGGAAATAGAAAAATAATCACACATAATCCTACCTTGAAATAACCATCTTTTTTTTTTTTTTTGAGATGTAGTCTTGCTCTGTTGCCCAGGCTGGAGTGCAGTGGTGCAATCTGGGCTCACTGCAACCTCCGCCTTCTGGTTTCAAGCGATTCTCCTGCCTCAGCCTCCCAAGTAGCTGGGACTACAGCCACGCGCCACCGTGCTCAGCTAATTTGTTGTATTTTTCAGTAGAGACAGCGTTTCACCATGTTGGCCAGGATGGTCTCGATCTCTTGACCTCGTGATCCGCCCGTCTCAGCCTCCTAAAGTGCTGGGATTACAGGAGTGAGCCACTGTGCCCGGCTGAAATAACCATCTTTAACCCACGCTGGGGATCTAGTTTTGTTTAAATATGGGTTTTGTTTTGTTTGTTTGTTTGTTTCCTCCACTGCAGGAATGGTTTCAATGGATCACAATGTAAAGCATTTAAATAAATGATGGTAACTCACTGGAAACAGTGATGATCCGAGAGGCAGAATGAGAGATCTCCAGCCTCTATGTTGTATATTTCTGGACTCTTTCACCAAAAGTACTTTTTTTCACCAAGTCTAACTCTGTTTAAGATGAGAAAAAAACCTAATAAGGATCCATTTTCGAGTTAAAAATGTAATGATTAGAATGAATTTGGAGCAAATATTTAAATTGCCAATATCAGTTCCAAATGTCTTTCTTTAGTCGGCAGAGCAGCCCACATACACATTTGAGTATGTATTTTCATGGACATCTGGAAAGACCTGTCATTAGCTAAGTATCTCCCAATGAGATGGAGCAGTCAGATGGTGTCCACGTGCCTCTAAAACAACTTGTCAATTCAATAAGAAAAAAAAAAAATCCCAATCCAACCATGTAGTCAATTTAGGGCCAAATTATCAGTCAACCATTTGTCATGTAATCCAAACAAATGGTCACCTAAGTAAATCTACATTTTAATTAGTTATGCTTATATCACATAGATACTGTCAGGCAAGACTTTCGGTAGCAAAACAAAAGACCATGAAATTTGCAAGGAGGTATTTCCAATCGATCCTCCGTAAGACCCACTCAGGGGTGAACACACGGGTTTGTATTCATCTTAGGCCGTGATTATTGGAAGAAAGAAGAAATTAAATATCTATAGGTTGGCCAGACAAGGTAGCTCATACTTGTAATCCCAGCACTTTGGAAGGCCGAGGTGGGTGGATCACCTGAGGTCAGGAGTTCGAAACCAGCCTGGCCAACATGGTGAAACCCTGTCTCTACTAAAAATACAAAAATTAGTCAGGCGTGGTGGTGCATGTCTGTAATCCCAGCTGCTCGGGAGGCTGAGGCAGGAAAATCACTTGAACCCCAGAGGCAGAAGTTGCAGTGAGCAGAGATCGCGTGATTGCACTCCAGTCTCAGCGACAAGAGTGAAACTCTGTCTCAAAAACAACAACAACAAAACCCAAAAACAACAAACAAAATTAGCCGGGCGAGGTGGCGCATGCCTGTAATCCCAGCTACTTGGGAGGCTGAGGCAAGGAGAATCGCTTGAACCCAAGAGGCAGAGGCTGAGGTGAGCCGAGATCGCGCCACTGCACTCCAGCCTGGGCGACAGTGCAAGACTCTGTCTCAAAAAAAAAAAAAAAAAAAAAAAAAGATCTCTTGATGAGGTGCTCAGGTAAGAACTGCCCTGGTGTAAGGTCTCTGAGTTGGATCCCAGCTCTGCCATTTACTAGCTCTGTGTGGCTGGGCAATTTACTCATCTTCTCTGGGCTTCAGTTTCTCTCTCTGTAAACTGGGGAGTATAATAGTATCCATCTCATAAGCTTATTGTGCACACTGGAGTAAGTCACCTACATAATGCCCTTAGAAGGGTGTGATTTAAATCCAACAAGCTCAGAAAACCAAACTTTAAAAAACTACTTTGATAGCCAAAGCTCATCTGATCTGAACTCATTTGCTGGCAAAACTTGAGCTGAATCGGCACAAGAGAATTTCTATGAATATCCATAGTTTTTGCTGCAGAAATATCAATGTGTTTGATGGTGCTATGTAGACCCCTACTGACATATGGTATAAGCACTGTATTATCTAAGTGGAAACACGTTGAATTCCAAAATTCATGGCATTAATGAACATGTATTTCTCTTGCTATAAATATGACTTTTTTCTTTAGTTGAGTTTCCAACTAATGATTTCATCTGATCCTCATGAGTCAGGTAAGGCAGGCATGATGACCTCCTGCTTAATAAATGGAGAAATTGAGGCACAGATTCCCAACTTGTCAGGCAACTTGTCCAGACTCCAAAACAAACATGACTAACCCAGTTAAGGAACATGCCTATCAACACTGCAGGATCCCCAGGAATTAGTAGCAAGGGTATTGTCATCGGCTATTAAAAAAAAAATAAATTAAATTAGCCAGGCCTGGTGGCACATACCTTAAGTCCCAGCTACTCTAGTCCCAGCTGGAGGCTGAGGTGGGAGGATCACTTGAGCCTGGGAGGTAGAGGTTGCAGTGAGCTAAGATTGCACCACTGCACTCCAGCCTTGGTGACAGAGTGAGACCCTATCTCAAACAAACAAACAAACAAACAAAAAACACAACAACAACAACTTATTTATTTATTTATTTAGAGATGGAATCTTGCTCTGTCGCCAGGCTGAAGTGCAGTGGTACCATCTCGGCTCACTGCAACCTCCGCCTCCCGGGTTCAAGCAATTCTCCTGCCTCAGCCTCCCAAGTAGCTGGGACTACAGGCGCATGCTGCCACGCCAGGCTTTTTTTTTTTTTTTTTTTGTATTTTAGTAGAGACAGGGTTTCACCATGTTGCCCAGGCTGTTCTCGAACTCCTGAACTCGGCAATCCGCCCGCCTCGGCCTCCCAAAGTGCCAGGATTACAAGTGTGAGCCGCCGCGCCCGGCCAATAAATTTAAATGTTAGGGTTAAAATCAAGGTGGTAAGAGTCAGTGAAACACACTATAGATTCTATTTCCTCTCAGAGTCTTGGTAAAAATGAGTAGCAGCAGCGGTCATAATGATCAAAGCCATTATTTACTGAGCACTTGCTGTGGGCCAGGCATGTGTGTGATCTCATTTAACAGAAGGTAGCTTCTATTATTATCCCCATTTTACAGAGGAGAAAACTGAGGCCCAGGCAGGTTAAGGAGGATACACAAGGCTGTAGAGTTAGTAAATGGCAGAGTGAGGATTTGAACCTGGTGCTATCTGGCAAGGCAGAACCTCTGTCAACTAATTCTTTGCCTCCATAAGCTTCTCCGTATTCAGAGTTTTATCCTTTTTTGCTGAAATCACATTTCATTCCACTGACCTTTTCAAAGGCTTTTGTCTAAAAGGTTAGAAGTAATTCCACTTCTGGGAACTGATTCTCAGAAATATTCAGAGATATGAATACAGATTTATGTTCAAAGGTATTTAGCATGACATTATTTATAGTAGTCTAAAAAAACAGTGTGAGAGAGATTAAATGGTGAACATTGTACATTTCTTATAAGAAAATATTATGTAATCATAAAAACAGAATTGTTGAGGCCTGGCATGGTGGCTCACACCTGCAATCCCAGCACTGTGGGAGGCTGAGGTGAGATCGCTTGAGGCCAGGAGTTTGAGAATAGCCTGGGCAACATAGCAAGACTTGGTTTCTACAAAAAATAAAAATAAAAAATTAGCCAGGCATGGTGGCAAGCACCTGTAGTTCTAGCTACTCAGGAGGCTGAGGTGGGAGGATTGCCTGAGGCCAGGAATTCGAGGCTTCAGTGAGCTGTGATCGTGCTACTGCACTCTAGCCTGGGCAACAGAGAACGGCCCTGTCTCTAAAAATAAATAAATAGGCTACTCTGGGCACACTGCCCATAGGGTAGCCCTGCTCTTTTACTCTTAATTTTTAAGGAGCAGTTAAATATAAATAAATAAATAAAAAATAAATAGAATTGTTAAATAGCTTAGTATTCTAAGGAGATGTTCATAATATATGGTGAGCTTTTAAAAAGGGATACAGGCTGGGCACAGTGGCTCACGCCTGTAATCCCAGCACTTTGGGAGGCCAAGGCGGGCAGATCACCTGAGGTCAGGAGTTTGAGACCAGCCTGGCCAACATGGTGAAACCCTGTCTCTACTAAAAATACAAAATTTGCGGCTGGGTGCAGTGGCTCACGCCTGTAATCCCAGCACTTCGGGAGGCCAAGGCAGGCGGATCACGGGGTCAGGAGATCTAGACTATCCTAGCTAACACGGTGAAACCCCATCTCTACTAGCCGGGCGTGGTGGCGGGCGCCTGTAATCTCAGCTACTTGGGAGGCTGAGGCAGGAGAATTGCTTGAACCCGGAAGGCAGAAGTTGCAGTGAGCCGAGACTGAGCCATTGCACTCCAGCCTGGGCAAAAAGAGCAAAACTCTGTCTCAAAACAAAAAACAAACAAATAAAAACAAACAAACAAACAAACAAACAAACAAACAGGATACAAGGCCAGGTGTGGTGGCTCACACCTGTAATCCCAGCACTTTGGGAGGCTGAAGTGGGCAGATCACTTGAGGTCAGGGGATTGAGGCCAGCTTGGCCAACATGGTGAAACCTCGTCTCTACTAAAAATATAAAAATTAGTCAGACGTGCTTGCCTGAACCCAGGAGGCAAAGGTTGCAGTGAGTCAAGATCGTACCACTGCACTCCAGCCTGGGCAACAGAGTGAGACTCTGTCTCAAAAAAGGCAATTCAGTCTTTTAGCAAGAATGGTTGCTTGAGGAGTTGAGGACGTTACCTTTTGGCCCACAAAGTCTAAAATTTTTTTTTGTTTGTTTTTGTTTTTGAGATGGAGTCTCACTCTGATGCCCAGGATGGAGTGCAGTGGCACAATCTTGGCTCACTGCAACCTCTACCTCCCGGGTTCAAGTGATTCTCCTGCCTCAGCCTCCCGAGTAGCTGGGACTACAGGCGTGGGCCACCATGCCCAGCTAATTTTTGTATTTATAGTAGAGACGGGGTTTCACCATATTGGTTAGACTTGTCTTTAACTCCTGACCTCGTGATCTGCCCACCTTGGCCTCCCAAAGTGCTGGGATTACAGGTATGAGCCACCGCACCCAGCCCATGAAGTCTAAAATATTTACTCTCTGGGCCTTGATGGAAAAAAGTTTGCTGACCCCTGGTATTTAACAAACAAACCAAACACCTCTTGTGGCTACATTGGGCCCACTCAAATAACCCAGGATATCTCATTCAGTTGATTAGCAATCTTAATCCCAACTGCAACCTCAATCCCGCCTTGCTGTGTAACATAACCTTGTCCCAGGTTCCTTATACATGGGAGAGGAAGGCAGGGGAGTCCGTGTCAGAGGGATGCGGCCTGAGAGACTCCACCGTCATTGTTGGCCCTGAAGGTGGACAGGGCCATGAGCCGGGGCAGGCAGGCAGCCTCTAACAGCCGGAAAAGGGAACGAAAGGAATTCTCCACTACAGCCTCCACAAGGGACCGTCCTGCCAACGCCTTGATTGCAGTCCGTGAGACCCCTTTGGACTTTTGATCTCCAGAACTGGTAAGATAATAAATTTATGGTGTTGGAAGCCACCTGTCTGTGGTAATTTGTTACAAAAGCAACAGGAAGCAGATACAGCTCTGGCGAATTCAGGAAGTGAGTAATGGTAGAGAGTGGGGAAATCAGGAAAAATGTCATCAAAGTCAAATTAATTATTCGGTGGAATATGGGACTGTAATTCCATTCATTCATTCAAGCATTAATTCATTCAACAAATACTTATTGGGACACTAGGCCTGGTGCAGTGGCTCATGCCTGTAATCCCGGCACCTTGGAAGGCAGAAGGGGGTGGATCACCTGAGGTCAGGAGTTAGAGACCAGCCTGGCCAACATGGTGAAACCCTGCCTCTACTAAAAATACAAAAATTCACACACACCTGTAATGTGATGGCACACGCCTGTAATCCCAGGTACTGGTGAGGCTGAGGCAGGAGAATCGCTTGAACCCAGGAGGCAGAGGTTTCAGTGAGCCAAGATTGCGCCACTGCCCTCCAGCCTGGGTGACAGAGTGAGACTCTGTCTCAAAAAACAAACAAACAACAACAAAAAAACCTCCAAAAAACCAAAATACTTATTGGGACACTTAACTTTGTGCAAAGATTTCAGCTAGGTTTCTGGGATCTGATGGTGAAGGGGACAGGCTAGCCTGATCCCATCCCCACGGTGCCTAGAGTCCCGTGTGGGAGGAAGACAGTTGAAGAGTTAACCAGGGGATTAGTACAAGGTGATGAGGTGATGAGGGGGAGTGGGGGGGAGGGGGTCTCCTGAGGAAGTGATAATGATGCCCAGATCTGGAAGACGGCTGTGCTGGCCAGGGAGAGGGTAGGGCAGGATTACAGGAAGTGGGGGCCTGCAGGGAGAGGACAGCAGGGGGTACCCTGAGAGCCTGGGTTATATTCCTTCACCCTCTATCTGGGGCTTGGAGCATAGTGGGTCCTCAGGGGAGTTAGAAGTAAGGAGAAAAGACATGAAGGAGGGAAGGAAGGTGGAAATGAGGAAGGGAAGAAGGAAGTGGAAATGAGGAGGGGAAGAAGGAAGTGAGAGAGAGGGAAGGGAAGAGGGAGAAAGGAGGGAAGAAGGAAAAAAGAAGGGAGAAAGGAAGGAAGGAAGCCGGGTGCTGTGGCTCACTCCTGTAATCTCAGCATGTTGGGAGACTGAGGTGGGCGGATCACCGAGGTAGGAGTTCGAGACCAACCTGGCCAACATATAGTGAAACCCCATCTCAACTAAAAAAATACAAAAATTAGGCCGGACGCAGTGCCTCACGGCTGTAATCCCAGCACTTTGGGGAGGCCGAGGCAGGCGGATCACCTGAGGTTCAAGACCAGCCTGGCCAACAGGGCAAAACCCTGTCTCTACTAAAAGTACAAAATTAGTCGGGCGTGGTGGCGGGCACCTGTAATCCCAGCTACTCAGGAGGCTGAGGCAGGAGAATTGCTTGAACCCAGGAGGTGGACGTTGCAGTGAGCTGAGATTGCGCCACTGCACTCCAGCCTGGGCGACAAGAGTGAGATTCTGTCTCAAAAAACAAAACAAACAAACAAAAACCAAAAATTAGCAGGGTGTGGTGGCACACGCCTGTAGTCCCAGCTACTTGGGAAGCTGAGGCAGGAGAATCACTTGAATCCCGGAGGCAGAGGTTTCAGTGAGCCAAGATTGAGTCACTGCACTCCAGCCTGAGCGACAGAGCAAGACTCCATCTCTAAAGAAAAAAAAAAAAAAAGGAAGGAAGAAAAGGCAGGAAGGGAGGAAGGGAATAAGGGGGGAAAAGACACATTTAACCTAACTAAGGAAGAACTGGATACATGTTGCTATCATCTGATACACACTCCATCTCCATCTGTGTTGACCAAATAGATTTTTACCCCAGTTTTGAGAGCTCCAAGTCTCCAGGATAAGCTGTCCCCACCCACAGTCTGTGAGCCTCGGCCTTAAGGGAAGAGGCTCACTGCACCTTTCTCGCTTTCCCATGACATAGGGCCCTCCACGGGGAGCGGCTGCAGCCATCACAATGCCTCATCCTGCCATTAGTCATATTTCTGATCTGCTATTCTATGAAATGCCCAGAAAAGGCAATTTTTTTTTTTTTTTTTTTTTTTGAGACAGGGTCTCATTCTGTCATCCAAGCTGGAGTGCAGTGGTGTGATCACGGCTCACTGCAGCCTGGACCTTTCAAGCTCAAGCGTTCCTCCCACCTCAGCCTTCCCCGCCTGCCCACCCCAGTAGCTGGGACTACAGGTGTGTGCCACCACACCCGGCTAATTTTCATATTTTTTCATAGAGTTGGGGTTTCACTATGTTGCCCAGGCTGGTCTCGAACTCCTAGGTTCAAAAAATCTGCCCACCTTGGTCTCCCAAAGTGCTGGGATTACAGGCATAAGCCACCACGCCTGGCTGAAAAGGCAAATCCACAGAGACATAGAGTGGATGAATGGTTGCCAGGGGCTGGGGGTGGGAACAAGAAGGACAGAAATGAGAGAACCTTATTAGCATGATGAAAATGTTTCCAAAACTGAGTTATGAAACTAATTGCATAATTCCGTGCATATACTTAAAAAATCATTGACCTGTGCACAAAAAAATGGGTGAATTTTATGGTATGTAAATTATACCACAATAAAATTGTTTTTAAAAATTCAATTTAAACACAAAATTTCCTGGTTTGCCTAATCCAAAATTTATTTATTTATTTATTTAGAGACAGTGTCTTGCTCTGTCGCTTAGAGTGGAGTGCAGTGGTACAAGCATAGCTCACTGCAGCCTTGACCTCCCGGGCTCAAGCAATCCTCCCACATCAGCCTCCCAAGTAGCTGGGACTACAAGCGCATGCCACCACGCTCGGCTAATTTTTGTATTTTTTGTAGAGACAGGGTTTTGCCATGTTGCCCAGGTTTGTCTTGAACTCCTGGGCTCAAGCGATCCTTCTGCCTCAGCCTCCCAAAATGCTGGGATTACAGGTGTGTGCCACCATGCCTGGCAAATTTAGTTTCTAAAATGGTCACAGGAATGATCTGAGTTAACATAGCATTCATTCATTCAGTCAGTCGTTCACGCCACAAATATTTATTGAGCATCAACTATATGCCACACATAGTTCTAAGTAGCAGAGAAACAATAGACAACAGTCTCCCACTCTTCTGCTGCCTTTTGGTACTGACAGGACCCTTGTGATTACATTGGGCCCACTCAGAACATCCAAGATAATCCCTATATTTTAAGGTCAGCTGATTAACAACCTTAATTCTATTTGCTTCCTTAATTTCCCTTTGCCACGTAATATAACATATTTATAGTTGCCAGTGATTAGGATGTACACAATCTCTAGGGGGCCACTATTCTGTCTACCCCACTCGCTGTTTTGATAGCCTATAGACACAGCTGTGTCTCCATATCCCATAATTGTGGATTCTTTACAGATATTATTTTATGGAGTCTCATAAGGATCCTAAAACGTGTATGCCATGATCTCAACTTTGCATATGAAGAGCATGAGGCTCAGAAAAGTAAACTGAGTTTCCCAGGATCACACAGATACAGTGTCAGGGTTGGGGATTAAGCCCAAGTCTGTGGGGATCCAAAGTCTGTGAGTTTCCAACAGGCTAAGCTTGGCTATGTCATGTTTGCAGAATGATCTCTTCCATGTACTGGCTGCACTAGAACAGACAGACACCTCAGTTAATTCAATGGCTCAGCCACGTGGACTTAACTTGTGGAGAAAAGTATAAAGGCAGGGCAACCCTCTGGAGACCTCAGTTCAAATCCCACCTCAGGGAAATGACATCAGCTCTTTGGGCCTCAGCCAGCTTCTCATGGGGATGCTAAATCATCCAGGAAAGCTCTGAGTCATTTGTACAAGAAAGATTTTAAGCTCCTCTATGTGCCAGACTCCATTCTAGAAATTTCCACAACGCTCCATAAAAGCAGGATAAAATCACTCTTTTTTATTTGAACCATGCAGATAATTTTGCCATCAAGTTATGTTCATGATAAAAACCATGGCCAAAGCTACCACGGGTTTACTGTGTGCCAGGGACCCAGCTCTGGGCTTTGCAAATATGGACAGTTCTGAATCACGATTCACTCTAATAGCTGGACTTCAAAAGAAACAGCAAACTTCATTCCCCTTATTCAAGTGTGGATATTCCCTTAATGAAATCCCAAATTAAGATCCAAATAGCTGGTGATCATAAGAAGAACCACCATCCTTACTGTGGGGCGAGAGGCTTCTGGCGGGACACTAATTCTCCTCATTTCCCTTCCTGGAGTGAAGCCTTTGATCTTTCAGTTCGCAGATGACAGGGCTGCCTACCAATCACCAGGAATTGCTGAAGTGCCTTTCTGTCTTGCTGAGTACGAAGGTGTGCAGACACTCAGAGCCGCCTTGCTCATGATCCGATTTTATGAGCATTGAACTGTGAGTTTGGAAGCAGATTGATCTGCTTTTTTGAAGTCAAAGCTGTTTGCTTTTGCCGTGTACTCATTGGAAAGGGAGAAAGGGAACTAGGAATGTTGATGATTGAGTGTTTTTTCTGGGGAATGACTCCTGCCTAAAATCTAGGAAGCCTCTCCTTGTGCGAGGAGGTCATTGCTGGGACTCACCATTTGGTGTGTGTGTTGCTTCTCAGAATGAATTTTATGACAACAACAACAATAACAACAACTGATTTTTAGAAGTTTGGGGAACTTGATAACTAAGTGAAGATGAAAGGAAAAAGCTGAGATTTGTGCCCAGCAAATAGTCTTTCCGTGATTTTTGGAAAACAATCTCAGTCTTTTAGTCTAGCCTCTGCATTTGGTGGTGTTGGGAGGGACAGCTAGCATGAAAAGCTATTAACTCAAGAGTACTTAGAAAATGAATTTTAAGGCCAGGCGCAGTGGCTCACACCTGTAATCCCAGCACTTTGGGAGGCCAAGGTGGGCGGATCATGAGGTCAGGAGTTCGAGACCAGCCTGGCCAATATGGCGAAACCCCGTCTCTACTAAAAATACAAAAATTAGCCGTGGCAGCGCACGCCTGTAGTCCCAGCTACTCGGGAGGCTGAGGCAGGAGAAACTCGGGAGGAGGAGGTTGCAGTGGGCCAAGATTGCGCCACTGCACTCCAGCTTGGGCAACAGAGCAAGACTCTGTCGCAAAAAATAAAAATAAAAATACAAAAATTAGCCGGGCGTCGTGGTGCATGCCTGTAATCCCAGCTACCCAGGAGGCTGAGGCAGGAGAATCGCTGGAACCTGGGAGGCGGAGGCTGCAGTGAGCCGAGATTGCACCACTGCACTCCAGCCTGGGTGACAGAGTCAGACCTGTCTCAAAAAAAAAAAAAAAAAAAAAAAAGAAAGAAAAATCTAGGCTGGGCACGGTGGCTCATGCCTGTAATCCCAGCACTTTGGGAGGCCGAGGCGGGTGGATCACGAGGTTAGGAGATTGAGACCATTCTGGCTAACACGGTGAAACCCCGTCTCTACTACAAATACAAAAAAATTAGCCGGTCATGGTGGCGGGTGCCTGTAGTCCCAGCTACTCGGGAGGCTGAGGCAGAGGAATGGCGTGAACCCAGGAGGCGGAGCTTGCAGTGAGCCGAGATCGCGCCACTGCACTCCAGCCTGGGTGACAGAGAGAGACTCCGTCTCAAAAAAAGAGAAAAATCTGGAAGCAATCTGTTCATTAATAAGTCCATCGTTAATTAGTTGACTTCTCAGTTCTTCAATATCCCCATCTGTAGAACAAAGATATTCAGAATACTTATTGGCTGATGATGAGGACTAAACTAGTTAATGTGCAGACAGCGTTTAGAACAAGGCTGGCACAGAGTAAGTTCTCAATACTCTTTGCTATTATATATTATTACAACTCGATATTAGAAATGAACATAAAAAAAGACTAAAGTTGATCTATATGTACTGAAATGTTCGTATTTATGGTTAAGGAAAAAACCCAATAAATGGCAGAATATGTTGAATATGGTTGATCACATTTGTGCTTTTCAAGCAAGGCTGTGCCTGTGACTTGTATTTACTACGTAGGTTTATTTGTATATAGAACATTTCAGGAAGGATACACAAAAATTGGTGGTTATAAAGGAATTTCTGTCTAGACTCTAGAGAGTTAATGTTAAAACACAGCAATCTGTCTACATTATTTCAAAAGACATCTGTCGACTGCCAACAATTCTAATTTATGGTTTATGGCACATATAGAAATGGAGCAATTTGAGTCACAACTGTCTAATATGGCTTTGTTTGAAACTAGTGGGTACGATTAATCTATGATTTGAACTAGTGACAAAAAGCACTCATAATATATGTTTTAAGAAAAAAGCCATATGGCTCTGCTGGCCGAAAACCTTTTTTATTTTTTTTGGAGACAGAGTCTCGCTCTGTCGCCCAGGCTGGAGTGCAGTAGCACAGTGTCGGCTCACTGCAATCTCCGCCTCCTGGGTTTAAGTAATTCTTGTGCTTCAGCCTCTCGAGTAGCTGGGACTACAGGCATGTGTCACCGTGCCCAGCTAATTTTTTATTTCTGTTTTTTGTATTTTAGTAGAGATGGGATTTCACCATGTTGCCCAGGCTGGTCTCCTACACCTGAGCTCAGGCAATCTGCTCACCTCTTCCTCCCAAAGTGTTGGGATTACAGGCGTGAGCCACCTTACCCGATTGGAAAACCATTAATTTTGAAAATGATTGCTATCAATAAAGTGTCCCTTTTTGGAATAAAAAGCTATGAAACCTCCAGGCTTCATTTTAAATTATCTTCGGAGTCAAATACTAGAAACAAATTAATGGCAGAAATTCAGGGAAATATTTTGGCGTCAGATTCTATAGGATTAATTAAAAGTTGGTATCAGGCAGTTATTGCTTAAATGTCGTCTTTTATGCAAACAACATAATTGCAAAAATGAGCAGAGCCTTATGTTTGATTTTCTCTGCACATACTGTCATTCAGGTTCATACTTGTCGAGCATTCATCCATGCTTACTAAATATTTTTTAATTGTGTAAAACCTGGGTCATTTTACAGATCTGTTTCCGGGTCTGAGTGGTTAGTATGTCGCCATAGATCTTTCTCTCCCTGACCAAATTCTGCTACTTTTCTGAAATGTCTTTTAAATGTTGTTCATTGCAAGGTTATTATCTTTAATGAAAAAATGCCTGCTGAGCGGACTACAAACCATTTGGTTCCCTCCTGTCAGGGGAGGAAAAGAATAACATTGAACAAGGCTGAAGGTTTTTATTATCACATCGTAAATGAGCAAATGGCATCTGTCAATACAAAGTGACTCAGAGGTGCATGGAAAAAGAAGCTGTATGGGGAAGCTGTCGAGTGACAACACGGATTTTTATTAACCTCCTGGTCCAGCATCTCTTTTCCTATTTTATTTTGCCTCATTCACTTTGCAACATAATAACGCTATAAAAACACTCAAACAGGAAGCTGATCACCATTAAAAACTGCAGGACCGCCTTGCTACTGAGCAACAGCAAAGAGTTTGGATCATAGACTATCTTTAGGGTTTTAGACGTAAGTGTGCCGACATGGGTGTATTTTCACATGCAGCCCCTGCCTGCTTTGGGTCTTTTTGAGAAGATATTTCTTTCCAAGAATAACACAGCCTGTTTGCCTAAGTGTTAATTCTCACAAAGTTTTCATATTTGGGTCATAAACATCCTTCACGACACTGGTAAAATGGCCAAGGTGTTTATGGGCTGCAAGAAATGTTTATGCCAATGCATAAAAGCAGAAATGGAACCGTTCACATCAGACCTGAAATGAGCTGCCCTGGAGTGGGGGAAGGGGAGCCAGAAGCCCACCCCCTACCCCCAACGACCCCCCAATGATTTCGCTGGAAGTTGTTAAGGTGGATGTCTCATAAAAATGTTTTGTAAATGTTAACAGCGATTCAAGCTTAAGCAGGTGTGGGGGCAGTGAACCCTGGGAGGACAATGGGAAGAGGGACCAGAAGTCCTGCCCACTCTGAGGGGAAGCAAGTGCTTTCCCTTATGCCCAGGGCAGGGCATGGAGGAGGCCTGGGCACAGAGTGCCAGAAAATGCCAAGGCTCAAGTTCTGAAATTCTGACAGTTGGGGCCCACCATGTTGTTCAATGAAATTTAAAGGCTGGGTATGAATTGGGTGATGACTTCCATGAGAAGTCAATAGCTACAGTGCAGATGTTTTAGTGTCCTAAAGACAGTGACAATATAGTAGATCTAAATATGTTTTGACACAAAGATTTCCACAATTTTTTTTTTTAATGGAGACGGGGATTTGCTATGTTGACCAGGTGGTCTCAAACTCCTGGCCTCAAGCAACCCTCCTCCCTTGGCCTCCCAAAGTGCTGAGATTACAGGCATGAGCCACTACGCTTGGCCTCTTCCACAATTTTTTTTTTTTTTTGAGACGGAGTCTCGCTCTGTTGCCCAGGCTGGAGTGCAGTGGTGCTATCTCGGCTGACTGCAAACTCCGTCTCCCAGGTTCACACCATTCTCCTGCCTCAGTCTCCTGAGTAGCTGGGACTACAGGCACCCGACACCACGCCCGGCTAATTTTTTTTTTTTTTTTTTTGTATTTTTAGTAGAGATGGAGTTTCACCGTGTTAGCCAGGATGGTCTCGATCTCCTGACCTAGTGATCCACCCGCCTCGGCCTCCCAAAGTTCTGGGATTACAGGCGTGAACTACCGCACCTGGCCCACAATTTTTTTTTTAAAGCAAATTTTAGCCAGGCACAGTAGCTATATTCCTCAGCTACTCAGGAGGCTGAGATGGGAGGATTGCTTTAGCCCAGAAGTTGGAAGCCAGTCTGGGCAACACAGAAAGACCCCATCTCAAAAAATAAAAAATTTCCAGCTTAGAAGATCCTTTATTGTTGTTTTAAAAAATAGCATCTACACAGAGAAAATAACCTGGGGAAAACAGCCCAAACATCACAATGGGTTTGAATGTTCTCTACTTTATATTTCTGTGTTAATTGTTGTTTTTTAAAGGTTATGTAGAGATAAAATGTCATAGATCTATGTGTAAGGACATTAAAAAAAGTGCGGCCAGGCGTGGTGGCTCATGCTTGTAATCCCAGCACTTTCGGAGGCCGAGGAGGGTGGATCATGAGGTCAGGAGTTCGAGACCAGCCTGGCCAGCATGGTGAAGCCCCGTCTCTACTAAAAATACAAACGATTAACCAGGCGTGGTGGTGTGCACCTGTAGTCCCAGCTACTCAGGAGGCTGAGGCAGGAGAATTCCTTGAATCCAGCAGGTGGAGGTTGCAGTGAGCTGAGATCGTGCCATTGCACTCCAGCCTGAGTGATAGAGCAAGACTCGTCTCAAAAAAAAAAAAAAAAATGTGAGTGCATCCGATTATGGCCTGTAGCCTTGTTGACTGTATTGTGTCATTGTCTGTTGCCTGGTTTTGATAATGTCACTGTGGAGAGCAGCTGGGTGATGAGTAAATAGGACTTACTGTACTATTTTTACATTTCTGTGATCTAAAAATTACTTCAAAATAAAAAGTTACAATAGGGCATCTATTAGTTTGTAAGTGAAATAATAAAGAAAAACAAAGTAAAGTGAGTCATAAAATAGATGCCCACAACATATTGTTGAAATTTAAAGATGCAGATGGCAGAGCAGAATGCCTACACAAAACATACCCAGCAAAATGGTGCACAAATATGCTCAGAGAAGTGTATGGTTGGAGGTTGCCAAATCTAATAGTGGTGATCAGTAGACAGAAGTGTCCACTTTTTGGGGGTACCTTTTTTTTTTTTTTTTTTTTTGAGACAAGGTATGGCTCTGTCACCTAGGCTGGAGTGCAGTGGCAAAATCACGCCTCACTGCAACCTCTGCTTCCTGGGCTCAAGCGATCCTCCTGCCTCAGCCTCCTGAGTAGCTGGGAATATAGGAGCCCACCACCATGCCCAGCTAATTTTTGTATTTTTAGTAGAGACAGGGTTTCACCATGTTGGTCAGGCTGGTCTCGAACTCCTGACCTCAAGTGATCCGCCTGCCTTGGTCTCCCAAAGTACTGGGATTATAGGAGTGAGCCACTGGGCCTAACCATGCATTTAAAAAAATTTTTTTTAATTTGTTTTGAGATAGGGTCTCACTCCACTGCCTGTTTGTAGTAGGCACTGCTGAAGTGTAGCAGTGGTACTTAAATTTTTTTTTTTTTTTTTTTTGACACAGAGTCTTGCTCTGTCACCCAGGCTGGAGTGCAATGGCACCATCTCGGCTCACTGCAACCTCCACCTCCAGGATTCTAAGCGATTCTCTTGCCTCAGCCTCCCAAGTAGCTGGGATTACAGGCATGTGCCACCACGCCCAGCTAATTTTTGTATTTTTAGTAGAGACGGGGTTTTGTCATGTTGGCCAGGCTGGTCTTGAACTCCTGACCTCAGGTGATCCACCCGCCTCAGCCTCCCAAAGTGCTGGGATTATAGGCATGAGCCACCGCACCTGGCCCTTAATTTTCTTTTTTTTTTTTTTTGAGATGGAGTCTCGCTCCATCGCCCAGGCTGGAGTGCAGTGGCGCGATCTCAGCTCACTGCAACCTCCGCCTCCTGGGTTCAAGCGATTCTCCTGCCTCAGCCTCCAGAGTAGCTGGGATTACAGGTGACTGCCACCACGCCCAGCTAATTTTTGTATTTTTAGTAGAGTCGGGGTGTCACCGTGTTGGCCAGGCTGGTCTCGAACTCCTGACCTTGTGATCTGCCTGCCTCGGCCTCCCAAAGTGCTAGAATTACAAGTGTGAACCACTGCGCCCAGCAATTTTTTTTTAAAGAAATTATGACTATACAAATGCATAGTCAGCTTTTTAAAAAAATTAAGTACATGTATAAATACGTGTGTATGCGTATAGTTAAACCTCCGAATAGCACAAAGTGTTTGCAATAACAAATACTGTTAAACACATCAGCTAGTTTCTTTTTAATAAAGGGAAATGTCATCATTAATAAACTGGAAATCTCTTTGGCAGCTCTTCCAAATTCTACTTTCCATCTTCCCTCTTCAGAGACAACCATTATCAAGACGGTATGTGTACCTTTCAATCTGTTCCTTATATTTTATTATGCATATAAGAATTCAGGCAGGGCGAGGTGGCTCATGCCTGAAATCCCACCACTTTGGGAGGCTGAGGCGGGTGGATCACAAGGTCAGGAGATCGAGACCATCCTGGCTAACACAGTGAAACCCCGTCTCTACTAAAAATACAAAAAAATTAGCCGGGTATGGTGGCGGGTGCCTGTAGTCCCAGCTACTTGGGAGGCTGAGGCAAGAGAATGGCGTGAGCCCAGGAGGTGGAGGTTGCAGTGAGCCGAGATCACACCACTGCACTCCAGCCTGGGTGACAGAGAGAGACTCTGTCTCATTAACAACAACAACAAAAAAAGAATTCAAATTAATTCATACTTTTTTTAAATTGTATGATTGGTATTTTACATATCGTTCTTCAACTTGCTTTCCAAATTTGCCATTATATTTTTGGGATCTATTCATGTTGATTCATACATCTCCTGTTCAGAGCTGTTTTTCTATAAAGGGCCAGAGTAAATATTTTGGGCTTTGTGAGCCATATGGTCCCCGTTCACTCTGCCACACCCTAATGCTATAGCTGAGAGGTGGTCATAGCAGTACGTAAATGAATGATGTGGCTGTGTTCCAGTAAAATTGAACACTAAAATTTGATTTTCATAGAATTTTACATATTATGAATATTCTTCTTTGGTCCTTTTAAAATTATTCAAAAAATGTAAACATCATTCTTAGCCCATGAGCTGTACAAAATCAGGCAATGGGTCACTTTTGGCTCACTGTTTGCTGACCCCTGCTCTAGTGCATTAATTTGAACAGCTGTAGAGGGTTCCACTATGTCTATACCCATTTCATGTGTCCATTCCCCTACAGAGAGATATTTAGGTTGTTTCCTTTTTTATTGCTGTTGCGAAATGGAGCCCTTAAGCAAGTCTTCTTACATCATGTGTCTTATTTAATAGAAACAATAAATGCATTTCATGAATGAGTGAAAAGGCAATATTGTGTCAATACCATCTGTGTCCTTTTGAAAAATAGATGCTTGCCAAAGATGCCTATGGAAGAATTGGTACAAGAATTAATGCTTTTTAAAAGCTCCAGATGAATCAAATTATTGCCCACAGTACTTACATTTTCTTCCTCTCTAGCAAGTGTTTAGGGGCTCCATTTAATGAGATTTGGGTGCGGTAGGAGTGCTGGCTCCGAGCCGGTGCCAGCAGTGGATGGCGGTTGATCATAGTGCTAAGTGCTTTAAATCCAAGTCTCACCACAGCCCTGTAGAATCAGGGCTGTTTTTAGCCCCATTTTTCAGATGAGCAAGATCGACGGGCAGGAGTAGAAGTCTCAGTGGCTAAGTATGGCAGGAAAGAGAAACGGGATACAGAAGTTTACAACGCCTGGTAGAGCAAGAGGCTCTCATGAAATTATACGGACTGTGGTCGGTTGAATAACGGCCCCCAAAGATATCCGTGCCCTAGTCGCTGAAACCTGTGAATATTTTACACAGCCAAAGGGACTTTGCAGATACGATTAAAGCTTTTTTTTTTTTTTTTTTTTTTTTTTTTTTTTTTGAGATGGACTCTCTCTCTGTCGCCTAGGCTGGAGTGCAGTGGCCTGATCTCGGCTCACTGCAACCTCAGTCTCCTGAGTTGAAGCGATTCTCCTGCCTCAGCCTCTCGAGTAGCTGGGATTACAAGTGTGCGACACCACGCCTGGCTAATTTTTGTATTTTTAGTAGAGACGGGGTTTTACCATATTGGCCAGGCTGGTCTGGAACTCCTGACCTCAAATGATCCACCCACTTCGGTCTCCCAAAGTGCTGGTTATAGTTGTGAACCACCACACCCAGCCAAATTAAGGCTCTTAAAATGGAAAGATCATCCTGGATTACACGGGTGGACCCAAGGTAATCAAAAGTACTTACTTATAAGAGGGAGGCAGGTAGGTCAAAGGAGGAGAGAGGGGATGCACCAGCAGAAGGAGCGGTCGGGTGACGTGAGAAGGGTTTCAGGAGCAAGGGATGCAGCCGGAAAGCCGGGAGAAGGAAAGGAAGTAGACTTTCCATTCCCGACTCCCCAAGGAACCAGCCCTGCCAACACCTTGACATGCATCCCGTGAGACTAATTTAGGACTTCTGCCCTCCAGAACTGTAAGAATAAATTTGTGGGCCGGGCGCGGTGGCTCACGCCTGTAGTCTCCGCACTTTGGGAGGCTGAGGTGGGCGGATCATGAGGTCAGGAGATCGAGACCATCCTCGCTAACACGGTGAAACCCCGTCTCTACTAAAAACACACACAAAAAAGTTAGCCTGGCGTGGTGTTGGGTGCCTGTAGTCCCAGCTACTTGGGAGGCTGAGGCAGGAGAATGGCGTGAACCCGGGAGGTGGCGGAGCTTGCAGTGAGCGGAGATCGCACCACTGCACTCCAGCCTCCGTCTCAAAAAAAATAAATAGATAAATTTGTGTTGTTAGCGCCTCAGATTTTTTTTTATTTTTATTTTTTTGAGAGGGAGTCTCGCTCTGTCGCCCAGGCTGGAGTGCAGTGGCGTGATCTCGGGTCACTGCAAGCTCCGCCACCTCCCAGGTTCACGCCATTCTCCTGCCTCAGCCTCCTGAGTAGCTGGGACTACAGGCGTCCGCCACCATGCCCGGCTAATTTTTTTGTATTTTTAGTAGAGACAGGGTTTCACCGTGTTTGCCAGGATGCTCTCGATCTGTTGACCTCGTGATCTGCCCGCCTCGGCCTCCCAAAGTGCTGGGATTACAGGCATGAGCCACCGCGCCCGGCCAGCCCCCCAGTTTTAAGTTCGTGGTAATGTTGCAGCAGTAAGAGGGAATTAACGCCGGGCCTGTGAGTGAGCTAGGGAGAAAAGTGAAAGGGTACCTTAATAAACAGTGCTACTGGGCTGGGGGTGGTGGCTCATACCTGTAATTCCAGCACTTTGGGAGGTCGAGGCAGGAGGCTTGCTTGGGCCCAGCAGTTCAAGACCAGCCTGGGTAACATAGTGGGCGGGACCCCTGTCGCTGCAAAAACTTATTTAAAAATTAGCTGGGTGTGGTGGCACGTACATATAGTCCCAGTTACTTGAGAGGCTGAGGTGGGAGGATTGTTTGATCGCAAGAGATCAAGGCTGCAGTGAGCTATGATTGTACCACTGCACTCCAGCCTGGGTGACAGTGCAAGATCTCATCCATAAAAATAAAACAATAAAAATAGTGCTAATCACTTTAAATGGACTCCTCTTAATTTTTTTTAGATAGAGGAAAAAATCAGAATTCCTTCTGTTGCTTGATTGTGCTTCTTTAAATAAGTCTCCTTGCATTGCCTGGGCTGCATAGAGCCACTGTTTTGTTTTCGGATTTTGCAGTTGTTCATGGACTGTGACTGTGGGAACAGAGTTGCTGAATCCACTCACAGAATGGGAAACTATGACACAGGCAGATCCATGCTTCCCTAAGGAACCAGAGTCTGAAGCTGTGTTCATTCACATCATGAGATCTCACCCTCGGCCGGGCACGGTGACTCATGCCTATAATCTCAGCACTTTGGGAGGCCGAGGCAGATGGATCACCTGAGGTCAGGAGTTTGAGACCAGCTTGGCCAACTTGGCGAGACCTTGTCTCTACTGAAAATACAAAGATTAGCTGGGTGTGGTGGCATGTGCCTGTAGTCCCAGCTACTCAGGAGGCTGATGCAGGAGGATCGCTTAAACCTGGGAGGCAGAGGTTGCAGTGAGTTGAGATCTCGCCACTGTACTCCAGCCTGGGCAACAGCCTGGGCAAAAGAAAAAAAAAAAAGGAAAAACAGAAATCTCACCTTCACTGTTATGTTAATGAATACAGAGTCCAACTTATAGTCTGTAGTGAGACAAGAACAAAAATTGGGAAATTGTGTAGGTAGAATATGGCAAAAGTAAAATATAAATGGAACATAAATATAAATATGTATAGTTACTTCTTTTTAAAAAATAATTTTACACAAATAACTCTTGTAGACAAATTTTAAAATACAGATTTTAAAAAAGAAAAATAAATGTTCTTGTTACAATATAGAACAGATAACTACTGTTGGCCTAAATACACAAGTATTTTCACAAAAAAATGATCATACTGCATAAACCATCTTGTGACTTCTTGGTGTTCTAAATCACCATGTACATCTTTCCATGCCAATAAGCAAGTTTTCTTTCTTTTTTTTTCGTTTGAGATGGAGTCTCACTATGTCTCCCAGGCTGGAGTGCAGTGGCACGATCTCAGCTCACTGCAACCTCTGCCTCCAGGTTCAAGCCATTCTCCTGCCTCAGCCTCCCAAGTAGCGGGGATTCCAGGCATGTGCCACCACGCCCAGCAAATATTTTTTAAATTTTTTTTTTATTTTTTAGTAGAGACGGGGTTTCACTGTGTTAGCCAGGATGGTCTTGATCTCCTGACCTCGTGATCTGCCCACCTCAGCCTCCCAAAGTGCTGGGATTACAGGCATGAGCCACTGCACCTGGCTAAGCAAGTTTTCTTTCTTTTTTTTTTTTTTTTTGAGATGGAATCTTGCTCTGTCGTCCAGGCTGGAGTGCAATGCCGTGATCTTGGCTCACTGCAAGCTCCGCCTCCCTGGTTCACGTCATTCTCCTGCCTCAGCCTCCCGAGTAGCTGGGATTACAGGCGCCCACCACTACGCCCAGCTAATTTTTTGTATTTTTAGTAAAGATGGGGTTTCACCATGTTAGCCAGGATGGTCTTGATCTCCTGACCTCGTGATCCGCCCGCCTGGGCCTCCCAAAGTGCTAGGATTACAGGCATGAGCCACCGCGCCCGGCAGCAAGTTTTCTTAAAAGTATTTCCCAGAGTGGTTTCCAAAGAATGTTAACAGGTATTACAGTAAGTTCTAGGATGAGATTATCTTGAAGATCCTAGGGTAGAGGCAGTTGGGGAACATTGTCGCAAGATACTTTGATAATGAGAGACAAACAGATGGAGCTAAGAGGGGAGGAATAATAGAAGGGTCCAAGTGATCTGGCCATGGAAACCCTCTCTCATTTTCTTTTTATCTTATTTTATTTTTTATTTTTGAGACAGGGTCTTGCTCTGTTGCCCAAGCTGGAGTGCAGCGGCACGATCACAGCTCACTGCAGCCTCAGCCTCCTGGACTCAAGCAATCCTTCCACTTCAGCCCTCCTGGTAGCTGGGACTACAGGGGTGCACCACCTTGCCCGACTAATTTTTTTTTTTTTTTTTTGAGATGGAGTTTTGCTCGTCACCCAGGCTGGAGTGCAATAGCGCGATCTTGTCTCACTGCATCCTCTGCCTCCTGGGTTCAAGCGATTCTCCTGCCTCACCTCCTGAGTAGCTGGGATTACAGGCGCCCACCACCATGCCTGGCTCATTTTTGTAGTTTTAGTAGAAATGGGGTTTCACCACGTTGGTCAGGCTGGTCTCCAACTCCTGACCTCAGGGGATCCACCTGCCTCAGCCTCCCAAAGTTCTGAGATTACAGGCGTGAGCCACCCCGCCCGGTCCTGGCTAATTTTTGTATTTTGTTTAGAGACAATGTTTTGCCATGTAGCCCAGACTGGTCTCAAACTCTTGGGCTCGAGCTATCTGCCCACCTTGGCCTCCCAAAGTGCTGGGATTACAGGCGTGAGCCACTGTATCTGGCCTTCATTTTTAATTGAGGAGAAATTTACAAAACATAAAATTAACTATTTTAAAGTGAACAATTCAGTGGTATTTAGTACTTTCACTATGGTATGCAACCAACACCTCTGTTTAGTTCCAAAATATTTTCATCACTCCACAATAACCCTTATCCTGGGGTCATGAATGCCTCACTCTTCCTGGTGTTTGTTGAATGAATACATAGAAGCATGGTTTAAGGCAATAGCAACAATTTCTTCAACTGTAATCTGTAGGACTACGTATCTAGAAGAACAGGAAAGGCCAAGATGTAAATCCACACTCCGCGATAACCCGACAGTCCTCTCTCAAACCCCAGAAAAGGAAAAAAAATCCGCTACAATTTGTTACTACCATAGCCCAAACAAACAATATATTTATTCAATGTATTTAAGCTTAAGAAGAGGCTATTTTTTCCCAAAGCATTTTGGCAGGTTATAAAGATTTGAACATTTAACTCACTAATCATCTCCATCTCTTAAATGGCTAGAAAGGTTATCTTATCTTGTATCTTTCTGTTTGGAACCTTAAGAAAAAAAAGTGAACTCTTTCGGCTGGGCATAGTGGCTCATGCCTGTAATCCCAGCACTTTGTGAGGCCGAGGCAGGTGGATCACTTGAGGTCAGGGGTTCGAGACCAGCCTGGCCAACATGGCAAAACTCCGTCTCTACTAAAAACACAAAAATCAGTCAGGCATGGTGATGGGCACCTGTAATCCCAGCTACTGGGGAGGCTGAGGTAGGAGAATTGTTTGAACCCGGGAAGCAGAGGTTGCAGTGAGCCAAAATTGTGTCACTGCACTCCAGCCTAGATGACGAGAGCGAAACTCCATCTCAAAAAAAAAAACCAAAAACCAAAAAACAAACAAACAAAAAACCCTCTTTCTTCCCTAGCAGGAAGTCAAAAGATTAAATTCTATAATTGATGCTCAACAGCCAGGAGCGTAAATGTACTATTTAGATTTCGGGAGTAAAAGTGGAAAAAAATACAACCAGCAAGAGTTAAAAGTCGTTTCCTGAGAGGAGTAGGCCTGGGGGTGGGACAGGGCAGTCTTAGTTTTCATTATTACCCCTTCTGCAGTTGATTAATTTTTAACCACCAGCAAGGGATTCTTTCATTTAAAATTGTTCTTAAAAGAAATATAGGCTGGGCGCGGTGGTTTACACCTGTAATCCCAGCACTTTGGGAGGCCAGGGTGGGCGGATCACGAGGTCAGGAGTTCAAGACCAGCCTGGCCAGCCAGCATGGTGAAACCCTGTCTCTACTAAAAAAATACAAAAAATTAGTCGGGCGTGGTGGCATGCGCCTGTAATCCCAGCTACTCGGGAGGCTGAGGCAGGAGAATTGGTTGAACCTGGGAGACTTGGGAGGCTGAGGCAGGAGAATTGCTTGAACCTGGGAGACAGAGGGGGTCGCAGTGGGCTGAGATCATGCCACTGCACTCCAGCCTGGCGACAGAACGAGACTCCGTCTCAAAAAAAAACAAAAAACAAAAAACAAAAAAAAACAACCAAACAGAAAAAAACCTTAAGGCAAAGTACTACAAAATGAAAATAAAATAATATGTATTTGGGGACCTTTAAAAAAAAAAAAATCCTGGTGGTTGGGCCACACCCTGGACTGATAAAGTCTGAATCTCTGGGGATGGGATGCAGCCATTAGCATAATTTTTTAAAGTTCTCCAGATGACTCTAAAGTCATCTGGTTGAAAACCAGCACTTTAGAGACCCTGGAAGGTTTCTTTTAGTGTTAACTTTCTGTAATCTATAGAGTAATTTCCTGTCTCTGCAAAAATAGCTCCAAGGCATTTGGGGTGGTTTCTAACCTATTTTCTAAATAATTAAAGTAATGATTTAAAAAATACAATATTACAGTAGAATGCGGGAAATATCACTTGTCATAAGGAGACCAACAGCTTTCTCTGTGCATACATGTGAGGGTATCACATATTTGGGGTGTAGGTGACCACTGGTAGCCTGTATTTTTTTTAAGACAGAGTCTCATTCTGTTGCCAAGGCTGGGGTGTGGTGGTGCGATCTCAGCTCACTGCAACATCGACCTCTCGGGCTCAAGAGATCCTCCCACCTCAGTCCCCCCTCCATGAGGAGTAGCTTTTTATTTGTATTTTTTGTAGAGACAGGGTTTCATCATGTTGCTCAGGGTGGGTAGCCTGTATTTTTATAATTTTATTTAACCTATTGAGTTTAATTAAATTCCCTTTCACCCTACTCCACACTCCGTGACTTCAAAGAGAGGGTATGGTCAGTTCAGCTCTACAGAGGAGAAGAGAACATTCTGAATGTTTCAGTATCTTGGGGAAGCTGGAATGTTAGGATATTTTAGCTACAAATAACACAAACCCAACTCAGCAGGGCTTGAACAATAAGGTCATTGATTAACCGTCTCTCAAGGAGTTTGGCGTTAGGATGTCTCCAGGGTGGTGATTTAGTAGTTAATTTGGGAGCCAAGATTTTTATTTTTTTTAATTTTTTTGAGACAGAGTCTGGTTCTGTCTCCCAGGCTGGAGTGCAGTGGCACGATCTCGGCTCACTGCAACCTCCGCCTCTTGGGTTCAAGCGATTCTCGTGCCTCGGCCTCCCTAGTAGCTGGAATTACAGGTGCCTACCACCACGCCTGGCTAATTTTTGTATTTTTAGTGGAGATAGGGTTTCACCATGTTGGCCAGGCTGGTCTTGAACTCCTGACCTCAAGTGATTGGACCGCCTTGGCCTCCAAAGTGCTGGGATTACAGGTGTGAGCCACCGCGCCCCACGGAGGAGCCAGGATTTTTCCTTCCTTTCATTCTCCTATGCTCAGCTTGTTTTCTCTGGCTGCCTCTCATCATGGCCCCAAGATGGCTGCAGAGTTGTAGAAGTCACAGGGAGATGGCGGTGTCCAGAGGCAAAAAGAAAAGTCCCAGCCTTCTGTCCCTTTTTAAGGGCGAAGAAAACCTTCCCTGAAGGCCTCTCAACCACTCTCCCTCATATCTTGTTGGTCAAAGTTGCACCACATACCTATTCCTAACTCACAACTTGGCAAGAAATTGAGATTGCCCTGGTGGGCTCACATCCAAGGGAACATGGGGTGTGTATGTGTGTACATGCTCACATATCTAACATTAATATAAAAGACATTTTATTCCAGTGTATTCTGATTTGGTTAGTAGTTCCTGTTTCCTTTGGCAATCTTACATTAGTGAGCTAAACATCAAAGTGTACACATACGTATACTTCTGTGTGGCCATATTAATTTATAAGATAACAATTTTTAAATTATATATAATGAAGCCAATTATATTTGGGCATTTAGCATGTGATAAAAATTGCCTTTTAAAATGAGTAGGGGGTGGCCGGGCACGGTGGCTGACGCCTGTAATCCCAGCACTTTGGGAGGCCGAGGCGGGTGGATCACTTGAGGTCAGGAGTTCAAGACCAGCCAGACCAATATAGTGAAACCCTGTCTCTACTAAAAATACAAAAATTAGCCAGGTGTGCCAGCAGGCACCTGTAATCCCAGCTACTCGGGAGGCTGAGGCAGCAGAATCGCTTGAACCTGGGAGGCAGAGTTTGCAGTGAGCTGAGATCACGCCATTGCACTCCAGCCTGGGCGAAAAAGCTAGACTCTGTCTCAAAAACAAACAAACAAAAGTGAGTAAGGGGGAAAGATGAATTATACCATAAATGGTGTTGGGATAACTTAGTGGCTGTCTAGAAAAACTATAAACTTAGAGCTACATTTCAAAGCATACCCAAGGATGAATTTCAAAAGGATAAAAGATTTCATTGCAAACAAACAAATTATAAAAGCACTAGAAGAAGCTATCAGAATGTTAAAATAATCTTGAAGAGGGGGAGATCGTTTTTACTAAGACACATAAATCAGAAGCTATAAAATTAAAACACTTGCATGGCAAAAACTATAATAAGTAAAGTGAAAAGACAAGACGCTTGGAAAAAAATAATCGCAGCTTATATTACTAAGTATTAATTTCCCTATATATAAAGAGTTTCGAAAAATCAATCAGAAAAAGGCCAAGAGTCTGCCAGAAAAACCGAAACAAGGATATATATGATAGTTCACAGAAAAGGGAATACCAGTGGCTTTTAAACATGTGGGAAGTGATTAACCTTCCTTATAATAAGAGATATGCAAAATAGATTATAGGGAGATACTGGTTTTTTTCACCTACTAAATGACAAATGATCAAAAACTTTGATAACATACTATGTGGGCAAGGATGTGGTAACACAGTCATTTTCATATCTATCAAAATTACAAACACATATATGTCCTTTAAACCAGTAACTGTATTTCCAAGAATTTATTGTGCAGACATACTTATACATGTGCAAATATCTAATGTCTTATATGAAAAGTGTTCATCAATGCAGCATTATTTATAGTACCAAAAGATAAAACAACTGTCTGGGTGCGGTGGCGCATGCCTGTAATCCCAGCACTTTGGGAGGCCTAGGTGAGTGGATCACCTGAGGTCAGGAGTTCGAGAGCAGCCTGGCCAACATGGTAAAACACCGTTTCTACTAAAAATACAAAAATTAGCCAGGCATGGTGGCGGGTGCCTGTAATCCCAGCTACTCGGGAGACTGAGGCAAGAGAATCGCTTGAACCCAGGAGGCAGAGGTTGCAGTGAACCAAGATCACACCACTGCACTCCAGCCTGAGCGATAGAATGAATCTCCTTGGAAAAAAAAAAAAAAATCAAAGCTACAAAAATAAGCTTACTTTATGCTGTGTTTTTAACCAAATGCAAGTCATAATGACAGCCTCTGCATTAGTTCTGAGGATGTCCTTAAGAATGAATAAATATTATTTTTTCTTTTGTTTTGGGAGTTGTTTAATTTTCCCGAGAAAAATTGTAGCTCAGCATGTTAAGATAGTCTTGACTTTATATTCAACTTCGTGCTGGATCATAAAGTCAGTTTTTTGTTGTTGTTGTTTTGTTTTTGAGATGGAGTCTTGCTCTGTCGCTGAGGCTGGAGTGGATTGGCGCGATCTCGGCTCACTGCAACCTCTGCCTCCCGAGTTCAAGCCATTCTCCTACCTCAGCCTCCTGAGTAGCCTGGCTAATTTCTGTATTTTTAGTAGAGATGGGGTTTCACCATGTTGGCCAGGCTGGCCTGGAACTCCTGACCTCAGGTGATCCTCCCGCCTTGGCCTCCCAAACTGCTGGGATTACAGGCGTGAGTCACCGTGCCCGGCCGCATATGTTTTATTTTGAGGGGACAGAAGCAACTAAAATTTCAACAAAACCAATTCTTTGTGTTGCTCCCTCACTTCTTTCTATTGATCTAATAAACATCACACAGCACAGTGATGGTTGAAGACCAGTGGAAAAGAGAGAAAGTGAAAACTTAACAGGACTTCTTACTTGTACAATTTTTATGTTTGCAAAGATGTGATATGAAATTTCATTTATTGCTGTCAAATATTGACGTCTATCTGTGGACACAAAATAATCTTTTTTTTTCCTCCCCCACTGTCTATTTCCCTACCCAACCTTGCATTAAGAAAGCAATTGACAAACTAATGTATGGAAAGCGAATCTTTTGTGCTGTCTATAATGACCAAATCTTCCTTTGGGCTCAGCAAAGCCGTTCAAACAAGAGCTCCGTTGTCCCTTTCAGAAGAGAATAATAGAAAACTTAAATGAAACCTGGAGGTCATTTGACCTCTTAGGAAACGTGGAGGTAGACACCACAGCTCAAAACCCCGGAGCCTGTTAACATGTGACGCATTGTACACACTCATATTTTTAGAGGAAAAGATGAGGATTTCTGCTGCCCTGGGAGGTTGTGGAATAATGCTTTCCCCATTTCAGGATTCTGAGCCTGTTTCCACATCAGAGAACCCATCAGATATATTTTATCCAAAACAAAGATAAAACTTGAGTAAAAATAATGATGATAATTATAACAGTAAGCATACCAGCAGCCACCATTTATTGAATGCTTAATATTTCATCCCCACTATGACCCTATGAGGTGGACATGATGATTGTGTCCATTCTATAGATGAACAAACTGAGGTTCAGAAAGGAAAAGCAGCTAATCCAGGAAGTCTTAAAGCTGGTGTTTAGATGTAGACTATTTTGGAAGCTTCTTTCCTAAACATTGTGTTATTCTGTTTCTTGTTTCTCTTTTTTTTTTTTTTTTTTTTTGAGACGGAGTCTCGACCTGTCACCCAAGCTGGAGTGCAGTGGTGTGATCTCAGCTCACTGCAAACTCTGCCTCCCGGGTTTAAGCGATTCTCTTGCCTCAGCCTCCCAAGTGGCTGGGATTACAGGCACCCACCACCCCATCTGCCTAATTTTTGTATTTTTAGTGAGACGGGGTTTCACCATATTGGCCAGGCTGGTCACAAACTCCTGACCTCAGGTGATCTGCCTGCCTCAGCCTCCCAAAGTGCTGGGATTACAGGCGTGAGCCACAGTGCCTGGTCTCTGTTTCTTATCTCTTATAAAATCTTCTGTTGCCTTAAAAAGTTAAAAAATTCAGCATGTAGACAGGTATGGTGGCGTAAGCCTGTAATATCAGCATTTTGGGAGGCCAAAGCAGGAGGATCACTTGAGGCCGGAAGTGTGAGACAAGCCTGGGAAACATAGTGAGACCCTGTCTCTACAAAAAATTAGCCAGGCGTGGTGGTGGATGCACCCGTAGTCCCAACTACTTGGGAGGCTGAGGTGGGAAAAATGCTTGAGCCCATGAGTTTGAAGTCATAGTGAGCTATGATTGCACCAGTACACTCAAGCCCAGCCAGAATAACCATGTATTTAATTATATAATAAATGTTACTTAAAATTGTATACTGGTACATAATTTTCACAATTTAACCAAGGAGGTGCAAGATCTGTGCACTATAAAACTATAAAACATTGATGAAAGAAATTAAAGAAGATACAAATAAATGGAATGATAGCCCACGTTCATGGACGGGAAGAATTAATATTTTATTTCTAGAAATTGATCCAGCAGAGATTCTCCACCAGTGAGAACATCAGACATCTCACACCAGGGAGAATATTTGCTGGATCAATTCCTAGAAATAAAACAGCTGCATCAAAGTAAAATATGCATGGTAAATTTTGGCAAATATCGCCAAGTTGCTTGCTCATCAATAGTAGACTGGCCAAAGAAATGACGGTACCTCCTTACTGAAGAACATTATGCAGCCATCATAAGAATGAGGAGGTATTAAAAGTAATTGCAGAAACCACAATTACTTTTGCACCAACCTAATATTAGCTGATATGAATGCCCCCGTCCTATGCAGGTGAATTAAAAAGCAAGGCACAAACTGGTGTTATGGTATTTATCATTGTTAAGGTTTTATAAATGTGCATTATTGCGCAAGGAGTGGTTCTGGAAGGATAAACGAGAAAATGATTAAGCCATTGGCTTCAGGGACGGAAACTGAATGGCTGCTGGGTAATGGGGACAGAAGATAGTCTACTCTTTGGCACTTCTTGAATTTTGTAGCATGTGAATGTATAACTTGTTCAACTGAAAAATTCACCCTACAGATTTACAAAGTATCAGAACTATCATCTTGCCACCAGCCCAGTTATATGGATGAGAAAACTGAGGCCCAGTAGAGTCAGCTGATGCAGGCCTGGCCCAATGCTCTGCACACTCTGCATCCTGCCCCTAGACATCCTTATGCTTTCTCCTTTGAGGCTCTCAGGAGCTTGGGAGCAGACAGTGTGGCACTGAATACTGGGAAGAAATGCATCCCAAAGGCCATAGAAATCTTTTCTGGGGAGCTGGCTAGAAAGGCTGGGACAGTTTGAATGGCACCAGTGATCACATGGTCAGGAACATCACCCAGAACACAAACAGCCACAGCATCTTTTTTTTTTTTTTTTTTTTGAGACAGAGTTTCACTCTTGTCACCCAGGCTGGAGTGCAGTGGTGTGATCTCGGCCCACTGCCACCTCTGCCTCCTGGGTTCAAGCTATTGCCCTGCCTCAGCCTCCTGAGTGTAGCTGTGATTACAGGCGCATGCCACCATGCCTGGCTAATTTTTGTATTTTTAGTAGAGACGGGGTTTCACCATGTTAGTCAGGCTAGTCTTGAACACCTGACCTCGTGATCCACCTGCCTTGGCCTCCCAAAGTGCTGAGATTATAGGCGTGAGCTACTGCACCCAGCCGCCACAGCACCTTTGTTGGATGACACTCATGTGCCCCATTTATCTCCCTTAATCCTGAATTCAACCCCTTGAGTCAAACTCTATGGCCACCTCCATAGGCTCTGGCACCATTGGCTCACACCTCGAAAGCCAACAGCCACGGTCTACCACTATGCTCAGCCATCTTTCTCTCTTTAAAAGTCATTGATTGGGGCTGGCCAGTGGCTCACACACGCCTGTAATCCAGCACTTTGGTAGGCCGAGGCGGATGGATCACTTGAGGTCAGGAGTTAGAGACCAGCCTGACCAACATGGTGAAACCCCATCTCTACCAAAAATACAAAATTAGCCGGGCGTGGTGGGAGGCTACTTGGGAGGCTGAGGCAGGAGACTCACTTGAACCTGGGAGGTGGAGCTTGCAGTGAGCTGAGATTGTGCCATTGCACTCCAGCCTGGGCAATAAGAGCGAAACTCTGTCTCAAAAAAAAAAAAAAAGTCATTGATTGCTCTCTTTCTGGTTTAACTGCTATTATTTAGTTGGTGCCACAAGTGCTCATATTCAAGTTTTTATAGCATTACAATTCCTAGATTCTATTTTCAAATATTGATTTGCTTATTTTATTTTATTTTTATTTTTTTTGAGATGGAGTCTTGCTCTGTCCCCCAGGCTGGAGTGCAGTGGCACAATCTTGGCTCACTGCAACCTCTGCCTCCTGGGTTCAGCCATTCTCCTGCCTCAGCCTCCCGAGTAGCTGGGACTACAGGTGCCCGCCACCACGCCTGGCTAATTTTTAAAAAAATATTTTTAGTAGAGACGGGGTTTCACTGTGTTAGCCAGGATGGTCTCGATCTCCTGACCTCATGATCCACCCGCCTCGGCCTCCCAAAATGCTGGGATTACAGGCTTGAGCCACCGCGCCCGGCCTTTAATATAATTTTTATGAAGACATTATTTCCACTTCATTGGGCTCTCTAGAATTAGATTGCATAAATACTGTAGTTTTATTTCAATAAAAAGTCAACTGTTATTTAAACCATGACTAAAGCTTGACATGAATAGAGACTTTAAAACAATAAACATTGCCAGACATGGTGGCACATGCCTGTAGTCTCAGCTACTCAAGAAACTGAGACAGGAGGATCTCCTGAGCCAAGGAGTTCCAGCCCAGCCTGGGCAACATAGTGAGATCCCATCTCTTAAAAAAAAAAAGATTTGCTTAATTTTTTTTTACTTTTACAATTTTTTCTTTTCTTTTTTTTTTTTTTTTTTTTTGAGGTGGAGTCTCGCTGTTACCAGGCTGGAGTGCAGTGGCGTGATATCGGCTCCCTGCAACCTCTGCCTCCTGGGTTGAAGCAATTTTCCTGCCTCAGCCTCCCAAGTAGCTGGGACTACAGGCGCGTGTCACCACGCCCAGCTAATTTTTGTATTTTTAGTAGAGATGGGGTTTCACCATGTTGGCCAGGATGGTCTCAATCTCTTGATCTCGTGATCCGCCCACCTTGGCCTCCCAAAGTGCTGGAATTACAGGCGTGATCTGCCGTACCTGGTCTTCCTTCTTTTCTTTAAAAAATTTTTTCTGAGACAGAGTCTCACTCTGTTGCCCAGGCTGGAGTGCAGTGGCACAATCTCGGCTCACTGTAGCCTCCACCTTCTGGGTTCAAGTGATTCTCGTGCCTCAGCCTCCCGAGTAGCTGTGACTACAGGTGTGTGCCCTCATGCCTGGCTAATTTTTGTATTTTTAGTAGAGATGGGGTTTCACCATGTTGGCCAGGCTGGTCTCGAACCCTGGGCTCAAGTGTTCTGTCTGCCTCAGCCCCCCAAAGTGCTGGGATTACAGGCATGAGCCAAAGTGCCTGGCTAGAAAATTGTAAAAGTAACTTAATATCTGCCTCATATACTTTTGTTTTATTTAAAAATGCAACTCCTCAACCACAAATCGAAACAAGAACAACCCTCTGATGACTTCCCTCCCTCTCTCTTTGTACAAAGAAGACTTTCTGCTGTCTGACTCTGACCACCTTGGTCTACTTTATGGAGCTCCAACCCTGCCTTGTTTCCTTCTCAGGCCATCTGTCCTGGTTGGCCTCACTGTTGGAAATGCTCTTCTCAAGATGTTCACGTGGCTGGTTCTTTGTCATTCAGTCGCAGTTCAAATACTCCCTCCTCCAGGAAGCCTTCCCTAACTTCCTAGGTGAAAGTGGTTCCCTTCCCCGAGTCACAATTATGGTTTCTTCAGTGTACTTATTAATGGCCAACACGGTCTCCTTTATTGTTTGCTTATGAATTTAAGGTCTGTTAGCAGCACCTGCAGCTTTTAAAAGCCTCCTTGTCTCTCTTTTTTTTTTTTTTTTTTTTTGAGGCGGAGTTTCGCTCTTGTTGGCCAGGCTGGAATGCAGTGATGCGATCTCGGCTCAGTGCAACCTCCACCTCTTGGGTTCAAGTGATTCTCCTGCCTCAGCCTCCTTAGTAGCTGAGACTACAGGCATGCGCCACCATGCTGGCTAATTTTTGTATTTTTAGTAGAGACAGGGTTTCGTCATATTGGCCAAGCTGGTCTCGAACCCCTGACCTCAGGTGATCCACCCATCTTGGCCTCCCAGATGCTGGGATTACAGGCGTGAGCCACTGCGCCTGGCCTAATTGTCATTTTCGTTTTTTTGTTGAGACAGAGTTTCTGTCACCCAGGCTGGAATGCAGTGGCACGATCTCAGCTCACTGCAACCTCTGCCTCTTGGGTTCAATTGATTCTCCTGCCTCAGCCTCCCAAGTAGCTGGGACTACAGGTGTGTGCCACCACACCCAGCTAATTTTTTCATTTTTAGTAGAGACGGGGTTTCACCATGTTGGTCAGGCTTGTCTTGAACTCGACCTCAGGTGATCCGTCCAACTTGGCCTCCCAAAGTGCTGAGATTACAGGCATGAGCTACCGTGCCCAGCTCTCAATTGTCACTTTTAGTGCATATTTTCTGGTTGTATAAAAGCTCTCCCATGCAAGAGGGCTGATGTTATAACAGTCGATCATTATACTATCCTGCATTTTCATCAGGTAAAGAAAGCTTTTTATGTTTCCGTGAGAATAGTCAACCCCTTCACAGTGTAGAACCCGAAGACTGGATCTTCTGAGAACATCAGAGAAAGACTGTCCTTGCCATCCATACTGCAAGAAAACTTCAGGATCTTGAACCTTGCGTTCATAATCTCACAAATGAAAAGGGTCCCTCCACGCTCTTGGAACTGTACACCCATTGGAACCTTTAAGGTAAAGCTAACCAAGGAAGTCTCCCCAGAAGAAGATGGCATCCTTGATGTGAACAGCTTTTCCTAAGATCATGGATAAAGACTTCTACTATCATGAGACTTTCATGAATATTTTTTCCTTGTTAATGTCTCTATGGTTTTTTGTTTGTTTGTTTGTTTGTTTTTAGGCGGAGTCTCGCTCTGTTGCCCAGGCTAGAGTGCAATGGTGCAATCTTGGCTCACTGCAATCTCCACCTCCCTGGTTCAAGTGATTCTCCTGCCTCAGCCTCCCTAGTAGCTGAGACTACAGGCACATGCCACCATGCCCAGCTAATTTTTCTGTATTTTTAGTAGAGACGGGGTTTCACTATGTTGGCCAGGCTGGTCTGGAACTCCTGACCTCAGGATATCCATCTGCCTCAGCCTCCCAAAGTGCTGGGATTACAGGCGTGAGCCATCTCACCAGGCCTAGTTTTAGACTTTTGAACCATGTGGATATACACCCATGAAAAGTTAAATAATAAGGATGTAAGATAATTGTATACTACCTTATAAATATTCTTTTAAAAAATAAACTGGTTAAATTTTTATAAGAAGCCTATCTTTCCAATCTTTGAGACAGCTGACAATAATGATTTTTTTTAATGGGAAAATATGTACATGCCACTGTAAATCAGTTAACTAGGGGGTTGGGGATGAAGAGAGGATGGTTAATGGATACAAGCACATAATCAGATAGCAGGAGTAAGTTCTAGTGTTCTATAGCACAGTAGGGTGACTGTAGTTAACAAGAATGTATTGTGTATTTCAAAACAGCCACAAGAAAAGATGTGAAATATTTCCAACACACACACATACAAATAAGTTAACTAGTATGAAAATATTGAAATACCTAATGCCTTTTTTTTTTTTTTTTGAGATGGACTGTTGCTCTGTCACCCAGGGTGGAGTGTAGTGGCACGATCTCAGCTCACTGCAACCTCCACCTCCTGGGTTCAAGCAATTCTCCTGCCTCAGCCTCCCGAGCAGCTGGGATTACAGGTGCACGGCACCATGCCCGGCTAATTTTTGTGTTTTCAGTATAAACGGGTTTTCCACCACGTTCACCAGGCTGGTCTTGAACTCCTGACCTCGTGACCCACCCACCTCGGCCTCCCAAAGTGCTGGGATCACAGGTGTGAGCCACCATGTCTGACCATGCCTCTTCTTTTCCTTAGTCCTTCCATACCTCGGAGATAACTCTTATTAATAGGAGCCCCTCATCTTCCATCCACTCCTCACCACTTTAACCATCTTCATGGTTAGATTACATAACACATGTAGATTTACAATTAACCTTATTTTTAAATTTTTTATTTTTTGAGATGGGGCTTTCGCTACATTGCCCAGGCTGATCTTAAACTCCTAGGCTCAGGCAATCCTCCTGCCTCAGCCTCCTGAGTACCTGGGAAGAGGCATGCACCACTTGAGCCCAGGCAATTTGTCTTTTCAATTGGCAATGCAACTGATGCATTTCCTGTCAGAATATCTGCTCCTTCATTTTATTTTAGTGGTATTTTATCCTTTGCACGTACCATAAATTTTTTTTTTTTTTTTTTTTTTTGAGACAGAGTCTCGCTCTGTTGCCCAGGCTGGAGTGCAATGGTGCAATCTCTGCTCACTGCAACCTCTGCCTCCCCGGTTCAAGCAATTCTCCTGCCTCAGCCTCCTGAGTAGCTGAGATTACAGGCATATGCCACCATGCCCAGCTAATTTTTGTATTTTTAGTAGAGACGAGGTTTCACCATGTTGGTCAGGCTAGTCTCGAACTCTTGACCTCATGATCAACCCACCTCGGCCTATCAAACTGCTGGGATTACAGGCATGAGCCACCGCGCCTGGCCACGTACCATAAATTTTTAAGGAAACCTCTCATGGTGACTATTTAGGCATTTCTATTTTTTCTACTATCATAAATAATGTCATAGTATAGATCCCTTTGTATATGTTGATAGGATTTAAACCACTATCATTTTTTTCTTTTTTTTTTTTTCTTTTTGAGATGGTGTCTCACTCTGTTGCCCAGGCTATAGTGCAGTGGCACCATCTCCCCTCACTGCAACCTCCACCTCCCAGGTTCAAGCAATTCTCCTGCCTCAGCCTCCTGAGTAGCTGGGATTATAGGCATGTGCCACCATGCCCAGCTAATTTTTGTGTTTTTAGTAGAGACGGGGTTTCACCATGTTGGCCAGGATGGTCTTGATCTTTTGACCTCAGGTGATCCGCCTGCCTCAGCCTCCCAACGTGCTGGGATTACAGGCATGAGCCGCCGTGCCCGGCCTCATTTTTTAAATTTTATTTATTTTTCGAGACAGAGTCTCGCTCTGTCGCCCAGGCTGGAGTGCAGTGGTGCGATCTTGACTCACTGTAACCTCCACCTCCTGGGTTTAAGCAATTCTCATGCCTCAGCTTGCTGAGTAGACCTGGGATTATAGGCACATGCCACCATGCCCGACTAATTTTTGTATTTTTAATAGAGACAGGGTTTCACCGTGTTGGCCAGGCTGGTCTCCAACTCCTGACCTCAGGTGATCCTCCCACCTAGGCCTCCCAAAGTGCTGGGATTATAGGTATGAGCCACTGTGCCCGGCCTACCACTATCATTTTTATAGTAAAATTAATTTAGTAGGCCTATGCCCTGGGCAAAATTTCTTCACTTCGTTGTTGCTTATTTACCAAACGGGTAAATTTTTCTTATTTTTTATTTTTATTTATTGATTTATTTTTTCTTTTGTTGCTAATCATGTTTTTAAAAAAACTCCAATGCTAGTTTCACAGACTTAAGATTCAGATAACTACTTTTAAAAGAATCCTTGTAAATATTACTTCAGTCGAAGTCAATTTTTAGTCAGTAATAAAACTCAGTTTAGGAACCCAAGAACAAAGGCAGAGCCTCAGAATGAATTTACATGTGACCGTTTTCTGAAATCTTACGTCTAAGGAAAAAGTTAGAGACTGACATTTCTAAATCTAATTTATTTTAGACTTAAGAATATAGATGCATAAGTTTTCCCAGAGACTTAAAGAAATCTTTATTGGATAACAGAGAGAATGAAACAAAAGTAATAAATCACCAGAGAGGACCAGCTCACAAAAATAACTGAACGAAGGCACGTATTGCATCATTGTTGGCAATCGTGAAAAATTTGAAAAACCTTAAATGGCCACTAAAAGAGAAGTGGTTGTATATATCATGATATATCCATCCATGGACTACTATGTATAAATAAAAAAGAATGAGGCGGACTTATATGTATCAGTTTGGAAAGACTGGCAAGTCTAATAGCTGAGTGAGATAAAAGAAGTACATGATTGTCATTATGGTATGACAGCATTAATTAAAAAAAAACCACGGCAATATATGTGTATAGATATGCATTTTTGCATGTATGTGTGTAGATATGTGCATTTATGGATGTAAATTCCTGCAAGAGATACAGAAGACACACACATCCTAGCAAGAGGGGAGTGGCCTAATGTTAGAAACAGAGAAACAGTGAAAGAGACATTTAGATTTACTTTGCAAACTCTCAGTGTCGACTCTTTTACAGATATACACGGCTGGTGTTATTAAGTATATTTTCAAGCACAAAGGAACCAGAGGTAGATGGTGAAATCAGATGCTTTCAATGGAAACATATTTCATTCTTCTAAAAATAACTTTGGTGATTCGGAATCCATCCTTAATCGTAGCAGCCAGCCCATTTTTGTGGCTCTTTCATTTCCCCCACAAAAAAAAAAGTGTATAAACACAGCAGGATATAAATGCATGCATCTGGAGAAGATGAACTTTTACGCTAGTTCTGCCTTTTCAGCCTTCTAAAATGTGGACCTTACCAATTTCTTTGACCTCCCCCTCCTTTTTTTCCATTCCAATGCATGGCGGTGACAAGGCATTGAATTACCAGTTTGTCACTAACGCCATAGGCTTTATTATTCCTTTGAACAGAAGCTGGGCTTAAAAAGAAAAGTTTTTCTTAATAAGTAGCTGTTCATCCTTTGATATGCACATCTGGATCTGTGGTCTTATCTGCGGCATGCTAATGCTGCTTCCTGCAGATAATGATAAAGGAACAACTCAAAATAACAAAAAAGGAATAAAATGTGCCAGATGCCTAAAAAATAAGGAGGACAATGCAAATAAAAGCAACTGGTTTTTCTATTCTGGAGAATAAACTCTACCCACAATTGAAGTAATCATTTTGGTGGTTACTTGATACACACTTTTTTTTTTAAGAGATTAGGAAGGAAAAAAAAAAAGCAAACATCAGCTGACAAGTACTGCCACATTCTGTTAGAAATTAAGAGGGAAATAAACCTAAGTACGCTATAAATCACTTTGGGGTTTAATTTTGCTTCTACCCTGCTACATCGTTTCTTCTGTTTCTTCTTTTTTCTTCATTTGGCTGTGGCTTAAACATTGTTAATTAAAAGCCAAACTGAAAGATTTTGACTCATATATTTTTTAGGAATATAAAATATTTCAAATATACAGAAAAGTACCAGGAATACCATAAGGAACATTCGTGTATCTACCATCAGGGTTTAACAATTTTTCCATTTTTCCTTCCTGTTCATTTTTAAAGAATACATTTCCTTCATTCTGAGTTTTTTCAAATGTGATTTTTCTTGATTTCTGTATCACCTTTGCTCACTAAAAGAAGGTGTTCTTCTTATAAAAATATGATTTTCTCAGTTTTAGTTAAGTTTCTCAAAGGAGCTTTCTTTCCCTGCTCTGTGTAAATGGGTCTTGTTTTGAAAGTTAGGTTAGCGTTAAGACGTAAGAGTGAAATTGTTATGTAATACATATATGATTTCTAGATATTATGTATGATTTCTGTCTAGGTGATCTCTGTTCTTTATGACTTCTTTTCACAAGAGGCAACGATAAACCTGCTTTGTCAATACATGCATAGACCTTCAGTAGTTCTGAGGCTGATTGTAACTGATATTTTAATAGGCAAATAAAAACTTCTGCTTTACATAAATTGCTCCATAAACTGGGAGCTGAGGATTGTGAGGAGGGCGAAAAGGCCATGGTGCCCTCTCTACCGCTGCACAAACCCAGATTGTGTGTGGTTGGGATCCCTTGGTAGCCCAACCAGATAAGAGTCATGAATTGATTCCACATTAGCATGCAGCAGGCATGGGAAAATGATAAACTCCTATTACCACTGTCATGGCAACTGAAAAAATGGCTGCTTTGGGGGGAACAAGGTCCACAGGAGAAGAAAAGCGAAGCCCCGTCTCTTTCTTCTGTTTGACATCTGTTGTTTAACATACAAAATTGTATTATCGTGACGCAAGCGAGTCAGCCAGGGCTAAAGCCTGGCTAGGAATTGTGAAAACCATACTGCCCCAACTCCCATTCCCCTCTCTCTACCATGAGAGTATATAATTTGACCCCGGACATTTTCACGAAGGGCAGTAAATTCCCCTCCCTTTTCATCCCAGGTACAAAAAGCGTGAAGTGCCTTGGGAAGGTGGAATAGAGGGAGGAGGGTGTTTCTGGGGGGTAGTGGAGAAGGGAGATATGCTATCAATTATGAAGCAAAAATAAAGCTCTTCTCCGTTTGCTGTTGCTTTTCTAAATGATTCATTCCTCCCTCCTCCCTTCCCCCAACCTTCCCTCAAGAACATTTTAGATTTTTCTTTTATTTATTTATTTATTTATTTTTGAGACAGAGTCTCACTCTGTCACCCAGGCTGGAGTGCAATGGCCCAGTCTCGGCTCAGTGCAACCTCCGCCTCCCAGGTTCAAGCGATTCTCCTGCCTCAGCCTCCCTAGTATCTGGGATTACAGGCACATGACTGGCTAATTTTTGTATTTTTAGTAGAGATGGGGTTTCACCATGTTGGCCAGGCTGGTCTCGAACTCCTGACCTTGTGATCCGCCCGCCTCAGCCTCCCAAAGTGCTGGGATTACAGGCGTGAGTCATCGCACCCAGCCCTAGATTTTTCTAAAACAGCAATTTGAGCGGGGCTTGTGAACACAGACAAAACATGGGCAGATAGGCTACAAGCAGGGATGGCAGCCTTAGGCGCAGGGCTGAAGGTTGAAAATCCTGATTGCAGGTCATTGAGAAAAGGCTAGAAGGAAACACACCTGAGTGCTAACCAGGAGTTGGACAAGAGGTGGATTTTTATTTCCTTCTTAATATAGCCCTTTTCAAAATGTTTAATAAAGTACCTGTGTCAGTCACTCTCATACTCAGCAGAAATATCCAATAAGCTTTCGGAGCTCCAGGAATGGGCCTCAAAGGAGCTTTCAAAGGGTCTCAAAGATCTCAAAGTTTCTCTCAAAGGAGGATTGAGGTGTAGATGCTCAGACAAAAATTCTGTTTGGCAAGTTTCCATATGATCCAAACATATCACTTGAAGCAAATCCTTTGCATATAAATATAAATATATACAAATTTATTTGTATATTATATAAATAATATTTATATTATATATATTATATATTATGTATATATACATAATATATAACATATATTATATATTATATACATAATATATAACATATATTATATTTATATTTATATATTATATTTATATATTATATATAGTATATACATATTATAGATTTATATTATATATAAATTTATATATTTCATGAAATTTATATAAATATATAAATATAAACAAATATATATATTTCATGAGGACATTTAAATGAGTGACTTTCAAACACGCTTCGCTCCCCACCTCCCCACAGTTGTGTAACCAGAACAAACCTAGTACCATTTTGGGTTGTTTTCACAACACAGCCTTTAAACAGCTGTGAAAGATTGGGGCCATCCTAAAATGGACTAAATTGTAATTTCCAGTAAGAGTGAGATTAAGCCCCTTGATAGGACAAGATCAGATAAGTGCAAACAAAAGCAAGAACATTTATATAATCAGCCTCGGCCATTAGCGAAGTTAGCATTTTAAGGTGGTAAAACAAAAAGGGAAGCTCTTGACCAAACCCGCACCCCATGTGCAGTTTGGAACTTCCCAGTTTAAAGCCTATCATCTTTAAATAGGATCCTATCGAATGGGCAGGCTTTGAGGGGATGCAGAAGCAAAACCAGTGGAAAAGGTCAGAACTGCTCTGTTGGTTTTTCCAAATTGTCGGAGTAAAGTTACAATATGCCACCTGGGTAAGCGTACTAGCTAAATATCCAGATAATGTACACAGTAACCACAGGGATTTCTCGGACAGATTGGAAACGTTGGAGGAGGAATTTGCTTGGGGGAAGGGAACTAGACGAACCTGGGTTAAGCCCTCCCTAAGCATGGAGGGGTTGCTCAGTGCCTGACATGAAAAACGGTCTTATTTTTAATCCTCAGGACATCTCTTTGAGGAAGGTATTATTATTCCCAGAATAATAATAGGGGATGGGGGATGGCTCGTGTGACTTGCCCCTGGCATTTTCCTTCATGGATATTCCCGTATCTGATCATTTCTGCTTCTGTTTGAGCTTTCAGTTTCATCAGCATAATCTTTGTGGGAGGGCGGGAGTTTTACATTTGCAATTCTAGATTTTTCTTTCTGCTGGCGTTCCGGCAGACCACCACTGTTTGTTATATATCTACTTCACATCAAATAAGTCAAGCCGTAGAAAAAGTCCTGGGAGGTTTCCTGGGGTGTGGGTGTGGGGCCCCTGTGATATTTCTCCTTGCAGTTTAAGATTTTGGAAGGCAGAGGGTCTGAGGGGCAAGGGGAGAAAGTCCCCCCAGAGAGCGGTTTCTTTTCTCTTTCTTTTTTTTTTTGGAGATGGAGTTTTGCTCTTGTTGCCCAGGCTGGAGTGCGGCGGCGCGATCTCAGTTCGCTGCAACCTCCACTTCCTGGGTTCAAGCGATTCTCCTGCCTCAGCCTCCCAAGTAGCTGGGATTACAGGCATGCACCACCATGCCTGGCTAATTTTTGTATTTTTAGTAGAGATGGGGTTTCACCATGTTGGCCAGGCTGGTCTTGAACCCTTGACCTCAGGTGATCTGCCCATCTCGGCCTCCCAAAGTGCTGGGATTACAATCATGAGCCATTGCAGCTGGCACAAAGAGCCTTTTCAATTCAAATCCTCACCCACCTTCTCCCTAGTCTTTTCACTGGCTGTCTGGGGGCTCACACCTGCTCTCTGACACTCCCATAATAAAGTTACTCCCAAGGCCAACTATGGATCAGACTCACCTGGTGAATTTTCAGAAAACAGATATTTGCTTCCAATTTACATACAGGCTCAGATCCTGAAGGTCTAGCAATTAGACTCATTGCAAAAGTGCCCTCCCCTGATTCTCAAAATCAGAAATAACTGTGAATGCATAGGAACACATACAAATTTAAAGTTATGAGAATCACTAATACATAGAAAACAATTTCAGGTTTGATTACTGGCCAGGTCCACAGCTCAGCGTAAATGTCACCTGTTTAAAGAGATCTTCACCATCATCTTCCAAATTCTAGCCCTTTTAATAGCATAGAGTGGATATCATTTATCTGTGCATTCATCATTTGCTTCTCCCCAACAGAATGTTAGCTGCCTAAGAGCCAGAGTCTTTTCCACCCTCTTCTCGGTCAAGTTCAAAGTGTCTAGGTTAGTGTCTACACATTGCAGGTTCTCAGTTTCTGCTGGGTGGGTGCATGAGTGAACAAATTTTTTTTTTTTTTTTTTTTTGAGACAGAATCTTGCTCTATCACCCAAGCTGGAGTGCAGTGGCGCCATCTCGGCTCACTGCAGCCTCCGCCTCCTGGGTTTGAGCAATTCTAGTGCCTCAGCCTCCGGACTAGCTGGGACTACAGGCACCCGCCACCACGCCCAGCTAATTTTTGTATTTTTAGTGGATGGGGTTTCACCATGTCGGCCAGGCTGGTCTTGAACTACTGACCTCAAGTGATCCGCCTGCCTAGGCCTCCCAAAGTGCTGGGATTACAGGTGTGAGCCACTGTGTCTGGCCTGAACGAATGATTTGATTAGAAAAGATTCAGTCAGCTAAGAGATACCCTAGCATTTATCTGATCTGGCCTCCTTGTTTAAGAAATCCTGGGAGGCAGGACAGAAAGCCACCCTGGCTAGCTGAGGTCACCATTCCTGGGCTTCTCATCATACCTGCCACAGTGGCCACTGTTAACAACTTTCTTCTCCTCTGACACCTGGGATTTTTTGTTTCAAATACTCAAAGATGTGTATTACAGTATTGTTAATGGTAGCAAACACAAAAACAAAACCAACAAAAAACCTCTAGAAACAAAAGGAAAAAATCCTGATACATTCACACCATGGAATATTATATAGATATTAAGTAAAATGAGATAAAACTGGAAAAATTGTCTTAAAGGAATTTCCATTAAGTATTGTTGAGGGAGGAGAGAGGCTGGGTAAGAGGTAGGATTATTATGGTGGAAAGGGAGAAGTTGGTAGAATTTTTTTTAAAAAAGAAAATTAAATAATGGTGGTATTTTAAAAATATGTATGATATATCCACTTTATGTATCTATGAAAATTGCACAATTAAACATGCTTGTATATAAGCAGAAGTTTTATTTTTTAAAAAATGTGGGATGGCTGGGTGTGGTGGCTCACGCATGTAATCCCAGCACTTTGGGAAGCTGAGGTGGGTGGATAACCGGAAGTCAGGAGTTTGAGACCAGCCTGACCAACATGGTGAAACTCCATCTCTACTAAAAATACAAAATTAGCTGGGCATGGTGGTGCTTGCCTGTAATCCCAGCTACTTGGAAGGCTGAGGCAGGAGAATTGCTTGAACCCGGGAGGCAGAGGTTGCAGTGAGCCGAGATGGAGCCATTGCACTGAATGAAGCCTGGGTAACAAGAGTGAAACTCCGTCTCAAAAAAAAAAAAAAAAAAAAAAAAAAAGCAAGATGCACCTACAGTGATAAAAAGGATAATGTATAGCTTCAAATGTAGGAAAGAAGGATTAAAAATAAATAAGCTGCCGGGCACAGTGGCTCACGCCTGTAATCCCAGCACTTTGGGAGGCCGAGGCGGGCAGATCACGAGGTCAGGAGATCGAGACCACGGTGAAAGCCCGTCTCTACTAAAAAATACAAAAAATTAGCTGGGCGTGGTGGCGGGCACCTGTAGTCCCAGCTACTCAGGAGGCTGAGGCAGGAGAATGGCGTGAACCCGGAAGGCAGAGCTTGCAGTGAGCCGAGATCGCGCCGCTGCACTCCAGCCTGGGTGACAGAGCAAGACTCTGTCTCAAAAAAAAAATAAAAAATAAAATAAATAAGCTAACATTTACTTCAAAATGCAGTAAGAAGAAAAACAGGGTCAAATATAAAGAAAGATGGAAATAAAAGGAAATAACCATCTGAAAAAAATTTAAACAGAAAATGTCCTAAAGCTAATATGAAACGTTCGGCCAGGTGCGGTGGTTCATGCCTGTAATCCCAGCACTTTGGGAGGCTGAGGCTGGCACGTCACTTTAGGTCAGGAGTTTGAGATTAGCCTGACTGAGATGATAAAACCCCATCTCTACTAAAACTACAAAAATTAACCAGGTGTGGTGGCACATGCCTGTATTCCCAGCTACTCGGGAGGCTGAGGCAGGAGGATCGCTTGAACCTGGGAGTTGTTGCAGTGAGCGGAGATCGTGCCACTGCATTCCAGCCTGGGCGACAGAGTGAGACTCAGTCTCAAAAAAAAGCTAATATGAAATGTTAACAGTTGTGGCTGGGCGCGGTGGCTCGCGCCTGTAATCCTAGCACTTTGGAAGGCCGAGGCGGGTGGATTGCCTGAGCTCAGGAGTTTGAGACCAGCCTGGGCAACACAGGGAAGCCCCGTCTCTACCAAAATACAAAAAATTAGCTGGGCATGGCGGTGTGCGCCTGTAATTCCAGCTACTCAGGAGGCTGAGGCAGGAGAATTGCTAGAACTTGGGAGGCAGAGGTTGCAGTGAGCTGAGATTGTGCCACTGCACTCCAGCCTGGGCAACAGAGCGAGACTCCGTCTCAAAAAAAAAGAAATGTTAACAGTTGTTATTTTGAAAGAAGGGTACAAAGCTGCTCATTGTATTTTTTTTTCTACTTTCTGTATTTTTAAACTTTCCTGTTAGAAAATTATACATCGAAAGTAAAGTGTCCCCATGAGGTCATTCTGTCCCCAGGAGTGGGAGGCTTGCCAGGCCTCTGGGTGGGGTGATGCCGTGCTCCTCCCATCCTTGATGCCAGGACTTCCTAACCAGGGGACACCTGATTTCGGTTCTGGTCAGCCTGGCTTTACTTCTCTCCTTACTGCCCCCTTATGGTAGCCATTTGCCAGGGTTTTGTCTTCCTTGGTTATGTCCCTAGCTAAGAGTGTTCTGGAGCCTTGGTGTGGATCTTGTGTAGAAGATGAAAGCTAAAAAGTCAGGGAGCCACTTAAGGCATCCCTGGCCTGGGGAAAGGAGCCTTCCTTCTTCCCATTTCCCTTGTCAATGATGCCGGCTCCGTGGATTCTACTCCCATACTTGGGTAGATAATCTGGAAGTCTACTCCTCATCTTTTATGCAGGTGTTAGTTCTGGATAGTTCTTCAATCCTGTCCACTTCCCACTCCCACCCCCAAACGGTGCACTATGTATGAGCCATGCAGTAGGTACCCCCGCATAAAGGGAAACTCGCACCTCCCTTCCTCACAGACTCCCATGGCGGGGAAGCTGGACTTGGCACAGGTGGAGTCCTGGGGAGTAAGTTCTTGGGCTGGCATGTTCATCATCTCACTGGTGGGCTCACCTTGGGCAAATGACAATTTCTCTAAGACTCAGTTTCTTCTTGCAGAAAACTAGGACCACAAACTGGGTATACATTAAGTAGATAATGAGTGTTTGGACTTTTGTTTACTGTGTATCTTCCCCAGTTTGTCTGGAGGGCATAGTCTTTCATGGTTTCGTTCAGCATGGTTTTCTTAGAGCGTTTATGAATGCCTGTCATGTGTAGGCATTCTGGAAATATTTGTTGAATGAAGTACTTTTGCTTTGTAGTTTTACTTTAAATCTTCCCTTACTTCTCTTGGAGATTTTTTTTTTTTTTTTTTTTTTTTGTGACGGACTTTTGCTCTTGTTGCCCAGGCTGGAGTGCAATGGCGCGATCGATCTCAGCTCACCAAAACCTCCACCTCCCAGGTTCAAGCGATTCTCCTGCCTCAGCCTCCTGAGTAGCTGGGATTACAGGCATGCGCCACCATGCCAGGCTAATTTTGTATTTTTAGTAGAGCCTGGGTTTCTCCCTGTTGATCAGGCTGGTCTCGAACTCCTGACCTCAGGTGATCTGCCCGCCTCGGCCTCTCAGCCTCCCAAAGTATTGGGATTACAGGTGTGAGCCACCATGCCCAGCCTAGGAGGAGATATTTTTAAGGGTTTAAAGAACATACCTAGACATAGAATTGTTGGGTCGTGGGAAATTCACACCTTCAACTTCAACTAGATATCACCAATTGTTCTCCAAAGAGGTCTGCCAATTTCTACTCCCAAATAGCAGTTTATAAGGGTTTCCTTCTGTTCACGTTCTCTCTAGAACCTGGTACTTTCGGACTTTTAACTGCTATGCCATCCTGATGGGAATGAAATGCTTTTTCTTTAAAGGGAAGAATGAAAATGGCAGGTCCACTTTAGGCTACACGACATATTGAACAATTTTAATTTTACTATTACTGGATATTTACATTTTAGTTATCCCAGATCTCAGCTCCGATGTCTCTTCTGGGGAGGACTTTGCTGAATCCCTATATAAGTTGGTTTTCCCTTCAGTCACTGACTATCCCATCTGTCTATTTCCCTTCCCTTCTGTCTATTTCCCTTCCCAAGCACTGAAGTCGGAAAGCATCTTTTGGATTGTACTTGTTTACTGCTTTCTCCCCCAGGAGACTTTAAGCGCCCTTGCCTGTCTTGTTCACCACTGCACCTCCAGGCCTAGCACAGAGCCTGGTACAGGACAAGAATGTACAAAATATATAGAGAATAAATGAAAGAGTGTATGGACTTATTGAAAAGCAGAAGCCAGTGGACTAATTCAACACTGGACTCACTAAAAAGAATCTTGACAGTTATAGGCAAGTGCTACTGTCAGATACTCTTCCTTTGTTTTGCCCTTCTTACCTTTGAGCCAGAGGTTTTTATATTTTTTCAGTTTTTTGTTTTGAGACGGAGTCTCAAACTGCACTGCACTGTCGCCCAGGCTGGAGTGCAGTGGCGCAATCTTGGCTCACAGGTGCCTGCCACCATGCCCAGCTGATTTTTTTGTATTTTTAGTAGAGATGGGGTTTCATCGTGTTAGCCAGGATGGTCTCAATCTCCTGACCTTGTGATCTGCCCGCCTTGGCCTCCCAAAGTGCTGGGATTACAGGCATGAGCCACTGCACCAGGCGTGTTTTGTTTTTGAGACAGGGCCTCACTCTGTCGCTCAAGTTGGAGTGCAGTGGCACGATATCGGCTCACTGCAGCCTCGACTTCCTGGGCTTAAGCGATCCTCCCACCTCAGCCTCCTAAGTAGCTGGGACCACAGGCATGTGCTACCACGCCCAGCTGATTTTTTTTCTTTCTTTTCTTTTTTATTTTGCAGAGATGAGTGTCACTGTGTTAACCAGGCTGGTCTTGAACTCCTGAGCTTGCGTGATCCTCCTACCTTGGCCTGCCAAAGTGCTGGGATTACAGGTGTGAGCCACCACACCTGGCCTGAGCCAGAGGTTTTATAATTCACTTAACAAGTGTTTTTGATCACCCCCTGTGTGCCAGTGACTGTGCCATAGAACTACTCACGGAATGAAGGCAAAATTACAGGTCTGCAATTTTGCTGAGAGTGGCCTTGGGTGACTCAACTCAGAATGAGACATGAAATCTGGCATAAATAATCTCTTCAAAAGAAAAAAACACTTATTGGCCGGGAGCGGTGGCTCATGCCTTTAATCCCAGCACTTTGGGTGGCTGAGGAGGGCGGATCAAGGTCGGGAGTTCGAGACCAGCCTGACCAACATGGAGAAACCCCGTCTCTACTGAAAATACAAAATTAGCCAGACATGGTGGTGCACGCCTGTAATCCCAGCTACTCGGGAGGCTGAGGCAGGAGAATCACTTGAACCAGGGAGGTGGAGGCTGCGGTGAGCCAATATCATGGCATTGCACTCCAGCCTGGGCAACAAGAGCGAAACTCCGTCCCGCCCCCCCGCAAAAGAAAAAGAAAAAGAAAAAAAACACTTTTCTCATAGAGGAGTAGTAGCGATGGTGATAATAAGGAAAGTCAACATTTATCAGGGGCTTACTGCATGCCAGGCATGGAACTAGTTGCTTTGCATGAATTATATATTTAATAATTAGAAAAACCTACAGCATGGTTATTCAAGTGCAGTCACCAATAGCTGCATTGAATCTACCTGATTTCTACCAGTTGTGTGGAGAGAAAACGGAGACAGAGAAAAAGAAGACTGATTTAAATTATCTGGGCCACCATGTGCACTCTTGCAGGTAAGAGACGAGGCACACGTGCATTTTCTGGTCTTGAGCTCTGTCCGGTCCCTGATGGTGATACTATAATAGAAAAGATATGCAAGGTCATTTTTGACCATACTCAAATTTTTCCTCTATACACTGGCTTTTAGAATGAACTCCTTTGAAAACAAAGGCTTAGAGGGGGCTAAATGTCTTCTATAGCAGAGTCACACACCTGGAGGAGCAGAGGCAACCACTATGGGGACCCAGAGGCTTTGATCCTAACCTATCTCCTAAATTTAACACCTCACTAGGTTTTACTTCTTCAACACAGGTTCATGCTATGAGCACTTTACTGCATCATTTATTATTGTCTGTTACATAAATTTCTTCCAAAGAGCACAGAGCTCAGTGAACATCAGGAGAAATGCTGAAGATCGCAGTAAAGTTCCTTTCATGGGAAGCCTTTTAAATTATAACTTTAGCCAGACTGACTTAGATAGGTTGGATGCTCTGTTTGGAGACAGGGACAGAAATCTGAAAGTTTATCCCAAACCCAGGATTCTGTGATCATCTCACTGTTTCCCAAACTTTCGTTTTTTCTTTCTTTTTTTTTTTTTTTTTTTTTTCAGATGGAGTTTTGCTCTGTCACCCAGGCTGGAGTGCAATGGCACAATCTTTACTCAGTGCAACCTCTGCCTCCTACGTTCAAGCAATTCTCCTGCCTCAGCCTCCCAAGCAGCTGGAATTACAGGTGTGCACCACCACGCCTGGCTAATTTTTGTATTTTTAGTAGAGACGGGGTTTCACCATGTTGGCCAGGCTGGTCTCAAACTCCTGACCTCAAGTGATCCACCCGTCTCGGCCACCCCAAGTGCTGGGATTACAGGCGTGAGCCACCTTGCCTGACCTCCCAAACTTGCTTGATCACGGAAAACACTCACTAAAAAACAAAAACAAAAGATAACCACACAATGAAACAAGAAAACATAGTCCCTGGCACATAGTAGGCGCATGATATTTTTTGAATGATTGAGGTAAAATTGTGAAATTGCCAATCGAAGAACAAAATGTAAAGTCTGATTTGTTGCTAACAGCTTCCCAAAACTACGTTTCTGTCTTTCCATGTGTTTATACACACGCACATCCTCATGCTTTTTAATATGTAAGTTTGTAAAATCATAGGTAAAATCTTTTGTTTGTTTTTGTTTTTTGAGATGGAGTCTCACTCTGCCACCCAGGCTAGAGTGCAGTGGTGCGATCTCAGCTCACTGCAACCTCCGCTTCCCGGGCTCAAGCAATTCTGCTGCCTCAGCCTCCTGAGTAGCTAGGGTTACAGGCGTGTGCCAACATGCCCAGCTAATTTTTGTATTTTTAGTAGAGACAAGGTTTCACCACGTTGGCCAGGCTAGTCTCGAACTCCTGACCTCGTGATCTGGCCGCCTCAGCCTCCAAAGCGCTGGGATTACAGGCGTGAGCCACCGCACCTGGCCCATAGGTAAAATCTTAAAAGTGTTTGACAAACTGTTTAAAGTGTCTCTCTTTGGGGAGAGAAAATATTTCCTCCTATTGTGCTTAAATTTTAATAATTTAGTTACAGAAATGCAATAGATTTAATTTTAATAATTGTTAATAATTTGATAATTATAATGATGTGATACATTTAATCATTTTAATAGCTTGAAAAAATAAGCGTGGCAAGTAAGAGCGATTATCTCTTTTTTATAACTATTTACCACTGATTTTCTTTTTCAAAACAAATTTGAGAAATAGTCACGCAATGCCTGTCTGATACAAGGCTCAGTGCTACGTCTGCTCAGGACTCAGGCCTCAGGCCTCAAGCCCACGTCTGCCCTGGAGCACTTATGTTTTGACCAAGGACATATGCTATTCCTGTGTGACATCTTGACAATATGAGATGGACATTACAGCTCAGGATGACAACAAAAAGTAAGTCTGGATTACTGCCGTGAGGGATGTGGGGGAAAGGCAGCCAGGTGGTCTGTAGAGAGAGGTCGGGAAGGCTGGCAGAAAAGACAAGGATTAAAAAAGACTTAGCCCAATAATCCAAAAGAAAAATGAGCAAAGATTCCCAGGAAAGGAAATCCGAGCAGCCCTTAGACATAGGAAAAGATGCCCATCCTTGCCAAGGGGAGAGAAAGACAAGTGGAAACCACGGGGCTGTATCATTGTCCATGTGCAGTGGCCTGGCAGAGAAAACCACATGTGCATGTACCCTGTGAGGGCGAGGCGGTGGGACACAGGCAGGCTCCCTACATAGTAGGTACAATTGTCAACTGCCATGGTCTCCTGGGAAGGGAATTTGGCAGTGAGACCAAAATGAGACACGCCCATATTCTCGGACATAGAAATTCCAATTCTGGATTTCTCCTCTGGTGCACTTGCATGGGGTTGAAATGATATCTGCACAAAGCTAGCCATTGAAACATTATTTGTAGGAGCAAAAAGATTAAGTTGTGGAGCTGAGGACAAACTAAATGTCCATTAAAAGGGGACTGTTTCAATCAGTTACAGTAGAGAGATACAATGCAATATTCTGTGGCTAATAAAAGTCTGACATTGAAGCCGGTTGCGGTGGCTCACACCTGTAATCACAGCACTTTGGGAGGCCGAGGTGGGTGGATCACCTGAGGTCAGGAGTTCGAGACCAACCTGGCCAACATCGTGAAACCCTGTCTCTACTAAAAGTACAAAAAAATTAGCCAGGCATGGTGGCGCACGCCTGTAATTCCAGCTACTTGGGAGGCTGAGGCAAGAGAATCTCTTGAACCCAGGAGGCAGTGGTTGCAGTGAGCCAGCCTGGGAGATAGAGTGAGACAGTCTCAGGAAAAAAAAAAAAAAAAAAAAAGGAGTCTAACATTGGCTAGGTGCAATGGCGCACGCCTGCAATTTCAGCACTTTGTGAGGCTGAGGTGGGAGGATCACTTGAGCCCAAGAGTTTGAGGCCAGCCTGGGCAACGAGGTGTAACCCAGTCTCTACTAAAAATACAAAAATTAGCCAGCTGTAGTGGCACATGCCTGCAGTCCCAGCTACCTGGGAGGCTGAGGTGGGAGGACTGCTTGAGCCCAGGAGGTTGGGGCTGCAGCGAGCCATGACTGCCCCACTGTACTCAGCCTGAGCGACAGAGTGAGACCTTGTCTTAAAAAAAAAAGAAACAAAAAAGTCTAACAGCTGAGTGTGCTGGGCATTATTTTATTTTAAATCTTGTGTGTTTCATTATTCAATTATCTCATCAATGCTGAAGTAGATATTTGGGTATATTGTCACCTTCACTTCACAGATGAGGAAACTGAGGTACAAAAAAGGGTAGTAACTTGCCCAATGATACACAGCTAATAAGTAGCAGGGTTAGTGTTAGGTGAGAAAAATCACAGTATAGAACAGTGTGTATAGCATGCTCCCATAGTGAGTACAAAAGACAGTAAAAGAGGCCAGGCGCAGTGGCTCACGCCTGTAATCCCAGCACTTTGGGAGGCCGAGGTGGGTGGATCATGATGAGGTCAAGAGATCGAGACCATCCTGGCCAACATGGTGAAACCCTGTCTCTACTAAAAATACAAAAAATTAGCCGGGTGTGGTGGCGGGCGCCTGTAGTCTCAGCTACTCAGGAGGCTGAGGCAGGACAATCACTTGAACCTGGGAGGCGGAGGTTGCAGTGAGCCAAGATTGCACCACTGCACTCCAGCCTGGTGACAGAGTGAGACTCCGTCTCAAAAAAAAAAAAAAAAAAAAGGCAGTAAAAGATAGGGCTGAGCACAGTGGCTCATGCCTGTAATCCTAGCACTTTGGGAGGCCGAGGTGGGTAGATTGCTTGAGCCTGGAAGTTTGAGAACAGACTGGGCAACATAGCGAAACTATGTCTCTACAAAAAACCCCACAAAACAAACAAACAAACAAAAAATATGGTGGGCATGGTGGTGTGCACCTGTGGTCCCAGCTACTCGGGAGACTGAGGTATGAAGATCACCTGAGTCCAGGGAGTTTGAGGCTGCATTGAGCTGTGATTGTGCCACTGCACTCCAGCCTGGTCAACAGAGTGAGACCCCATCTAAAAAAAAAATTTAGAAAAGAGCAAAAATAAAAAACTATATATATTTTTCATATATATATAAACATATATATATAAATATATATGTATGTGTATGGATATATATATGTGTGTGTATGGATATGCATGTATGTTTATATATGCTCGTATTGGTTTAGAATATCTTTGGATGGAGACAGGAGAATCTGAGAGTCTATGAGCTGTGGGTGCCTCTGGCGACAGAAATTCAGTGCACGGAAGACAAGGGAGGGAGCAAGATTTCCTTTACGCTACATAGAATTCTATACCTGCTAAACTTTTGCACCACAGATATGTGATATCTATCAACACCTTTAAATCTTTCTTTCTTTTTTTGCATCCCATCCCCAACAGCTTTAAATCTATAATTAAAAAAAATTAAAAATGTAATGGGAGGGAGCTTCAGGTCCATCTTACAGGCTGTCTCTTAGCTTGTAATGTCCAATAGGGAAACCACTAGCTTCCATCTTTCCAATATGGAAACACAGCCACTGAGCACCTGAAATGTGCCACATCCGGATTGAGGTGTGCTGAGGCTGGAGGCTGCAGGCAGTGACTCACACCTGTAATCCCAGAACTTGGGGAAACCAAGGCAGTTGTATCACTTGAGCTCAGGAGTTCGAGACCAGCCTGGGCAACATGGTGAAACCCCGTCTCTACTAAAATTACAAAAAAAAAAAAAAAATCGCCAGGTGTTGTGGTGCCTGCCTGTGGTCCCAGCTACTTGGAAGGCTTAGGTGGGAAGATCACTTGAGCCTGAGGGCCAGAGGTTGCAGTGAGCCTAGACTGCACCACTGCACTCTAGCCTGGGTGACAGAGCAAGACCCTGTCTCAAAAAAAAAAAAAAAAAAAAAAAAAAAGATGTAAGAGATGTGTTGTGAGTGTAATATACATGCTGAATTTCAAAGACTTAGTATAAAAATGGCGATTTCGGCCGGGCGCAGTGCCTCACGCCTGTAGTTTTAGCACTTTGGGAGGCCGAAGCGGGCAGATCACTTGAGGTCAGGAGTTTGAGACCAGCCTGGCCAACATGGTGAATACAAATAATTAGCCAGGCGTGATGGCGCGCCTGTACTCCCAGCTACTTGGGAGGCGATTATTACTAAAAATACAAAAATTAGCTGGGCCTGATGGCGTGCCTGTAATCCCAGCTACTTGGGAGGCTGAGGCAGGAGACTAGCTTGAACCCAGGAGGCGGAGGTTGCAGTGAGCCGAGATCGCACCATTGCACTCCAGCCTGGGGGACAAGAGCGAAACTCCGTCTCAAAAAAAAAAAAAAAAAAAGATGCAAAATATCAAATTCATAATTTCTTTTTTTTTTTTTTTGAGATGGAGTTTCGCTCTTGTCACTGAGACTGAAGTGCAATGGCACCATCTCGTCTCACTGCAACCTCCACCTCTCGGGTTCAAGTGATTCTCCTGCCTCAGCCTCCCAAGTAGCTGGGATTACAGGAATGTGCCACCATGCTCAGCTAATTTTTTGTATTTTTAGTAGAGGTGGGGTTTCACCATGTTGGTCAGGCTGGTCTCGAACTCCTGACCTCAGGTGATCCACCCACCTCAGCCTCTAAAAGTGCTGGGATTACAGGTGTGAGCCACCGTGCCCAGCCTCAAATTCATAATTTTTATATTGCTTGTATGTATGATGATATTTTGGATCTACTGAGTTACATAAAACTCTATATTTGTCTATCAATGAATGAGTGAAAAAAATGTGCTACATATGAAATGTTATTCAGGGGACAGGCACAGTGGCTCCTGCCTGTAATTCCAGCACTTTGGGAGGCTGAGGTGGGCAGATCACTTGAGGCCAGGAGTTCGAGACGAGCCTGACCGACATGGTGAAAACCCATCTCTACTAAAAATACAAAAATTGGCCGAACATGATGGCACATGCCTGTGATCCCAGCTACTCGGGAGGTTGAGGCAGAAGAATCGCTTGAACCCAGGAGGTTGAGGTTGCAGTGAGCAGAGATCGCACCACTGCTCTCTAGCCTGGGCAACAGAGGGAGACTTTGTCTCAAAAAAAAAAAAAAAAAGAAAAAAAAAGAAAAGAAAGAAAAAGAAATAAAGAAATATTATTTAGCAATAAAAAAGCATGAAATTCTGTCATTTGCAACAACATGAATGGAACTGGAGGATATTATGCTAAATGAAATAAACCAGGCACAGACAAGGCAGATACAAATATTGCACGTTCTCACACACATGCGGGAGCTAAAAAGAAAAGACCAGCCATGTTGACCAGGCTGGTCTTGAACTCCTGACCTCAAGTGATCCATCCACCCGCCTTGGCCTCCCAAAGTGCTGGGATTACAGGCATGAGCCACTGTGCCCAGCCTGAATCCACTGTCTTCTGGGATAAAATTCTTCCTGAGACCATTCTGTCTGTTTAAAAGTAGCTAGACATGGATGTCAGGAGTTCAGAATCTAATTATTTAAACAAACAAACAAACAAATGCCATCTTGTCTTCTTGGTTTACAGAGACTTAACAGAAATATACAAAGTACCCTTTCCTCTCATTACTTTACTTTCAAAGTTTGACCAGATCTTTACAAAGGTTGTTCCGTATGCCACACCACCTGATAAGGGAGAAATGATAGTTTAAAATAGAGAACTGGGTTGGGCGTCGTGGCTCACACTTGTAATCCCAGCACTTTGGTAGACTGAGGTGGGTGGTCAGGTTGAGCTCATGAGTTCAAGACCAGCCTGGGTAACATGGTGAAACCCCATCTCTACTAAAAATAGAAAAACTAGCTGGGTGTGGTGGTGTGTGCCTTGTAGTCTCAGCTACTTAGGAGGCTGTGGTGGGAGGATCACTTGAGTCCTAGAGAAGAAGGTTGCAGTGAGCCAAGATCGCACCACTGCACTTGAACCTGGGCAACAGAATGAGACCCTGTCTCAAAAAAACCAACCAACCAACCAACCAACCAACCAACCAACCAGAGAACTGAATTGTTGGTGTTACCATCTAGTTTATAACCTTAAAGCTTGAGACAGTCTTTCCCTTGGGATTTTATTTTTTACTTAGTTGAAAGAATGACCTTATAATAAAATGGTAATGATAATGACAGAAATAGCTAACATTTTTGAAGCACTTGCTACAAGCCAGCCATTGTGCAAAGTACTTTCTTGAGTAAAACAAGGATCACAAACCGGGGTGTTATGAGCCCATCTATTCTATGAGGTAGATCTCTTTGTTAGGCCCATTTTACAGATGTGGAAATTGAAATTTAGAGAGGGTGGGTAATAATATTGGGAGTCACAAAACCTAAGCTTGCATTTTTTTTTTTTTTTGAGATGGAATCTTGCTCTGTCACCCAGGCTGGAGTGCAGTGGCGCAGTCTCGGCTCACTGCAAGCTCTGCCTCCTGGGTTCACGCCATTTTCTGCCTCAGCCTCCCGAGTAGCTGGGACTACAGGCGCCTGCCACCATGCCTGGCTAATTTTTTGTATTTTTAGTAGAGACGGGGTTTCACCGTGTTAGCCAGGATGGTCTCTATCTCTTGACCTCATGATCCAACCGCCTCGGCCTCCCAAAGTTCTGGGATTACAGGTGTGAGCCACTGCGCCCAGCCTGCTTGCATTCTAACTCTATCACTAACATGCTATAGAGCTGTTTACACATAACTTCTTGGCAGTAGGTTGAATTGTGGTCCCCTAAAAGATAGGTCTAAGTCCCAATCCTCAATACCTGTGAATGTGACTTTATTTGGAAAAAAGGTCTTTGCAGATGTAATGAGGTTAAGGATCTTCAGATGATATCCTGGATTAACTGGATGGACTCTAAATCCAACGACAAATGTCCTTATAAGAAGAGAAGACATGGCTGGGTGCAGTGGCTCATGCCTGTAATCTCAGCACTTTGGGAGGCCAAAGTGAGAGAGGAGAAAGGAAGAAACCGGTCAGGCAGGCAGTTAGGGTGGGTTCTCAGCTGAATTCTTTCAAACCAAAGAACAGCTGGAAAAATCAAGCTGCAGGTACAGATAAGGGAACTTGCATAGGGGGGCTTGTGCACGTTCCCTTATCTGTGCCCGCAGCCTAAGACGTGCCCACAGCTGCACAGATAAAAAAGTCTACACAAGTGACTTGCCCAGACATGCCCACAATGAAAATGCCGTCCCCTGACACATGTGTGGTAAGAGGAACAAAGTGATAAGGAGTAACTCGAGCTAAGGGCCTGCAGGTGCATTAGGAGGACAGGGTGGAGCTACCAGAAATTCGTGCCTTATGCTAATGATATGACCATTCCTCATCAGCTTCTTATAAAAGCCTTTGCATTCAACTGCAAAAACAGGAACCCAGCCAGGTGCGGTGGCTCATGCCTGTAATCCCAGCACTTTGGGAGGCTGAGGTGGGTGGATCACCACTGAGGTCGGGAGTTCAAGACCAGCCTGACCAACATGGAGAAACCCTGTCTCTACTAAAAAAAAAAAAAAAAAAATTAGCCAGGTATGGTGGCACATGTAATCTCAGCTACTTGGGAGGCTGAGGCAGGAAAATCACTTGAACCTGGGAGGCGGAGGATGCAGTGAGCCAAGATTGCACCATTGCACTTCAGCCTGTGCAACAAGAGCAAAACTTTGTCTCAAAAAAAAAAAAAAAACAAAAACCCAGGAACCCTCTTTCAGGCCCCCTCTTTACAGTGGAGAGCTTTCTTCTTTTGCTATTAAACTTTCGCTCCAACCTTGCACTTTGTGTCCATGCTCCTTAATTCTCTTGGTTGTGAAACACAGAACTCCAGGTTATACCTCACAATGAGAGACTGCTACATTGTGGTGCCTGGGCGAGACTGTAACAGAGGCAGGTGGATTGCTTGAGCCTAGAAATTGGGGCAGCCTGAACAACATAGCGAAACCCTGTCTGTACAAAAACTACAAAAGATTAGCCGGGCATGGTGGTGCACTCCTGTAGTCCCAGCTACTTGGGAGGCTGAGGCACAAGAATCACTTGAGTCTGGGAAGTCGAGGCTGCAGTGAGCTGTGATTGTGCCACTGTATTCCAGCCTGTGTGACAGGGGAGACTCTGTCTCAAAAAAAAAAAAGTAAAAAGCAAAAAAAAAAAAAAAAAGATAGAGGGACAGACACACACACACACACACACACACACACACACACACACACACAGCAAGACCATGCAAAGACTGAAGCAGAAATTGGACTGACACATCCTCAAGTCAAGGAATGCATGGAGCCAGCAGGAACTGGACTAGATGAGGAAGAATTTTCCCCTGGAGGTTTCAGAAAGGGCACGGCCTTCCTGATACCTTGATTTCGGATTTCTGTTCTCCACAACTGTGAGAGAATACATTCCTGCTGTTTTAAGCCATTCAGTTTGTGGCTATTTCTTATGGCAACCCAAGGAAACAAAGACAATCACTATAGGCAAATCACTCTGGGCTTTGATTTTCTCCCCTGTGACGTGTGAGGTTTGATTATACTGGTGGTTCTGAACCCAAGACCATGGGCCAATCTGTGAGGGGGAATGTATAGAATACTTACATGTCAGCTGGAGGGTCTCAATCGGGTACTTTTACCTCCAGAAAACATTTGGCAATGCCTGGAGATATTTTTGGTTTTCACAACTTGATGGGAAGGGGAGGGGATGGGATTACTATTGGCATTTAGAGGGCAGGGGCCAGGGATGCTGTTAAACACCCTACAAAGCACAACCAAAAATTATCCAACCCAATGTGTCAGCAGTGCTGAGGTTGAGAAACCCTGATAAATGCAGTCATCCCTCTGTATCCATGAGGCACTGGTTTCAGGAGTCTCCTGTGAACACCAAAATGCACAGATGCTTAAGGCCCTGCTATAAAATGGCCTAGTATTTGCATGTAACCTACACACATCCTCCTGTATACTCTAAATCATCTCTAGACTTATTTATTCATTTATTTAGAGATGGAGTCTCACTCTGTCACCCAGGCTGGAGTGCAAGGGCACAATCTCAGCTCACTGCAACCTCTGCATCCTGGGTTCAAGCAATTCTCCTGCCTCAGCCTCCTGAGTAGCTGGGATTACAGGCACCCTCTACTACGCCCAGCTAATTTTTGTGTTTTTAGTAGAGACGGGGTTTTACCATGTTAGTCAGGCTGGTCTCGAACTCCTCACCTCAGGTGATTCGCCTGCCTCGGCCTCCCAAAGTGCTGGGATTGCAGGTGTGAGCCCCTGTGCCCAGCCTCTAGATTACTTATAACAGAGGTACCAGTCCATGGCCTGTTAGGAACCAGGCTGCAGAGCAAAAGGTGAGCAACAGGCGACCAAGCAAAGCTTCCTCTGTATTTACAGTCACTCCCTATGGCTCGCATTACCACCGGAGCTCCGCCTCCTGTCAGATTAGCGGCCACATTAGATTCTCATAGGAGCGCGAACCCTATTGTGAACTGTATACATGAGGGATCTAGGTTGTTGATGATCTGTCGCTGTCTTCCATCACCCCCAGATGGGACTGTCTAGTTGCAGGAAAACAAGCTTAGGGCTCCCACTGATTCTACATTACAGTGAGTTGTATAATAATTTCATTATATATTACAATGTAATGATAGAAATAAAGTATACAATAAATGTAATATATTTGAATCATCCTAAAACCATCCCCCTACCAGCGGGTCTGTGGAAAAATTGTGTTCTGCGAAACTGGTCCCTTGTGTCAAAAAGGTTGGGTACCGCTGACTTATAATACCTAATACACCAAAGTGAGTGGATCACTCGAGGTTAGGAGTTCAAGACCAGCCTGGCCAAGAGGGTGAAACCCCGTCTTTACTAAAAATACAAAAAAACTAGCTGGGCGTGATGGTGCACACCTGTCATCCCAGCTACTCGGGAGGCCGAGGCAGGAGAATTGCTTGAACCAGGGAGGCGGAGGTTGCAGTGAGCCAGGATTGTGCCATTGCACTTCAGCCTGGTCAATAGAGCAAAATTCCATCTCAAAAAAAAAAAAAAAAAAAAAAAAACTGAAAACAAATACAGTGTAAATGCTATGTTAATAGTTGTTTATACAGCGTGGTTTATGTATATGATTTTTTATTGTAGTCTTTTTTTTTATTTTTATTTTTTCAACTATTTTCCAGCCCTGGTTGTTTGAGTCTGCAGATATGGAACCCATGGATGTGGAGGGCCGACTGTACTATGTGCTTTTTACAAGCAAAATGTTATTGAGGCCAGGCCTGCTACCATGCTCATAATACCAGCATTTTGAGAGGCCAAGGCCAGAGGATAGCTTGAGTGCAGGAGATTGAGACCAGCCTGGGCAACATAGTGAGACCCTGTCTCTACAATGACAACAACATCAACAACAACAACAACAAGTTTTATTGAATCTTCACAGCTACCCCCTTAGGCAGGTATTATTAGTACTATTTTTCCTATTTTACAGATGAATAAATTGTAACTAAGAGAAGTGAACTGATTTCTCCAAGGCTACAGAACTACGAGGTGGTAGAGCTGGGATATGAGGTTTTAGTTTTGTTTTGTTTGTGAGATGGGGTGTCACTCTGTTGCACAGGGTGGAGTACAGTCATGTGATCATGGCTCAAGTGATCCTCCTACCTCAGCCTCCCAAGCTGGGACTACAGGTGTGCACCATCACACATGGCTAATTGTTGTATTTTTTTTGTTTTTTTTTGTAGAGACAAGGTCTGTTTGTGTTGCCCAGGCTGTTCTTGAACTCCAGGCTCAAGCAATCCACCAGTATTGGCCTTGCTAAGTATTAGGATTACAGGCATTAGCCACTATGCTCAGCCTGCCATTTTTTTTTTTTTTTTTTTTTTTTTGAGACGGAGTCTCGCTCTGTCGCCCAGGCTGGAGTGCAGTGGCGTGATCTCGGCTCACTGCAACCTCTGCCTCCTAGGTTCTAGCGATTCTCCTGCCTCAACCTCCTGAGTGGCTGGGACTACTGGTGCGTGCTACCACGCCCAGCTAATTTTTGTATTTTTAGTAGAGACGGGGTTTCATTATGTTTGCCCGGATGGTCTCAATCTCTTGACCTCATGATCCGCCTGCCTTGGCCTCCCAAAGTGTTAGGATTACTGGCGTGCGCCACCGCACCTGGCCGAGACTGGGTCTTAAAAAAAAAAAAAAAGAAAATAATGTTACCTTTATGAAAAAAAAAAAAAAAATCCAAAACAAAAAATTTAGTGAAAAGAGTAACATTTTTTGCTTCTTTTTTCTTGCTAATCCCTCTAATGCCTTGCTTTATACAAGACGGCTAGATACACACAGCAGCTTCTACATTTACTTTGTTGTGATATCATATGTCATGCAGCCTCTGGAAAATCCCACTGTACTTGTGATTGACTACAAGTGAAAATGATAAATAAAGGCTTAGTATTATTATTATGAAAGAGTCTTAATCTTGTGAACTTCCTGAAAAAGATGTTCCTGAATAGTCTGCTGACCACAATTCTAGCATTCTCTCCTAAAAGATATAGAGAAGATGGTAGAAGAAGATGGGAGGAGATGGATCTCCAATCCAGTGTCTCCCCGTATTCATCATTTGTGTACCACCTTCACAATTTCTGCCAAATCTAAGGAGTCAATGTTTTACTTAATATGCATATAGGTAAAACAATTTAACTCATGTCCTTTCCTTCATACAAATGTATTTTCACAGGAAACTTTATATATTACTATTATGAATGGAGAACTTGGTATTCATTATTAAACGGCAGGTAATGGCACAAATTAATTTCCAGAAGAGAAAAAAAATTCTAGGCCAGATATGGTGGCTCATGCCTGTAATCCCAGCATTTTTTTGGGAGGCTGAGGTGGGAGGATCGTGTGAGCCCAGGAGTTCAAGACCAGCCTGGGCAACAGAGTGAGATCCCATCTCTATAACAATGACAAGTTAGCCAGCCATGGTGGCACACATCTGTAGTCCCAGTTGCTTGGGAGACGAGATGAGAGAATCCCTTAACCTCAGGAGTTGGAGGTTGCAGTGAGCTGAGACTCCGTCTCAAAATAATAATAAATAAATAAATAAAATACAATTCTAGGGAAGCAGTCTAATCCGCTAAAGGCTGTGCAGCTGGGGCTTGCTGTCTGTTCAACAAGGGAAATTAGTTAAGTGTGGAGAGGTGATAAAGATCTATTAGCACCAGAGACTTTCTCCTTAATGTAATCCGAAAGATTGAAGATGAACCCCTGTAGATTTATTGTGTTTTTTTTTTTTGAGACGGAGTCTTGCTCTGTTGCCCAGGCTGGAGTGCAGTGGTGCAATCTTGGCTCACTGCAAGCTCCGCCTCCCGGGTTCACGCCATTCTCCTGCCTCAGCCTCCTGAGTAGGTGGGACTACAGGCGCCCACCAGCATGCCCGGCTAATTTTTTGTATTTTTAGTAGAGACGGGGTTTCACCATGTTAGCCAGGATGGTCTTGATCTCCTGACCTTGTGATCCACCTGCCTCAGCCTCCCAAAGTGCTGGGATTACAGGCGTGAGCCACTGCGCCCAGCCTATTTATTGTTATTTTATTTATTTTTATTTTTTTGAGACAAGGTCTTGCTCTCCTGCCTCAGCCTCCCAAGAAACTGGGATTACAGGTGTGCACCACCATGCCCAGCTAATTTTTGTATTTTAATAGAGATGAGGTTTCACCATTTGCTGAGACTGGTCTCAAACTCCTGGACTCAACCGATCCTCCTACCTCAGCCTCCCAAAGTGCTGGGATTACAGGCATGAGCAACCACACCAGGCCTTATAGCATTATTTAATGCCACATCCATGTACCACCTAAATTATCTAGCTTATGGACAATAATAATCTTCAGACCACACCTTGCAGCCATTCCTCACTTTGGGGAAACTGGCACTGCCAGAGTTTCTCAAAGCATTTTCCATAGTGATTTGATAGGCATTAAACTGATCTCCTAATCCAAGACTTTTTTCAATCCTTATGCATTGAATGAAGAACAGTTTCACTTTTTTAGGACCAAAGATTGTTTACCAATAACTTAACTAATATTAAAATATGGCTTTAATGCCCATTTGCTTTAGGGCAAATAGGAGGGTTATAAAACCTCACTGGATGGATCCAAGAGGAGGAAAAAAAGATTGGCTTTAAGGGCAAAACAAGAATGCCTAATTAGTTTTTTGTTTTGTTTGGGTGACATCACATGTATCATTAGGCTTAGAAAGTTCATTTGCCACTTTATTTGTTATGAGTTTTTGAGTTCCTTCCATATCTATTTTCCTGCATTGGGGCTTTTTTTTTTTTTTTTTTTCGAGACGGAGTCTCACTCTGTGGCCCAGGTTGGAGTGCAGTGGCATGATCTTGGCTCACTGCAACCTTTGCCTTCAGGTTCAAGCAATTCTCCTGCCTCAGCCTCCCGAGTAGCTGGGACTACAGGCGCGTGCCACTACGCCCGGCTAATTTTTGTATTTTTTAGTAGAGACAGGTTTCACCATATTGGACAGGCTGGTCTCGAACTCCTGACCTCCTGATCTGCCCGCCTCGGCCTCCCAAAGTGCTGGGATTACAGGCGTGGGCCACCGCGCCCGGCCGCATTGGGGCTTTTAGAATTGAATTTACTGTCTGTGAGAGTTCTCTTCTATTTCAATTTTAGGGCTAAAGAATGTGATTTTTTTTTCCCTCCAGGCAAATGAGATTAAATAAATATTTAAATTTTGTGTGAAGTTTATCTAACATTTTCCACTCTTTGCTATTGCTTAAGTGCAAAGTTTTGTCTTTTTTTTAAACATTATAATTGCTACTTAGAATTCTAAGCTGTAATTTTGCTGTTATGTAAATTACACAACTTCAGTAGTAAAACCAAGCAAATAGTATTTATTCCTTCCTCTGCCTTGGAAACTGATTCCTTCTGAAAATAATTGCAGAAACTAATGAAAGCAAGATCCAGTTCCTGCCTAGATTTGGCTGGTCTGATTTTAAGCCACTCCCCAGAGGAAAGAACAGATAAAATGATGCAATACTAGCTAGCATTCCTGGCTGTTTCTGACAATCCAGGAGCTATGTGACTAATATATCAAGTGAAAAAAATATTTCCTTGATTAAAGTCATAATAACATATTATGTGTAATAACACAGGGAGTATAGATGACTCAGATTCCAGGAATAATAGAAATTGGTGGCTCAGCAACTTAAAGCAGCTAGAAAGGACTGTTATGCCACATGGGGGCTGGAGGAGGGCTTGCCAATTGCACACTGAAGTTAAACAAAAGCCTAACTTAATTTTTATCCCTGGTTTAAAAAAAGTCTATTATGTACATCCAGCCAAAAAACCAGTGCCTTAAACAAGATAAATGCGTATTTTCTCTCAATTAAACACTACATAGGTAGTCTAAGGCTTCAATGACTCTCCTTGGTCCCAAGCTCCTTCTTTTTTAATTTTTTTGAGCCGGAGTCTGGCTCTGTCGCCCAGGCTGGAGGGCGGTGGCGCGATCTCGGCTCACTGCAAGCTCCGCCTCCCGGGTTCACGCCATTCTCCTGCCTCAGCCTCTGGAGTAGCTGGGACGACAGGCACCCACCATAACGCCCGGCTAATTTTTTGTACTTTTTAGTAGAGACGGGGTTTCGCCGTGTTAGGCAGGATGTCTCAATCTCCTGTCCTCGTGATCCGCCCGCCTCAGCCTCCCAAAGTGCTGGGATTATAGGCGTGAGCCACCGCGCCCGGCCCCAAACTGCTTCTTTCTTGGTTCTCTGCTTTGCAGAGTCAAATGACCTCATTGCCCAAGATGGCGGCATCCAAGTTCCAGGCAGCAAGATGGAGAAAGGAACAAAGAGAAAGCAAAGATACCCACCCGAGACTTGACACTTCCGTTTATATCCCATTGGCCAGAACAAAGTCACGTGACCGTACCTAAGCTACAAGGGAGGCTTGGAAAGGTAGGCTTGCTTTCTGAAAAAATTCAGCCCTGCTGAGAATTCAGTTCCATGGAAGAAAGAGACAGGATCTTGACAACTAGAACTTTAATTAAAAAAAAAAAACAGGCCGGGCGCAGTGGCTCACGCCTGTAATCCCAGCACTTTGGGAGGCCGAGGCGGGCAGATCACGAGATCAGGAGATCGAGACCATCCTGGCTAACACGGCAAAACCCCGTATCTACTAAAAATACAAAAAAATTAGCCGGGCGTGGTGGTGGGCGCCTGTAGTCCCAGCTACTCCAGAGGCTGAGGCAGGAGAATGGCGTGAACCCGGGAGGCGGAGCTTGCAGTGAGCCGAGATCGCGCCACTGCACTCCAGCCTGGGCGACAGAGCAAGACTCTGTCTCCAAAAAAATAAAAAATAAAAAAAACAGGCCAGCCGCGGTGGCCCACTCCTATAATCCCAGCACTTTGGGCGGCCGAGGCGGGTGGATCACCTGAGGTCAGGAGTTCGAGACCAGCCTGGCCAACATAGTGAAACCCCGTCTCTACTAAAAATAAAAAAAAAATTAGCTGGGCGTGGTGGCGCGCAACTGTAGTCCTAGCTACTCCGGAAGCTGAGGCAGGAGAATCTCTTGAACCCGGGAGGCAGAGGTTGCAGTGAGCTGAGATCACGCCACTGCACTCCAGCCTGGGTGACAGAGTGAGACTCTGCCTCAAAAAAACAAACAAAAAACCAAAAACAAAAAACCTTTTACTTTTTCTTATTTTTTTTGAGTCAGAGTCTTCCTTTGTCACCCAGGCTGGAATGCAGTGGCACTATCTTGGCTCACTGCAACCTCTGCCTCCCAAGCTCAAGAAGTCCTCCCACCTCAGCCTCCTGAGTAGCTGGAACCATAGGCATGTGCCGCATCACCTGGATAATTTTTTTGTGTTGTTTATAGAGACGGAGTTTTGCCATGTTGCCCAGGCTGGTCTAGAACTTCTGAGCTCAAGCAATCCTCCAGCCTCGCCCTCTCAAAGTGCTGGGATTATAGGTGTGAGCCGCCAGGCCCAGCTGATAACTAGAACTGTCTACCAAAACATAATTGCCTTTCTGGGCTTAGCCCAGAGTTTCATGTAGATAAAGAAAATATTCATTAATTCATTTAGTCATTCAATTGCTTAATTCAATAAATATTTATTTATTTTTGAGACAGAGTCTTGCTCTGTCGCCCATGCTGGAGTGCAGTAGCATGATCTTGGCTCACTGCAACCTCCGCCTCCCGGGTTCAAGCAATTCTCCTGCCTCAGCCTCCTGAGAAGCTGGGACTACAGGTGCACCACTGCACCTGGCTAATTTTTGTATTTGTAGTAGAGATGGGGTTGTGCCATGTTAGCCAGGCTGATCTTAACCTCCTGACCTCAGGTGATCCACCCACCTCAGCCTCCCAAAGTGCTGTGATTACAGGTGTGAGCCACTGCGCCTGGCCAATAAATATTTATTGAGTACCTACTATGTGCCAGGCACTGTTCTATGGGCTGAGATATACTGGTAAATAAAACAAAGTCCCCTGTCCTCTTGGGGCTTACATCCTAGCAGGAAGGGAAAAACAATAAATAATAAATATAAGTAGTTACATTACTGCTGTGGACTAAATGTATTGCCCCTCCAAAATCATATGCTGAAATTCTAACCCCCAGTGTGATGGAATTAGGAGGTGGGCCCTTTGAGAGGTGATTACATCATGAGGGTGGAGGCTTCATGAATGGAATGAGTGCCCTTATTAGAAGAGACACAAGAGCTTGCTCTTGCTTTCTGCTCTCTGCTATGTGAAGATACTAGAAGGTGGCCAGCTATGAACCAGAAAGTGGGTCCTCAGTAGACACTGGATTTGGCAGTGCCTTCATCTTGGACTTGTCAGCCTTCCGAGCTGTGACAAATAAATTCTTGTTTTTTAAGCCACCCAGAGGCCATGCCAGAGGCTCATGCTTGTAATTCTAGCACTTTGGGAGGCTGAGGCAGGAGGATTGCTTCACCCCAGGAGGTTGAGGCTGCAATGAGCCAGGATCATGTTACTGAACTCCAGCACTTTGGGAGGCTGAGGCAGGAGGATTGCTTCACCCCAGGAGGTTGAGGCTGCAATGAGCCAGGATCATGTTACTGTACTCCAGCCTGGTAACAGAGTGAGATCCTGTCTATTAAATAAATAAAGCCACCCAATCTATGGTAATTTGTTATAGCAGGCTGAATAAGCTAAAACAATTACATAGTGTATTAGAAAGAGTAAGTTAATAGATACAAATTATGTTTTTTTTTTTTTTTTTTTTTTGAGACAGAGTCTTACTCTGTCACCCAGGCTGGAGTACAGCGGCACGATCTTGGCTCGATCTTGGCTCACTGCAACCTCCGCCTTAGCAATTCTCCTGCCTTAGCCTCTGAAGTAGCTGGGACTACAGGTGCGTGCCACCACACCGAGCTAATTTTTGTATTTTTAGTAGAGATGGGGTTTCGCCATGTTGGCCAGGCTGGTTTCAAACTCCTGACCTCAGGTGATCCACCCGCCTCAGACTCCCAAAATACTGGGATTACAGGCATGAGCCACTGCGTCTGGCCGATACACTAAATTATCACAGTAAAAAAGAAAAATGAGGAAAGGGACGTGGAAGCGGAGGGAGGTGGTGGCAATTTTACATATGTGGTCAGGGGTTGTCCTCATTGAGAAGGTGACAATTGTGCAGAGGGAGTGAGGTCTGCAGAACTCCAGGGGATGAGGCTTCCGGGCAGAGGGAACAGCCAGAGCGACGGGCAAATGTGGGAGCAGGACTGATGTGGGGAAAGAGGCAGGGAGACCAGAGCTGGCTGGAGCAGAATGAATATTGAGGGGAGTAGAGGAAGTAGGGGAAGTCAGAGGAAGCTGGTTCCTCTAGGGTGGGCTCTTATGGCTAGTAAGGACTTTGGCTCTTACTCTGTGTGAAAATGGGAGCTATTGCAGTGTTTGGAGTTGTAGAATTCTAAATGCATAGTGTTTATAAATAGTCATTTCTCTATTGGAGAGAGGGCTAAACATTTAATACCTGCTGGGGTGCATCACTTTAAAAGTTTGAAGACCGCTAGCTGGACCTATTTTCTGCATCTATGTAACAACAGCTGAGAAATAATGCCATTCTACTTCACTAACTTTTCTTTTCTTTTTTTTTTTTTTTGAGACAGAGTCTCACTTTGTCATCCAGGGTTGCGGTGGCATGATCTCAGCTCACTGCAACCTCCGCCTCCCAGATTGAGGCAATTCTCCTGCCTCAGACTCTCGAGTAGCTGGGATTACAGGTGCCCACCACCACACTCGGCTAATTTTTGTATTTTTAGTAGAGACGGGGTTTCACCATGTTGGCCAGGCCGGTTTCGAACTCCTGACCTCAGACGATTCGCCCGCCTCGGCCTCCTAAAATGCTGGGATTACAGGCATGAGCCACTGCACCCAGTACTAACTTTTATTTCTGATCAAAATTTCATTTATGAGCTATATTGGACAACCCTGGGTGACCATAATTATTACATTCATTTACATGTAGTGGGAGATCAGTGTGGCCCAGTACTCTTCTAAGTCCTTTGTTCAGATGAGCCTGTTGAATCCTCACAACCACTCTATTATTATTACCCATTTTATAGATGAGGAAACAGAGAGGTGAAGTTACTTGCCCAAGGTCACACAGCTAGCAAGGGGTGAAGCTGGAGCTGAACCCCAGGCTTGTGTGTAGCCCACACTCTTCACACTATGCCAAACTGCCTCTGAGATGATTCAGAGGCTTGGTGTATCCCATAAACCAAATGAACCAAGAAATGTATTCAGCAGTGGCATCCTATTTAAGCCTGGTGGAAGCAAAGCACTGCTCTGAACAGCAAGGAGGGCTGCCACCTGCCCTTTCTGGTCTGCAAGACTTTTTTTTTTTTTTTTTTTGGAGACAGAGTCTCACTCTATCACCCAGGCTGGAGTGCAGTGGCGTGATCTCAGCTCATTGCAACCTCCGCCTCCTGGGTTCAAGCAATGCTTGTGTCTCAGCCTCATGAGTAGCTGGGATTACAGGTGCATGCCACCACACCTGGCTAATTTTTGTATTTTTAGTAGACTGGGTTTCACCATGTTGGCCAGGCTAGTCTTGAACTCCTGACTTCAAGTGATCCGCCTGCTTTGGCCTCCCAAAATGCAGGGATTACAGGCGTGAGTCATCACGCCCAGCCAAGGTCTGTAAGTCTTGATGTTGATAGGATTTGCTGATCCAACATCTGAGAGTCTGTGTGTAGGACTGGACATGTCCTTGAGGATCATGATGATGGCCTCATGTTACCTGGTGTTCCTGGCAGAATGGCCTCATTCAAGTCCAGCTTCCTGGGTCTTCCTCTGTCTTTCATGCTGTCCTTCTTATAGCTTGCTACTTAAAATCACTACTAATATCATGTCCAACTGAAATACAGTAGAGAATAAAGAATACAGGCAAGCCTTGGCTCAGGGAAGACTTGGGTTTGAATTTTGGCCCTGGTGCTTCATAGCTGTGTGACCTTGGGCAGGCCATCTAACCTCTGAGCCTTAGGTCCCTCAGTGTGGATCTTACCTCAGAGGTTCTGGGGAGGATTAATTAAGATCATGCATGTGAAAAGCACATAATAGAAGCTCCACAGATGTTTCCTATTGTCACTTTTAAACCTATGTAACCCATGTACTATTTTCCTGTAAAACCTGAATATAACTGTTCAGAAAAGCAGAAAACTCAAATTATAATCCAGAAATATTTGTACTTCAATAACTTGAGATGCTCCTGCCCTCTCCCGCTCTAGCAGTCAGTTCTGCTGTAACCTTTATTGTGAAAACACAGATTTGTTCCAATTGACTGGTATATTAGGGAGCAATAGCATCTATGAACATAACATACATTTTGCATTTGCTTATGTGCAAGTTCATTTGCAGGAAACACTAGCTGAATACTGAAAACTGCACCCAGGTAAACAGAATCACATAGGTATACACAAAATGCACACACCTATACATCTCCAGGGACTTCGGCTCACCACGTGTTAGGAGCCACACTCATCTATACCTGGCCTGTCTCATTTCAGATAATCCTCAATCGCTTCACGATGGCCCACAGGCTGCAATTTTTTTAGAATCATATTTCCACAAGCAAACTTGAGGACTTTTTAAAAGTAAAGTGCCATTAATCTTAGCGTTTATATACTTTTAAGGAATTTAATATGTGTAAAACTGTGCTAAAATTTTTATTGTGTGTGTGTGTGTGTATTTTGAGACAGGGTCTTGCTCTGTCACCCAGGCTGACATGCAATGGTGCAATCATGGCTCACTGCAGCCTTGACCTCTCACACTCAAGCAGTCCTCACACCTTAGCCTCTCAAGTAGCTGGGATCACAGTCACACATTTGTATTTTTAATAGAGACAGGGTTTCACCATGTTGCCCAGGCTGGTCTCCGACTGCTGAGCTCAAACAATTTGTTCGCCTTGGCCTCCCAAAGTGCTGGGATTACAGGTGTGAGCCACCCACCGTGCCTGGCCATGATTTTTGTTAAGTTCTCATCTTTTAAAAAATGTGTCACTGATGAGGTTTTTGAGTGTAGGCCACTACCCCTATTTTTCCATAAGCCCTGTGGTTTTTATTGTACAATGTTCTTTGCACAGTGATTTTTAGGAATGCATGTGTCATCTTATAGAACTGACTGTGCTACGAAGTGAATTACATGTTCTTTGTAGAAAAATTAGAAAAGGGCGGCCAGGTGCTGTGGCTCACACCCGTAATCCCAGCACTTTGGGAGGCCGAGGCGGGCGGATCACCTGAGGTCGGGAGTTCAAGACCAGCCTGACCAACATGGAGAAACCCCATCTCTACTAAAAATACAAAATTAGCTGGGCATGGTGGCACATGCCTGTAATCCCAGCTACTTAGGAGGCTGAGGCAGGAGAATTGCTTGAACCTGGGAGGCAGAGGTTGCAGTGAGCCAAGAATGTACCATTGCACTCCAGCATGTGCAACAAGAGCGAAATTCTGTCTCAAAAAAACAAACAAACAAAAAAACAAATGCAACAATAGGGATTCCATGCATTAAATCTATACCTACAACTTTACTTTTATAGGCTGTACTATATTTTATTGTATGGATGAACCCCAATTTGTGTTTAAAAACGGTATTTTTTTTTTCTGATTTTAAGAAGAATGCATTTGATGTAAATAAATTCAAACATTCTAGTAGTCTATCATGTAGGAAGGAGAGGTCTCCCATGGTCTCACCCCAAGCATCCATTTGCCTATCTATCTGGTAAATATGCATTGAGAATTCTTCCTACGCTGGGCTCTGGGCTAACCTGAGGATTCAACCAAGGAAACAAGCAAACAACAGGCACAGAAGCTGTTCTCAAGGAGCCAACAGTATAGTAAGAGTGAAAGGTATTAAAGAGTCTCACAAGGCAATATAAAATTATATGATGTACTAAGTGCTTTGTGGAAAATGTGCAGTTTGCACTGAGATGCTACCATGGGAGACGAAGGGGATGTGTTTGTGTGTGACGTGTCTGACCACGCCTCCCTAAACTGATGCTACTGAGAGAGGGACCACTGGCAAAAGCATAATGCATATTCATCCTGTTTGATTTTTCTGCAATGTACACACTAATGTTTGTTCTTTTCCAATAACAGAATCATGTTTATTAATTTGTCTAACACTCACCTGTTTTTGCCTAACAAATTACCCAAGGCAGCTTTCCAAGGCCAAACAGCACAGTAGGTAAGATCCTGGCCTCTGGATTCAGATGAGCCTGGGTTCAAATCCTGACTCTGCCTTTCACTAGCTGTGTGACCCTGGGCAAGGTCCCTTACTCTGTCTGCCTTAATTTCTTCGTCTGCAAATAGGAATGACAGAAGAGTCTCTACCCCTTTCAAAGTGTTGTAAAAAGATTAAAAAGAGATGATAAATGTAAAATTCTCAGCACTTAGCATATGTTAGATACTGTTTTAATGGTTGTGTGGTATTTGCTTGTTTAAATCAGTTTCTCGGTCTCTGCAGTATTGACATTTTGAATCAGATAATTCTTTGTGGTTGGGGCTGTTCTGAGCAAAGGATGCTTAGCAGCATCCCTGCTCTGTACCCACTGAATGCCAGTGGCGTCACCCCAGCTTGTGACAACAAAAAATGTCTCCAGACATTAGAAATGTCCTGCGGGTGGAGTGGAGGGAGGCAAAAATTGTCCTTGGTTGAGAACCACTGCTTTAAATGTACACATTTTAAATATATACATAGGCTGGGTATGGTGGCTTATTCCTATAATCCCAGCACTTTTGGAGGCCAAGGCAGGAGAATCAGTTGAGGCCAGGAGTTGAAGACCTGCCTGGGCAACACAGTAAGACCCTCATCTGCAAAAAATAAAAATACAAATTAGCCAGGTATAATAGTGCACGCCTGTGGTCCCGGCTATTTGTGAGGCTGAGTTGGGAGGATTGCTTGAGCCCAAGAAGTCAAGGCTGCAGTGAACTGTGATTATGGCATTGCACTCCAGTCTGGGCGACAGAGCAAGACCCTGTCTCTAAATAAATAAATACACACATATCCATAATATAAAACATGTAATATGGCTGGGTGTGGTAATCCCAGCACTTTATGGGGCCAAGGCAGGCAGATCACCTGTGGTCAGGAGTTTGAGACCAGCCTGGTTGACAGGGTGGAAACCCATCTCTACTAAAAAAAAAAAGAAAAAAAAAAGTAGCTAGGCATGGTGGTGCACGCCTGTACTCCCAGCTACTCAGAAGGCTGAAGCAGGAGAATCGCTTCAGCCCGGAAGGCGGAGGTTGCAGTGAACCAAGATCGCACCATTGCACTCCAGCATGGGTGACAGAGCGAGACTGTCTCAAAAAAAAAACAAGCAAGCCATGTAATGTGTTATATATTTAAATATAATAAAGTGTTATTTATTAAATATAAACAAATACTGTGTTTATGGTGAAGGCATTAAAATATGCTGTTTTGGCATTTTGACTATTTCTATTTACTTACACACACACACACACACACACACACACATATATATTTTTAAGATGGAGTCTTGCTCTGTTGCTCAGGCTGGAGTGCAGTGGCATCATCTCGGCTCACCACAATCTCTGCCTCCCGGGTTCAAGCATTCTCCTGCCTCAGCCTCCCGAGTAGCTGGGACTACAGGCGCGTTGTGCCACCATGCCCAGCTAATTTTTGTATTTTTAGTAGAGATGGGGTTTCACTATGTTGGCCAGGCTGGTCTTGAACTCCTGACCTCGTGATCTGCTGGCCTCAGCCTCCCAAAGTGCTGGGATTATAGGCGTGAGCCACTGTGCCCAGCCAACTATTTATATTAAAGGTATATAAAAAATAGGTGTAGTCCTAGCTACTTGGGAGGCTGAGGCAGGAGGATCCCTTGAGCCAAGGAGGTTGAGGCTGCAATGAGCTGTGATTGCACCACGCTGCACTCCATCTTGGGGGACAGAGTAAGACTGTGTCTCAAAAAAAAAAAAAAAAAAAAGGAAGAAAGAAAAGAAAAAAAATTATTATACTGTATCTTTTTTTTTTTTTTCGAGACAGAGTCTTGCTTTGTCACCCAGGCTGGAGTGCAGTGGCACGATCTCAGCTCACTGCAACCTCCACCTCCCGGGTTCAAGAGAATCTCCTGCCTCAGCCTCCTGAGTAGCTGCAATCATAGTCACCCACGACCACACCTGGCTAATTTTTGTATTTTTAGTAGAGATGGGATTTCACCGTGTTAGCCAGGCTGGTCTTGAACTCCTGACCTCACGATCTGCCCGCCTTGGCATCCCAAAGTGCTGAGATTACAGGTGTGAGCCACTGTGCCCGGCCTATTATACTGTATCCTAACTGTACCTTTTCTACGTTTAGATAGGATTCAAGGCACAAATACTACTGTGTCACTACTGCCTATGGTATTCAGAACAGGCACATGCTGTGCAGGTTTGTAGCCTAGGAGCAATAGGCCATATTGTCTAGCCTGAGTGTGCAGTAGGCTACACCATCTAGGTTTGTGTAAGTACAGTCTAAAATGTTCCCACAACAATGAAATCGCCAAATGACACATTTCTCAGAACAGAAATATTATTCCTTTTTAAGGAAAACATAATGAGGACAGTCAAAAAAGTTGAAGAGAAACAAAAAGCCATGTATGTGGGAAGGAGAAATCTAAGTAAACAAAAGGCAGTCTCAAACATAAGTAAAAGTGATGTGGTTTCTAATTTCCACCAAAGCAAAATGCGGACCAGATGGGGTTGGGGGTGAGCTGGCCGCATAGAGGAATGCAGTTTGCTTTGGGGAAAGAAGCGATTTTTTGTGTTTGTGTGTGTTTCTGTGTGGGTGTCTGTGGGGGTATTTGTGTCTGTGTGTGTGTCTGTGTGTCTGTCTCATTTCAGTCAATTGACTGAAATGTCGTTATGCAGCACATCACTATCAATGTTTGTGTATCTTTTATGTTTCAGTTTTTATATCTTATATAATGTATTACACTTATATGTGAATATTTTATCTTATCCATTGTAGGGAGAGTCTATGTGTGTGTGTTTGTGCGTGTGAGCAACAGAGGTTGGGGAAGGAGGAAATGTGGCCAAAACGATTTTGTGGTCAATGACCCTTTGGTAAAGGCACACACAGGCATGTTTAGAAACACTTATGGGAAGAAAACTATCCCCGCAGGTACACACCCACTTTCAGATCATATAAAACTCACTTTTCCCCTTACACAACAGATGCAGGAAGCACTTAAGGAGGGTGTCTACCCAGCCTGAACAATGAGTCTTTTCCTCTCCTTGTTCCCCATCTGAGTTTCCATTCCCAGGGGCAGAGTCTGGGGCTGGGAAGGGCTGCTTGTCAGGGAGCCTGAGGGTGAAAGCAAAGAGGCTTTGGTCTGTCCTGTTGAAGGAGTCACAGACAGCGGGGGATGCTGATGGACATCAGTGATAACAGCTGGCACCTACCATGCCCTGTCCTAAGCATACCACATCAACTGGCTCCTTTCACCCTCAGAAAAAGCCCAGGAAGACAATATAATTATGCCTATTTTACAGGTGAGGAAACTGAGGCACTGAAAGGAGAAATCACAGGTTCCACAGCTTGCAAGGGACACAGTTGAGATTTGAACCTAGTCAGCTGCCTCCGGAGTCCAAGCTTTACCCTAGACCAGTGGATCTCAGGGGTGGTAGAGGGTGTGTGGGTATTTTGACCCCTAGAGCAGCAGTCCCCAACCTTTTTGGCACCAGGGACTGGTTTTGTGAAAGACGGTTTTTCCACAGACTGGGGTTGGCGGGGCGGGAGGATCGTTTCAAGGTGATTCAAGCACATTGCATTTATTGTGCACTTTATTTCTATGATTATTACATTGTGATATATAATGAAATAATTATACAACTCACTATAATTTAGAATCAGTGGGAGCCCTGAGCTTGTTTTCCTGCAATGTGACGGTCCCATCTGGGGGTGATGGGAGACAGTGACAGATCTTCAGGCATTAGATTCTCATAAGTGGTGTGCATCCTAGATCCCCTGCATGTGCAGTTCACAATAGGGTTTGTGCTCCTATGAGAATCTAATGCCCGCAGTTAATACAGATGAATCTTTGCTCACTTGCCTGCCGCTCACCTCCTGCTGTGTGGCCCTGTTCCTACTGGTCTGTGGCCCGGGGTTGGGGACGCCTGCGCTAGAGGACGTATGGCAATGTTTGGAGTCATTTTTAGTTGTCACGATTGGAGGATGCTGCTAGGATCTAGCAGGTAGAAGCTGAGATGCTACTAAACACATCATACAAGACGCACGACAGCTCTCTCCCCACCAAATCATCCACTGCAAGTGTCAACAGTGCTGCTGTTAAAAACTCTGTCCTAGACTATTTTAGGAAAAGACTACTTTTCTTCTAGAACTCTAAAAAATTATTCTGTTTGCTCTCTAAATTACAAATCATACATGCTCATTGGAAACACAGAAACAATTAAATGTTTATAAAGGAAGACCTGAAAGATTCTCTCCCTCGTTCCATGCCCTGCGGTAAACACTATCAACAGTGTGGCATATTCTGCTGCAGCCTTTTCTATTACAGACCTTTGTTACATTGTCAGTCTATCTACTTACATCTTTATCTCTTTTTCTCCCCTTTTCAAAAATAGAAGCCTACACATATTTTCCTTTTTTTTTTTTTTTTTGAGACAGGTTCTTGCTTTCTCGCCCAGGCTGGAGTGCAGTGGCAGATGTATTAGCCTGTTCTCACGCTGCTAATAAAATCATACCTGGGTAATTTATAAAGGAAAGAGGTTTAATGGACTCACAGTTCCATGTGGCTGGGCAGGCCTCACAATCGTGGCAGAAGACAAAGGAGAAGCAAAGGCACATCATACATGGTGGCAGGAAAAAGAGCTTGTGTAGGGGAACTGCCATTTATAAAACCATGAGATCTCGTGAGACTTATTCACTATCACGAGAACAGTATGGGGGAAATCGCTGATTCAGTTATCTCCACCTGGCCCTGCTTTTGACACGTGGGGATTGTTACAATTCAAGGTGAGATCTGGGGACACAGCCAAACCATATCACACAATCATGGCTCACTGCAGCCTTGAACTCCTGGGCTTAAGTGATCCTCCCACCTCAGCCTCCCAGGTAGCTAGGACTACAGGCACACACCATCATGCCCGGCTAATGTTTTGTATTTTTTGTAGAGACAGGATCTCACTATGTTGCCCAGGCTGGTCTTGAATTCCTGGACTCAAGCAATCCTCCCATCTAGGCCTCCCAAAATGTTGAGATTACAGGCATGAGCCACTGTGCCTGGTCCACATCTTCTTTCACATCTTTTTCATTCAGTGCTGAACTCCAAACCACAAACTTTGCACCTGCTGTTCTTTCTTTCTGGAACAGTCTTCCCCCAGGTATCTGTAGACCTGCATCCCTGGATGTATTAAAATCTGAGCATATCTTCTCCTTAAAAGGGAGCTCCCTGACTTCCCTCTGTAAACCATTTCCTCTTCTACCTCCTCCTTTTTTTTTTAGATGGAGTTTCACTCTCACTCTGTTGCCAGGCTGGAGTGCAGTGGTGCAATCTCGGCTCAATGCAACCTCCACCCACTGGGTTCAAGCGATTCTCCTGCCTCAGCCTCCCAAGAAGCTGGGATTACAGGCATGCGCCACCACACCCAGCTAATTTTTGTATTTTTAGTAGAGACAGGGTTTCACCATGTTGGCCAAGATGGTCTTAATCTCCTGACCTCGTGATCCGCCCGCCTGGGCCTCCCAAAGTGCTGGGATTACAGGCGTGAGCCACCGCGCCCGGCCTCCACCTCCTCTTCTTACCCAGTGTGACTTTTTTTTTTTTTGCAGGTCTCCTCTCTGACACGTGGGCAGATGCTTCTTAGCTTGTTTGCTGGTTGTGCCCTTCCTAGAATGCTGGCTCCATGGTGGCAGAAATTGTGTCTGTCTTTCATAATGTGTGTCCCCAGCACCTAAAGCAGAGTCTGGCACCTAATAGACACTCAATAAATATTTATTATTGGCCGGGCACGGTGGCTCACGCCTGTAATCCCAGCACTTTGGGAGGCCAAGGTAGGGAGATCACTGGAGGTCAGGAGTTCGAGACCAGCCTGGCCAACATGGTGAAACCTCATCTCTACCAAAGATACCTTTGGGTGTGGTGGCACGCTTGAACCCAGGAGGCAGAGGTTGCAGTGAGCCAAGATCATGCCATTGCACTCCAGCCTGGGCAACAGGGTGAGACTCTGTCTCAAATAAATAAATAAAATAAATAAAATTTATTATAATCAACAAATGGATAAATGAAAACAATGAATGTATCATATATATCCGTTGATGTCCATGTATGCAAATAAAACCATATCTCATTCCCTTTGATGGCTACCCAATATTCATTTTACTATTCTCTCTCTCCTTTTTTTTTTTTTTTTTTTGACATGGTTGGCTCTGTCACCCAGGCTGGAATGCAATGATGCAATCTCTGCTCACTGCAACTTCCACCTCCCAGGCTCAAACGATCCTTCCATCTCAGCCTCCTGAGTAGCTGGGACCAAAGGCACACACCACCATGCCCGCCTAATTTTTGGTAGAGACGGGGTCTCACCATGTTGCCCAGGCTGGTCTCAACTCCTGAGCTCCAGCAATCTGCCCATCTCGGCCTCTCAAAGTGCTGGGATTACAGGCCTGAGCCACCGCACCTGGCCATTTTACTACTTTCAAGTTGATGAAAACATAAGTTGTCGTATTTTTTCCTTTTGTGGGGGACAAATGGGAGTGATTTTATGAATCATGCCACAATGAGCATCTTATACACATATTTATACACTTGTGCAGGAATTTCTGTAGGCTAGATTCCCAGAAGCAGAATTGTGGATCAAATGTAAACTTTTTATCAGAGTTGCTACAAATTTGAGTTCCAAAAGTAGAATGCCCTTTTCTTGTCTTTCCTCATCAACACTGGATAATTAGAACTAACATTAATTAACACTAAGCCCTAAGCCCTTTACATGTGTTAATCTAATTAATTCTTAGATAAATCAGAAAATGATAATAGTGATTATAGAAAATGATTATATAGGACATGCTGAACACTGTCCTAAGTGTTTTTGTTTTGTTTTGTTTTCTGTTTTTTGAGACAGAGTTTTGCTCTTGTCACCCAGGCTGGAGTGCAATGGCGCCATCTCAGCTCACTGCAACCTCCGCGTTCAAGCAATTCTCCTGCCTTAGGCTCCCGAGTATCTGGGATTACAGGCGCATGCCACCATGCCTGGCTAGTTTTTGTATTTTTAGTAGAGACAAGGTTTCACCATGTTGGTCAGGCTGGTCTCGAACTCCTGACCTCAGGTGATCTGCCAACCTCAACCTCCCGAAGTGCTGGGATTACAGGCGTGAGCCACCACCCCCGGCCCTAAGTGTTTTATGTACATCATCTCACTTAGTCCTTGTAAAAATCCTCTGGGGTGGATACTATTATTATTATTATCATTTTACAGATGAGAAACTCAAGCATGAAACCTTAGGTCTAGTAATTTCTCCAGGATCCGACAGCCAAAAAGTGGGACAGGCCAGGTTGGATCAGAAAGTCCGGTTATAGAATCCTTACTGTAAACCACGCTTCTATCTTCCTTCTCCATGGGTAAGAGCAATGATTGTCTCCATTTTACAGAGAGGAAAACTGAGGTACAAAGAAGCTAGGAAACTTGGCCAAAAATATTATCAATCTTTTTAATTGGTGCAAATGTGATGGGTGAGAAATGGTATCTTATGGTTCTACTCTCTAAAGATATCTCTTATTCTTTTCTTCTTTGAATTTGAAAACAATTTAATTCCTTATTTGGATAAAGTAAATTTCTCAACTGATAAAATATGTATCCTGTTTAAATATAAGTGTCTGGGCTGGGCGCGGTGGCTCACGCCTGTAATCCCAGCACTTTGGGAGGCCGAGGCAGGCGGATCACAAGGTCAGGAGATCGAGACCATCGTGGCTAACACGGTGAAACCCCGTCTCTACTAAAAAATACAAAAAATTAGCCAGGCGTCGTGGCGGGCGCCTGTAGTCCCAGTTACTCGGGAGGCTGAGGCAGGAGAATGGCGTGAACCCGGGAGGCGGAGCTTGCAGGGAGCCCAGATCGCGCCACTGCACTCCAGCCTGGGCGACAGAGCGAGACTCCGTCTCAAAATTAAATAAATAAATAAATAAATAAATAAATAAATAGGTCTGTAAAATGTGAATTCTTTTGCCATCTAGATCCAAATCATTAAAATAAATTCAGATTTCTTTTTACTCCTAAAATGGCTCTTAATAGGGACAGTCATGGTGGCTTACGCCTGTAATCCCAGCACTTTGGGAGACCGAGGCGGGCAGATCACCTGAGGTCGGGAGTTGGAGACCAGCCTGACCAACATGGAGAAACCCCTTATCTACTAAAAAAAAAAAAAAATACAAAATTAGCCGGGTGTGGTGGTGCATGCCTGTAATCCCAGCTAGTCGGGAGGCTGAGGCAGGAGAATTTCTTGAACCCGGGGGGCAGAGGTTGCAGTGAGACAAGATCGTGCCATTGCACTCTAGCCTGGGCAACAAGAGTGAAACTCTGTCTCAAAAAAAAAAAAAAAAGCCTCTTAATATCATTTTTTAATTTTGTTGAGATTCATAGGCGTGAGCCACTGTGCCTGGCCCATATTTTTATTTTTATTTTAAAGAGATGGGGGTCTCCTTATGTTGCCCAGGCTGGTCTTGAACTCCTGGACTCAAGCTGTCTTCTGACCTCAGCTCCCAAAGTGCTGTGATTACTGGCATGAGCCACCATGCCTGGCGTCCGTTTTTTTTTTTGTTTTTTTTTTTTTTTTTGAGACGGAGTGGCACTCTGTCACCCAGGCTGGAGTGCAGTGGCACCATCTCAGCTCACTACAAGCTCCGCCTCCCGGGTTCACGCCACTCTCTTGCCTCAGCGTCCCGAGTAGCTGGGACGACAGGTGCCCGCCACCACACCTGGCTAATTTTTTGTATTTTTAGTAGAGACGGGGTTTCACCGTGTTAGCCAGGATGGTCTCGATCTCCTGACCTTGTGATCCGCCTGCCTCAGCCTCCCACATATTTTTAAGTTAAAGTAATTTAAAGGGACAATAATTTTCTTGAGAGATAAATCGCAAATAAATTTTTTGAGAGATAAGTCACAAAAATATTTGAATTTGCAAGTTTATAATAGCCTGAATGTAACATGGTAGTCTGGGTTTGATCCTAGACAAGGATGTTAGTGGAAAAACTGGGGAAATCCAGGAAGCCTGGAGTTTAGTTAATAGTCTTTGTCCAATATTAATTTGTTAGTTTGGACAAATGTAGCCTTGGTAGGCAAGATGTTACTATTAGGGGAAGTGAGGTGACAGGAGCGCTCTGTATTAACTTTGCAACTTTTCTATACTTCTAACAATTATTCCAGATAAAAAGTATATTTTAAATGAGTGTTGAAGGCTATTTTTCAGATCTGTAAACACACTCCCAATGCGGTTAGGCAAACATGGGAAACACCTGGCCATGGCCACATTATGGTAAAAAGAAAAAAAAGATCTCTGTGATCCTTCTGCTAGACAAAAGGGTATATTTAGCCTCAGATTTTTTGTGGTGACCTTTGCATTCTGAAATGAATTAGAGGTTTACGTGTCAGAATGTAAAGAGCAGGAAACCAGGAAGTTGATGGGGAACGACTTTCCTGTTATATTTCACTTGTTTACATACAGCAGCATCACCGAGAGCAGAGATTTTGCTAGATTATGTTGACATCACACATCCCTGATCCCCCACTGGGGGCTGAAAGCAGCATGCACCACCCCCAACCAAATTGCTGGAAATTCCTGCATGAAATTTCAATCGCATGGTTTAGCTGTATTATTATTATTATTATTAGCTGGGTTATTATTATTAGCTGTATTATTATTATCATTATTTTAGCTGAGTTATCTTAATTTGCTCTTTTTCTCTGGCTATTTTGATCTGAAATGAATTACTTATCTTTTCTCTTGTGGGCAGTAAAGAAGTTCTTTTTGTCTCAAATACAATCTAAGATAAATTTTGGAAAGCAAACCATGCTCCTTGACAAATAACTTCGTATTCACCTCTCTTCATGGTAAACATTGGAAATGTGAACATCTGTTTGTCTCTCGTTTGTTCTTTAACAAATGTAACATTTTCAATACAGATAACAAAAAGTCCAATTTCAGAGAATTCTGCCTATCTAGCTCACCCCTCTATACCAGGATCATCAGCATCAGACACTGATATTTGTAGGATAGACAAATGAAGAGGAAGAAAATGTCATATAATATTCTTGCATTTAAGATCTTTAGGAAGGATAAAAGCATATTTCTCTGCAGGAATGTTAAAGTAGCATATTTGACAATGTGATTACAGGAGAGTATGTGTTGCCTTTAATATTCATTTTTTAGGAATAGTCTTTATTCTAAGCCATTTCCATGTTAATTTGAGGAAGAGGTTATTTTCCACCTTATCACTCAAATCTGACGACGTTTGGCTTCTCAGAAATATCAAAATGCTTACATTTTGTTTTCATTCGTGAAACAAATGTATGGGTTTTGGTTGGGCTTGGACTCAAATGGCATTTTAAAACAGGAGCATATGTTTCGGGAGCAATTAGCGATTGTTTAATATAACGACCCTGCAGGCTGGAAAGGCTGCAGGTCAGAATTGTTAACAGGCAAAGCAATGAAAAATAGTAAAGCATTAGCAGATAGCGTAAATAGTCAAATTTGACCTCCAAAGGTCAAGAGAGAACTAAATAATTTGGTCGCAGCACTGACTGATTTAAATCAATGCAATCCCAATTTCCTTTTTTGCCGGTTTGCCTTTGGTATTCCACGGTCTAGTACTCGCCAGGAGTCAGGAGAGAGAACGGGGTAGGGTCTACTCAGTGATATAATTTTACTAAATGTGGGTGGTTTCGAGAGAAAAAATAGCCAAAAGTATTTCAAGGACCAAATGAAATTATTTAAACAGAACGCCATTGTGTCCGTCCTCTTAACTACTTGGTTTTGTTTCTCTAAGGATGATTTATGATGGTAACACTGACACAAATACATAATTAACCATGGGAGCATTTTGCATCTCAGGTTTCCCACATTTTTTCTCATTTGTAGGCTTCTTAGATTTAAAATTATACCTTTACCCTATGAAACTGAAAAATCAGCAAAATTCGTAAATTGCTAGACCAAATAAGTTTTTATCTTTTTTAAAGTGTGAAAAAATGATCCCCTGAATTCTTTTGGATTTCTACCTAATTTTTTTTTTTAGTGGAATGATTCCCTCCCTGTTGACTGCTTCTATCTTCTATTTTTTCATGTAGGACTCTTCTTCGTCATCCCTCACATAGATGATATGTGGCTTGCTCAAATTTATTTTTAAGGTACTATATCGTGTTTTGATCAGGAAAAGTATATTTTAAAGAAAAAAAAATCTTTTGGTGATTACAAAATCACTTTAAGACCCAGGGGGAACTATGCCTCAGTGACAAAACAAATTTGCCACAAATCATTGTACAAAAGAACAGCAGGACCTAAGCCTAAACTCGGGGACCGCTCCCATTCATCTTTCATTTGTTTTGGAAACTCCACCCTCCTCCTGCCATGTTCAATATCTAATTGGCATTCTGACCCTTCAGATAACTCAACATCTGCTACTCTGATGCATCTTGGAAACTCTTTGTTCCCGTAAGGCGGAGTTCAAGGGGCTCTCTTCACTGATACACAAGATTCATGCATGCTATTGTGTACGCAGCTTCTGGTGCTGAATGGAGACAAAACTTTTGCAAGCTAATATGAAAAATGAAGTGACTCTCATATTCTAACCAAATCATCTTCAGCAGGTTTAAAATTATGCATGGCTGGACAAGACAGCAGTGCATTAACCAAACAATTAAGCTTCGCTTCTTTCATAAGCAATTTAAGGCTGGAATCCGCATATCTATTTTTACTGTGACTTGTTTGCATATTTTGGCCTGATAGCCTTTGTTTTTCTCTATTATGAGGCAACATATGTACTGATGTTTAATCTCCTAAAACAGATTATGTAGATATAAACTAGGATTTTTTTTAAGCAGAATCACACAGGTGATTGATTTTTCAATGTATTATTTCATTGAATCCAAGATACTACAAACTGTACATTTTAGAATTATTTTTATGTACTATAAAGAAAGAAAAACTTATACTAACCAATCTGTGATATGCCTTTGATTCTAAGACATAGGCCTAATATCTGAGATGTAAAAATGTGAAAAAAATGCATATCTGGGACTGATGCAATTTGCTAGTAGGTGCACACCCTCGCACAGTTTTGTGGGAGAGATTATGCAATTTATGTTTCTGCAGTTTACCAGGAAGCTTGCCATCTGCTTCAGCTGTGTTTCTTTCCTTTGGTGGCTGGGTTTTGCTGAGGGATGTCCAATGGCTTTGCTCTACCTTTCGGTTTTGAGACTCATCTAAGGAAGATCCCCTGGTGCCACTTGCTAAGATTGTGTACCCTGGGCTACAAGTCAGAATCACAGTATGGGCAACTGGTTTCCTTTTATTATTTTACTGAGCAGCTTGGTTTAGGGTCAGTAGGATAATGTTTTATTATCTTCTGGGAAGAATTAAAAGACCCACAATGAGCTGAGAAGGTTTTTGGTCCTTTTTTTTAAAGTGTCAGCCATATTTCCCCCCATAATACCTGCATGTGAAAGTTATCTTAAGTTTTGTACCAGCCTAGAAGATTCTACTAGTCTATTGCTAATAGTTTAGGCTTCAGGAGAAGCCAACAAAAGGGTATGAGAAATAATCAAGCCAACAGGAATGTAGGGAAGTTTTACCAAAAAAAACAAAAAAACAAAAAAAATCAAGTAACTGGGCCGGGCATGGCAGCTCATGTCTGTAATCCCAGCCCTTTGGGAAGCCAAGGCAGGAGGTCACTTGAGGAGTTTGAGACTAGACTGGGCAGCAAAGCAACAGCCCGTCTCTACAAAAATAAACATAAAAATTAGCTGGGGGTGGTGGCACGCACCTGTAGTCCCAGCTACTCGGGAGGCTGAGGTGGGAGGATCCCTTGAGGCCAGAAGTTCCAGGCTGCAGTGAGCTATGTTCATGCCACTGCACCCTAGCAGGGGTGACAGAGTGAGACTCCATCTCTAAAAAAAAAAAAAAATCAAGTAACTGATTTTTTTTTCCCTTGGTTTAAATGGTCATGAGGGGTGTTATGTTTTGGTTCAAATCTCTGTTCTGCCTTTTTCTAGCTAGGAGACTTTTGGGCAAAGGTTTGCATTTTTGTAATAGGGAGCAATATTCGCCTAGCAAGATTAAATGAGTTAATGCATATAACATGTTTAGCTGAGTGTTCTGTGCATATTGTTAATTGTGATTATTCTTGCTTTTGTTAGACACAGTCGCTTTTGACCCAAAGCTGCCAAAATTTCATGCTGGTTCCCAAACAGATGCACTGTTCTCCTGACATAGCCTGGAATTCCTCAAAGGGTAAACTCTCACTACTGTTATTAGGATTATTATGAGTAATGTGCTTTTCTTTGTCTCTGTCAGTCCTTCCTTCAAAACTGTAAATCAGTATTTTTCTATATCTAGCTGCAATAACTGCAAATCATCAGGCAAAATGTCTACATGTGCTCCCTTTCCTCTTTCTTTCTTTCTTTCTTTTGAGGTGGAGTCTCGCTTTGTTGCTCAGTCTGGAGTGCAGTGGCACAATCTCGGCTCACTGCAACCTTTGCCTCCCGGGTTCAAGCAATTCTCCTGTCTCAGTCTTCCAGATAGCTGGGATTATAGGCATGCATCACCATGCCCGGCTAATTTTTGTATTTTTAGTAGAGACGGGGTTTTCACCATGTTGGCCAGGCTGGTATCAAACTCCTGACCTCAGGTGATCCACCTGCCTTGGCCTCCCAAAGTGCTGGGATTATAGACATGAGCCACTGTGCCAGGCCACCCTTTCTTATTTCTAAGTCCTGTTTATGAGTATTATTTTCTAGGGCTTTTATTGTTTAAATGCTGGTCTTTCTTTCCTAATAAGTTGAAACAGCTACATAATCAATGACCTATCTTTTGGTCTTCATCCATCATTGTCATCTTTTGACTATGAGCATTATTTGTTAAAATTTCTGAACAGGGTGAAACATGCTGATAATCAGAGATTTTGCTTTGGCTTGATACCTATATGAGGCCTTTCTGTGTGTGAACAACTGGGGACAAAAAGATAAAAGAGACATGGTTTTTGCTGGGGAGAAATGCATAGTAGGGAGGGCAAAACCCCCAACCCAGCTATTTAATTTATTTACTTTTTAGGACCTTTTAAAACATCTCATTAGCCACCAGACAGGCAGGGCTGGGACTAGAGGGAGGCAGAAAATTTAAGGGGCTGTAAAAAAAACTCAGTAATCAAGATAAATAATATTTCATTGCAATGTTTTGCTCTGCCACTTTTTAGCTATGCGGCTTTGGACAAATTACTCCCCTTTTATGTCTTATCTGTCAAATGGGAGGAATGTTCACCTGAGTTGTTATGGATTAAATGAGGTTCAACATTTCCTGATCTGAAATGCTTGGAGCCAGAAGTACTTCGGTTTTGGAATATTTTCAGATTTTGGAATATTTCCATTATACTTGAATTTGAAAACCTGAAATCTGAAATCTCCAGTGAGCATTTCCTTTGAGTGGCATGTGGGTGTTCAAGAAAGCTTCAGCCTTTGGAGCATTTTGGATTTGTGATATTTAACCAGTAATACATGCAATTGCTCAGTGCCCAACAAAAGTCCAAGATGAGCGAAATTCCAAAATTTTAGATAAAGAACAGAATCTGTGAGCAAGATTTCACTGAATGAGTTTTGAAAAAAATCCAAATGGGTCATTTGGAGCAAAATAACTAACAAGGATTCTGATGCCAAGTAAGGGCAGGCAAGCAAGGCTTCTGCGGATCGTCCCTGTCTCCTCTTTTCTCCTCTCCTTTGTTAAAAACAGGTATCAGGCTGGGCCGGGCACGGTGGCTCATGCCTGTAATCCCAGCACTTTGGGAGGCTGAGGCAGGTGGATCACCTGAGGTCAGAGATCGAGATCATCCTGGCTAACACGGTGAAACCCCGTCTCTACTAAAAGTACAAAAAAATTAGCCAGACTTGGTGGCGGGCGCCTGTAGTCCCAGCTACTTGGGAGGTTGAGGCAGGAGAATGGCCTGAACCCGGGAGGCGGAGCTTGCAGTGAGCCGAGATCGCACCACTGCACTCCAGCCTGGGTGACAGAGCGAGACTCCGTCTCAAAAACAAAAACAAACAAACAAACAAACAAACAAACAAACAAAAAAAAACAGGTATCAGGCTGGGCGCCGTGACTCACGCCTGTAATCCCAGCACTTTGGGAGGCCGAGGCAGGTGGATCACTTGAGTCAGGAGTTGAAGACCAGCCTGGCCAACATGGTGAAACCCCATCTCTACTAAAAATATAAAAATTAGCTGAGCATGGTGTTGCCTGCCTGTAGTCCCAGCTACATGGGAGGCTGAGGCATGAGAATCACTTGAACCTGGGAGGTGGAGGTTGCAGTGAGCTGAGATCGCGCCACTGCACTCCAGCCTGGGTGACAGAGCAAGACTTCATCTGAAAAAAAAGGTGACCGGACACAGTGGCTCATGCCTGCAATCCCAGCACTTTGGGAAGCCGAGATGGGTGGATAGCCTGAGGTCAGGAGTTCAAGACCAGCCTGGCCAAAATGGTGAAATCCCATCTCTACTAAAATACAAAAATTAGCCAGGTGTCGTGGCGGGTGTCTGTAATCCCAGCTGCTCGGGAGGCTGAGGCAGGAGAATTGCTTGAACCTAGGAGGTGGAGGTTGCAGTGAGCCAAGATTATGTCACTGCACTCCAGCCTGGGCAACAGAGTGAGACTCCATCTCAAAAGGAAAAGGAAAAAAAAGGGGGGGGGGCGGTTATCAAGCAGTGCATAGGATCTAAAATTTGATTTCCTTGAGTTCAAATTCTGGATCTATGACTTATTAGCTGGGTGGCCTTAAGAAAGTTACTTAACCTCTCTGAACCACACTTTCCTCATCTGTAAAAGAGGGGCAATGAAATAGATCTCACATGAGGACTAAATGAGATCGTCTGTGGAGAGCAAGCACTCAGTCAGGGGCAGTGGTGTTGCTAACGAGACAGTGCAACCCAAAAATGAAAACCATCATCTCAGTTTACTCAGCTTCTGCTTGCCACTGACGGTGCCAGCCACCACTTTCTGAAGGGCATCTCTGCCTCATCCATGCAGATAAGATTGTGTTCATGGCCGGGCGTGGTTTCTCACACCTGTAATCCCAGCACTTTGGGAGGCCTAGGCAGGTGGATCACTTGAACCTAGGAGTTTGATACCAGCCCGAGCAACATAGCGAGATCCTGTCTCTACAGAAAATAAAAATTAGCCAAGCATAGTGGCGTGTACCTGTAGTCTCAGCTACTCAGAAGGCTGAGGTGGGAGGATTGCTTGAGCCTGGAAGTTTGAGGCTGCAATGAGCTGTGATTGCATCACTCCACTCCAGCCTGGGCGACAAACCGAGACCTTGTCTCAAAAAAAAGAGAATGTGTTCATGATTTAGTGCACTTACAAAGCATGGCCAGGTCACAGAACCAACTGATGTAGAACTCTGAATTTTCACACCAACACTGACACTTTTTGGAACTTTTCTGTTTTTTTGAGACTACAGGTGTACACCACCACACCCGGCTAATTTTTGTAGTTTTTGTAGAGATGGGGTTTCGCCACGTTGTCCAGGCTGGTCTTGAACTCCTGGGCTCAAGGGATCCACTTGCCTCAGCTTCTCAGAGTGCTGGGATTACAGGTGTGAGCCACGCACCTGGCCTCTTTGGAACATTTAAAAAAGCTTATTATTACAATTATTATCATAATTGTTTTGGCAAAAATATTCAAACACACCTAAAAGTAGAGTGAATAGTACTATGGACCCTCATAGGCCATTATCCAGATTCAGTAATTAAGATTTTGCAACACTTACTTCAGAGAGTCTCCTCTCCTTACCCCACCTTTATATTTTAAAGCATATCACACTGTAGGATGACTATAGTTAATCAAAACATGTTATATGGTTTCAAATAGTTAGAAGGAAGATACTGAATATTCCCAGTGCAAAGAATGATACAAAGATGATGGACATGACTAACTACCCTGATCTGATCACTATACATTATATGTATCACAACATCACTATGTACCGCATAAATGTGCTCAATTATTATTTTAAAAGTTTTTAAAAAGTGTATCATATAATTTAAAAAGTTTTTAAAAAATGCATCATTGGGCTGGGTGTGGTGGCTCATGCCTGTAATCCCAGCACTTTGGGAGACTGAGGCGGGTGGATCACCTGAGGTCAGGAGTTCAAGACCAGCCTGGCAAGCATGGTGAAACCCTGTCTCTACTAAAAATACAAAAAATTTAGCCAGGCCTGGTGGCAGATGCCTGTAACCCCAGCTACTCGGGAGACTGAGGTAGGAGAATCACTTGAACCCGGAAGGCGGAGGTTGCAGTGACCCGAGATTGTACCACTGCACTCCAGTCTGGGGAACAAGAGTGAAACTCCGTCTCAAAAAAAAAAGCATCCTTGACTTCGTGTCATTTTACCCTATACACTTAGTATTCATCAATGTTTTTAAAGTTTATTAAAGAAAACTCCCACACAATGCCATTATCTTGTCCAACAAAACAAACAATGTTTCCTTGATATCATCTACTACCCAAAGGTCCTCAGCATCTCAAAAATGCCTGCTTTACCCTGGATTTGATGGAATCAGGATCCAAGCAAGATCTGCCCCACTGCATTTGGTTGTCAAATGAAACCCTTTTCTATAAGAACTCTCAGCAGGCAACTGCTGAATTTCTAAACTCTTCAGTTTCTCTGGCTCACAAGCACAGAACACAAACAAACAAACAAAATCCCAACCTATTTTTCAAACTTGTTATTCAAGGGGAAGAGTGTCAAGCTAGAGGCCCTGCAAGCAGCAGAAGGGGCGGTTAAGAAGTGTGTTGGGAGAGATTGTGTTCCTTCGCAGCATGGTGAGCCTCCCAGACTGGATCCAACCTTGTATCCAGGTGTTGGGCCTCAATCCCACTTGAGCCGTTGTTTATCGCCCTCCCGTGGATTAATCCCCTGTCAGTTAGGCCAGAGAAGCTCTGGAGAAGGCCTGCGTAGCATCCCATGTGTCAAGGCCCCCTTTGATACACTTTATCTGCCTTTATCCCTTCAGACGCACCATGACTCCTCTGCTGGTCATGGCCTCGGAGCTTTAGAATCTCTGCACAGTGACTGACATCCCTCCTATGGAGGAAAGGCAGGGGATTTTTCTTTTTTGGACGGAAATCATTGTTGATCTGATAAGATGTTTTTCAGGGAATCAAATGTCAAACCGGGAGTGCTGTGAGTCAGGGATGAAGTAGCAGTTACAGGACTAAGCAGCTTTGCCTATTCATTTTGACTGCAAGGATGCCTCCTTGGTCTTGTCAAAACTGTGGACCTCATTTTGTTTATTTATTTATTTATTTTTGGATGGGGAGAGGGTGATCCAGGAAAAGTGATGCATGAATAGGGTTTCAAATCCTTGTGGGAATTAACACATTGTCATATATTCAAATTTCAATGCTATACTATCATAACTATTCACCTGAGGAAAAAGGAAGGTTACTGCATTTTGTTGTACGATAAATATAAATGTAGTAATGTTAATTAATTAAATCAATGTGGTTGGTTGCATGTTGTTTTTTAGTGGTGACTGCTGCTCTTATTAGTTTTCATACATTTAACATGATTGTTTTACAATTTTCAATCAAATTTTAATTATACAACGAATGCATAAATCCAATTTGTTCTGTAAAAACATGCATGCTTCAGAAATAAAGCTAAAAGTCTTTGATCACCATCCCTAAATTCAGTCCCCATCCCCTTAAGAGGGATCAGTTGCTATCAGGTTGCTATATACAAATAACAGACCTTTATTTCTATGCAAGTACATCCATACATATGTTTTAGGCTTAATTCAGAAATTCTTCCTGGAGTCAATATATGTGTGCTTCATAATTTTTGCCTCCTGAAGATCATGGTAATGCATTTCAGGAGCTATTGTCAAAAAGTGTTAATACACCAATTTGTTGATGCATTGTACAAAATCTAGCCAGCTGTACACATCTTGGCAGGTGTACCCAAATGAACCACTCTTGTTCCCTCTGGAACAAAATTGGAATGGTTAGACAGAATTCCAATATGATACTGAACATCAACATGTTTGAACAAATGCTGAAAATGGCAATTCTCTCACCTCCAGCCTTAAATCTTAGATTCCTAAAATTGACCATCGAAGTTGAATGAAAATAAATTTTCCTAAAGCAAGGAGCCCCATTCACCTAACTTCTGCCCTCTACTGTTAATAACATTTTGCATTATTTTGCCCCATTTATTAAACATATTGAAGAGAAGATGAAACTGGAATAAGATCATTCTTAACCAATGTTTTGAGTTTTCTAGTGAAAAACAGAAATCATTTAACATGATTTTTGTCTGACACAATCTTCAAAATTTCCCCAAGCCAATTTTTCTTTTTCAAATATATATAAATTCTGCTGCTTTTAAGTGATACTTGTCCATTATTAAATTCCTGACGCCGTGCATCCCTGCCAAAAAAACAGGATTAGAGAAGTAAAACAGTCAGACACAGATGTTTTTAATTTCCTCCTAATAGAAAGCATCAGAAACCCAAGTTCGCATAATTCTAATAAACATAATTATCACTAACGTGTATTTCACATATCATTCAAAGCACTTGGCATGTATTATCTCATTTCTCATCAAAATTACCCTAGGAGGTAGATGCTACTACTCCAGAAATGCTAAATCTAAGCATTGGGTAAACTGGACAGATCTATGTCCTCCCCTTGTCAGAGCTGACATTTTAGGGGCAAATAGATTAATTAATAAGAAAACAAATGAATACACCAAATCCTCTCAAAGAGTGACTAGCACTAAGACCTAGTGGGACCATCTTTTATCTTCAGAAAAACATGGCATGCAGTCATACTGCCTTTCTGTAGATGAAGAAATTGAGGCGCTGACAAAGTGCCTAAGGCCACAAAGGTGACAAGCGGCAGGCAGAACTAAAGATGGCATCTATGAGTTTGTAACTTTTTGATGCAATTTTTGATGCATGGAAGATTGCGTAATTATTATTGGATCCCTTCTCTTTCCCCACTACCTTCCCACTGGGAAACCAAATAAAGCTATCCCAACCCACCAAGTATAATTTTTATATTTTTGTCAAAGCAAGAGGGTCAAAATATTTCAATCGCTCAACCACTATTTCTTGAGTAACTTCTGTGTAGTTGGTTGCCTGGGATGGTTTAGTGAACTGGACAGACATACTCACACAGAGTGCACTGTCTAGTGGGAGATGTGACAGGAAGCCTGCGAATTAATGAACCAGTACATATGATGAAGAGCAATGCATATTATGAAGAAGTAAACTGGGAACGTGGGTAGAAAATGACTTGAGTGGGTGCATGTGAGGGTTTAGCAGGATGGTCAGGGAAGGCTCTCTGAGGAGGTGAATTCTGAGCTGAAAGCTGAATGATGAGATTATGCAAAAAACGTGGGGGAAGCGCATTCTAGGATGGGGGATTAGCACATACAAAGCCCCTGCTGTGGGAACCAGCTTGGCATGTTCAAGGATAGCAAGGAGGCCAGTGTGGCTGACAGAGGGAGGGAGGCAGAGAGAGAGGCCAGATCGGAGGGTGCAGGTCCTTGTGGACACTCTAAGGAGGATGGAATTTATTGGAGGGGCCATGGGAGTGATACGATCCAATGAACACAAGTTGTGGTACAACACACTGTTGCATAGTGTTGACGTGGAACATCCCAGATAGTGAGGAATTTGGCACAAGAACTGCTGAATCTCAGGGTCTCAAAAAGTATAGCTAAGCCCTATCTCCTATAGGACACCCACGCAGGGCTCCTAGACAGGCATCACGCAGACTCCAGTGGCTTTGAACACTTCATCCAAATTTATTTATTTTTTAAAATTTTTATTCTTGGCCAGGTGCGGTGGCTTATGCCTGTAATCCCAGCACTTTGGGAGGCCGAGGTGGGTGGATCACGAGGTCAGGAGATCGAGACCATCCTGGCTAACACGGTGAAACCCCGTCTCTACTAAAAATAAAAAAAAATTATCTGGGTGTGGTGGTGGGCACCTATATATAGTCCCAGGCTGAGGCAGGAGAATGGCGTGAACCCAGGAGGCAGAGCTTGCAGTGAACCGAGATCGCGCCACTGCACTCCAGCCTGGGCGACAAAGCAAGACTCTGTCTCAAAAAAAAAAAAAAAAAAAAAAAATTTATTCTTTTAGAGCCAGGGTCTCGCTCTGTTGCCCAGACTTCAGTGCAGTGGTGCAGTCGTGGCTCACTGCAGCTTCAACTTCCTGGGTTCAACTGATCCTCCCACTTCAGCCTCCTGAGTAGCTGGGACTACAGGTGTGCACCACCACGCCCAGCTAATTTAAAAAATTTTGGGGTCCAGGTGTGGTGGCTCACACCTGTAATCCCAGCACTTTGGGAGGTCGAGGGGAGTGGGTCACCTGAGGTCAGGAGTTAAAGACTAGCCTGGCCAGTATGGCGAAACCCTGTCTCTACTAAAAATACAAAAATTAGCTGGGCGCAGTGGCACCTGCCTATAATCCCAGCTACTCTGGGGGCTGAGGCAGGAGGATCGCTTGAGCACCGGAGGCAGAGGTTGCAGTGAGCTGAGACCACGCCATTGCACTCCAGCCTGGGCGACAGAGCAAGACTCTGTTTCAAAAAAGTAAATTTTTTTTTGTAGAGACAGGGTTCCACTGTGTTGCCCAGTGAGCAACTCAAACGCCTGGCCTCAAATGATCCTCCTGCTTTGGCCTCCCAAAGTGCTGGGATTACAGTTGTGAGCCACCATACCCGGCCTTTATCCAAATTTAAACCTTGAAGGCAAGGCAGAAGAAGCACAAGTAACACATTACATTTTTCAGGATTCAGCTTTTGTTGGCTACTATAGGCGATTTAGGTTCTGCTAAAATTACTATTTCGAGTATTAGAAATCAAAAAACCTAGAAGGGAAAAACGTAAATGACATATAATAAGAGACTTTGGGGAGCATTTAAATATGGCATTGTATATCCTGTTGCCATACACTGCATTAAAGTTCACTGCATTAAAGGGCTCCCCAGCAACCTGGCTCCATTGATCTCTTCTGAGGAGGGAACAGGAAAATGGGGCCTGAAGGAGGACTTTCCCTGCATATCCTTGCACCTTTTAAGTTTTGTAACAGAAGACTCTTTGACCCTGCTTTAAAAAAGGAAAGTTATATAGACAAATAAATAAATGTATTACTCATATTTTTATCAGTTAAATAGGCAGAACTGCTCGTTGGTGCATTGTCTTAAATGCGTCTTAAGCTGGTTTGGTTTTCGTTAGACTTTGAGAATGCTTTTCCTTGTTATAATTCCACTGAACGCCTATCAAATACAGCCCCTTGACTGAATTCTCTTGTAAAATAAAATCTTTCTTAATCCAAAGTGGAATGAATGGCAAATAACATAAAAGTTAAACTATTAGTTGATTATACACCATGTTTAATCTATTGTATTCCTTAATGGGTGTTTTCGTTGTTCCTGTTTAGCGAGAATTATATGAAATCATCACCAAGACCTCATTTACTTGGAGTGATTTATTTTGGGGAAAACCAGATGTTTGGGATGGCTGATAACGCATGAAAAGCTGCATTCTTTGCTGTTCGTTTTCTAAGGGTGTGTTAGGCAATGATGACAAATATTAAGGTACCACATTACTCTGTCTTACTGACATGCCCGTGACTGATCTTTTTTATCAGTTAGTTAAAAACACACACAAAGAAAGAAAATTTAATAAAAAGCTTTAAATGTGTGCACAGTTCAAGAAGTTAATTTAGATTTAGATTGCTAACCTATCCTTTGTGTTTAAAATTTTTTAACAAAAACCTCACACACTGATACTATACACACACACACACTCCTACAATCTGTTGGAAATATTTCTAAAGGACCACCTTGGGTCAGGAAAAAAACATGCTTTGGCTGCTTGGTTTGAATAAGTGGTATAATTGCTATTTGTCTATTTTTAAAATTCCAATTCTTATTGAATTAGGCACACGGACCCTGATGAAGTTGCAGGAAACAGCTGAACTACTTGTGTGGCTAATTTCAGAAATTCAAAGAAAATGCATAACATGTTTACGGCAACATGCAGAAGGGAGATGGCTTTGGCCATTGACTTGATTTCTCTCCTTGTATCCAGATGATCCTGCAGGTGAAATGTGATGATTCTCCAAAAATTGAGCTGGGAGAGTCCAAGATCCACACCCAGGGCCCACAAGGGCCACCTGCCCCTTCAACTCTGCCACAACTGTGGGTCCAATCCCAGCACCGGGAGATTTCCCATCCAATGAAGGAAGCCTTCCAGTCCACCCTGGGGCTGCAGACCAGGCAACCCAAGGTACAGCTGAGCAATGATTCATTCGCCAGTCTTAGACTTATTTCTACCCCTCTGGCACTGCTGGCCATACCTGAGTCTTCAAATTATGTTCTCCACGTGTTTTGAATGCAGGCAATGTCTCAGTGCCAAGTGCAGGGTGTACTTTGCCATCCAAGGATAACAGTATCATGGGGAGAGCTTCTCTCACCTTACACAGAACTCATTCAGAGATAGAAGCGTCCAGACTTTTCTGAGCAAAACCTTATTTTTGATTTCCAGTGCTAGAAATAGAAAATAGTGGGCAGATCATCTGTCTCCACCAAAGGTCAGTTCTCTTGCATTACGTCTTTTGATGAAAGAGTGTAATACATTAAAATATGTATCTCCAGCTGGGCGTGGTGGCTCACGCCTGCAATCCCAGCACTTTGGGAGGCCAAGGCAGGCGGATCACTTGAGGTCAGGTGTTCGAGACCAGCCTGGCCAACATGATGAAACCCCATCTTTACTAAAAATACAAAAAATTAGCCGGTGTGGTGGTGCATGCCTGTAATCCCAGCTACTTGGGAGGCTGAGGCAGGAGAATCGCTTGAACCGGGGAGGTGGAGGTTGCAGTGAGCGGAGATTGTGCCACTGCACTCCAGCCTGGGCGACAGGGTGGGACTCCATCTCAAAAAATAAATAAAATAAAATAAAATAAAATAAAATAAAATAAAATAAAATAGGTATCTCCTATTTTAACGCATGATGTGGCTGTTGCAGGTGGCATTATCGGCGGGAGGACCACACCCAGTAGAGCATATAATGCCTCTGTAAGGTGAGCCTCAGCATGCACATAGGGACCTCACTGGGGATAGTGAAGTTTCTCCTTTTTGTGTTTTGTAATGTGAGTGAGGGACTTCGATGACTCCAACCACATGACTGGGGAGTGAGGCCCCGGTGTACTCCAGTGCAAGCACTGAGGCTGTGTCAACAAGACTAAACACAGATGAAAACTGAAAGATTCAGTAAGTCAACACTTTGGGGTTTGTGGAGGGAGGGAAAGGCCATTGATGACTCAGACTGAATAGGTCTCTCCCTTGAATTAATTTATTACTATTATTTAAAAATCTACAAGAATGACAGCAGCTGCTACCTTGTGTCAGGCCCGCTTCTGAATGCTTTACAAACATGAACTCAATTACATCTCATGGTAACTTTTCTTATCTGCATTTGAATGATGAGGGAATCAAGTCATGAGAGGGATTATAAACTGGTCTATGGCCCCTCTTTGACTCACAGATGGATTTTTTTTTTTTTTTGAGGTGGAGTCTCCCTCCGTCACCCAGGCTGGAGTGCAGTGGCGTGATCTTGGCTCACTGCAACCTCCACCTCCCAGGTTCAAGCAATTCTCCTGACTCAGCCTCCCAAGTACCTGGGATTACAGGCGCCCACAGCCACTCCTGGCTAATATTTGTATTTTTAGTAGAGACGGGGCTTCACCATGTTGGCCAGGCTGGTCTCAAACTCTTAACCTCAGGTGATCCACCTGCCTTGGCCTCCCAAAGTGCTGGGATTACAGGTATGAGCCATAGCGCCTGGCCCCACAGATGGGTTTTCACTTACAAAGAGTTTAGAAGGTTGGTAAAATTCACATAAAATGAAAACTTCTGGCTTTTCTTTAAAAAATGGAAAAATTGGGTAGTTTTGGGCCTGCATTTCTGCATGGGGACCATTGTCTGGATCACGGGGGCAACAGCGAGAGGCTGACTGGCAAGACACACAGACACAGCCCCTGGAGAGAGAATGGCCTTCGTCGTCACCAGAGTTCCTGCCTGGCCCGCTGCACACATTTCTGACCCATGCCAGGGCCCCCTGAGATCATTGGAGTTGTGACCCTTATGTTTCAAGCCATTTGAGTTCATTGAAGTGGGCAGATCAGTGGTGGTGGTGATGGAGTCTGAAGAAATTGAGGAGGGAACAAAATATTTGTTGAGTGAATGAATGAATGAATGAATGAGTGAATATGTCCCTGGGCTTGGGTTGAGTTTTCTGGGTAGCTTGAAGGATAGAAAATACAAGGAATGCCCTAATGTGATGATCTGAGACAGGGACTCTGGAGTCAGGCTGCCTGGATTCAAACCCCATCTTATTAGCTGCTGCATAGTGAACTCTGGACTTCAGAGTTCCCGTCTGTAAAATGGGGAAAGTAGCTATTACACCAGGTGGCTACATGAATTAAATGGGATATAAAGTGTTAAGCACAATGCATGGCACACAATAGGTGTACAACAAAACTTAGCTATGAAAGTCCTTTAAAAATGCACCTTTTGGGCCGGGTGCGGTGCTCACGCCTGTAATCCCACTACTGTGGGAGGCCAAGGCAGGTGGATCACCCAAGGTTAGGAATTCAAGACCATCCTGGCCAACATGTTGAAACCCCATCTCTACTAAAAATACAAAAATAATAGCTAGGCGTGGTGGCAGGCACCTGTAATCCCAGTTACTCAGGAGGTTGAGGCTTGAACCCAGGAGGTGGAGGTTGCAGTGAGCTGAGATCGCACCACTGCGCTCTAGCCTGGGCTACAAGAGCAAAATGCTGTCTCAAAAAAAAAAAAAATGTACCTTTTATGAAATTGAAATAAAGGTCTGTAGTTTAGTTAATAATAACATACCCGGGTTAGTTTCTTAACAGTGACATATGTATCCCCAGTGAGGGGAAAGCGAGGAGGGGTATATGGGAACACGCTGTACTGTCTTTGCAAGTTTTCTGTAAAACCCAACTTGTTCCATGATAAAAAGTGCACCTTGGTTGGACGCGGTGGCGCACGCCTGTAATCCCAGTACTTTGGAAGGCCGAGGTGGGCCTGACCAACATGATGAAACTCCATCTCTACTAAAAATACAAAAAGTAGCTGGGTGTGATGGTGTGCGCCTGTAGTCCCACCTACTCGGGAGGCTGAAGCAGGAGAATTGCTTGAACCCAGGAAGTGGAGGTTGCAGTGAGCCCAGATCGCACCACTGCACTCCAGCCTGGGCGACAGAGTGAGTCTCTGTCTCAAAAAAAAATAATAAAGTGCACCTTTGGCTGTAAACTATGTAAGTCTCGTTTCATCAATGCTTACGCCGAACATTTACTGAAATTAAAATCTGCAAACATACCCTCAGGTTTTCATTCATCGAGGCCATAAAATCTGTATTTGTGAATAATTTCCCAAATTGGTTTTTAAAATGCGTGGCTATTTTGGGAAATATCACTTTCTATATATCATTGGCTGACCCAGTGTCATGATGTATCCAGGCACTAGGGAGCCATGGTGAGTATCAGAGCAGAGGGTGAGCAGCACCACAAAAGTTCCAAGTTGGGATGAATATCCTGGCTGAAACAAAGAGGCAGAATGAAGTCCAGAAATCAGACCAACTGGTTTGAGTCTCAATTATACGGTTGTCACCTGTGTGACCCAGAGCAAGTCACTTAGATTCTCTGAGCCTTAGTCCCTCCATCTGTAGAATGGGCATAATCATAACAGTTACTTCAGAGACATAAGACTTAACAGATTTAAACTTAAAAAGTTACTTCTGGGCCAGGTGCGGTGGCTGACTCTATAATCCCAGCACTTTGGGAGGCCAAGGCGGGCGGATCACCTGAGGTCGGGAGTTTAAGACCAGCCTGACCAACATGGAGAAACCCGGTCTCTACTAAAAATACAAAATTAGCTGGGCGTGATGGCGCATGCCTGTAATCCCAGCTACTCGGGAGGCTGAGGCAGGAGAATCGCTTGAACCCGGGAGGCAGAGGTTTTGGTGAGCCAAGATCATGCCATGGTACTCCAGCCTGGGCAACGAGAGTGAAACTCCATCTCAAAAAAAAAAAAAAAAAAAAAAAAAAAAGTTACTTCTAACAGGACTTAGGTTCAAATTAAAAAAAAAAAAAAGACTCAGCAGAAGTCTGACCTATTGAAAACACTGAATAAATAATATAGTTGAGGCCAGGCGTGGTGGCTCACATCTGTAATCCCAACACCTGGAAAGGCCAAGGCAGGCGGATCGCTTGAGGTCAGGAGTTCGAGACCAGCCTTGCCAACATGATGAAACCCCGTCTCTACTAAAAATACAAAAATCATCCAGGCATGGCGGCAGGTGCCTGTAGTCCCAGCTACTTGGGAGGCTGAGGCAGGAGAATCACTTGAACCCGGCAGGCAGAGGTTGCAGTGAGCCGAGATTACGCCACTGCACTCCAGCCTGGCTGACGGAGCGAGACTCCATCTCAAAACAAAACAAAACAAAAATGCAAAATAATAACAATAATATGGTTGAGTGCTTCCATATCCCTTTTTTTTTTCTAGTCCACCATGTCTGTTATTATTATCCCCAAAACACAAATTAGAAAACACGGTATAAATAGAGGCCACAATGGCTTTGTTAGGCTTGTGAGGCTTAAGTTTCAGGGCCTCTTTCATAGCCCCAGCAGGGGCCTTAGCAATGTCGTCACATGGTGACATGTGTCTGTAAAATTTGTAAACACAAGGTGTTTTTATAGGGTTTGTTTTAGAGGCCCCTACCCCCTCCAATTGTAAAGTTTCAGGTTCCACAAAATCTAGATCTGTCCTGTATGGAGGAGAAGTACCAGCACAACAAACTCCACAAAACCAACTCTTCCTTCTCTGGACTGGAATTGCATGGCATCCAATGCCACTGTAATGAACATGGGACCACTGGATTTGGGAGTCGATTGGCTGGCTCCAGACTCCTTAGCTGTATGACTCTGGACACCTTCCCTTACCTCCCTGAGCCCTATGGCCTCATGAATAATATGGGAATTAATCACGATAGCACACAACCAACCCTAGGAGACTCTCCATAGATGTATGTTTCTTAAAAATGGAAAATGGCCTTTTTCATAATGGGATTCCATGTGGAAACTATGAACATCGCATAATTCTTATGCATCTGTCTTTTTGTTCTTAAACTTGTGGCTGAAATACCCATCAGTCAGGTCATGCCTCCAAACTTGATTACCTTCAGATTCCAAAGGACAATGGCCTTCACATGACAATAGCCGCTATCTCTTAGGAGGATAATCAAATAAGAGCATCTAATTCAAGAACACTGGAATGTGAGCTCTATGGGTGCTGAAACCTCAACTAGGTGATTAGTGAATATCCCAGGGGTTGAAATAGACCAAGAAAACCAGAGACCACAAAGGCCCTGCTCTTTTCTCTGCTTAACCCAAACTACAAGATCTCCCATATTCAGTTCTGATTGGCAGTTGAATGTAATGGTAATGAATGCTGGTTGTGGAGTTGACAGAGAACTTAGTTCAAATCCCAGATCTACCATTTATCATTTGTAGGACTCTGGGCAAAATGCTTAAAATTTCTTGGTCTCAGCTGGGCGCGGTGGCTCACGCCTGTAATCCCAGCACTTTGGGAGGCCGAGGTGGGCGGATCACGAGGTCAGGAGATTGAGACCATCCTGGCTAACACGGTGAAACCCTGTCTCTACTAAAAGTCCAAAAAAATTAGCCAGGCATGGTGGCGGGCACCTGTAGTCCCAGGCCTGTAGTCCCAGCTACTCGGAAGGCTGAAGCAGGAGAATGGCGTGAACCCAGGAGGTGGAGCTTGCAGTGAGCTGAGATCGCGCCACCGCACTCCAGCCTAGGTGACAAAGTGAGTCTCTTGTCTCAAAAAAAAAAAAAAAAAAAAAAATTCTTGGCCTCAGTTTCTTTATCTGTAAAATGAAGATAATAGTACCTACCTTATATGAGATTATACACAAACAGCTTTTAGCATAATGCTTACTGAACAGTAAGTGCCCAATAAATGTTAGCTGTCAGTATCAGGCAGCAATAAGTGGCCGCTATTTTCCTGTTTTTTTTCTTTCTTTTTTCCTTTTTTTGAGATGAAGTATTGCTCTGTTGCTCAGGTTGGAGTGCAGTGGCACTATCTCAGCTCACTGCAACGTCTGTTTCCCAGGTTCAAGTGATTCTCCGGCCCTAGCCTCCCGAGTAGCTGGGATTAGAGGCGCACTGCCACCACACCTGGCTAATTTTTGTATTTTTGGTAGAGACAAGGTTTTACCATGTTGGCCAGGCTGGTATCTAACTCCTGATCTCAGGTGATCTGCCTGCCTCGGCCTCCCAAAGTACTGGGATTACAGGTGTGAGCCACTGCACCTGGCCTATTTTCCTGTTTCTTTTTCTTTCTTTTCTTTTCTTTTCTTTTTTTTTTTTTTTGAGGCAGAGTCTTTTTCTGTCGCCTAGGCTGGAGTTCAGTGGTGCAATCTCGCCTCAATGCAAGCTCCGCCTCCTGTGTTCATGCCATTCTCCTGCCTCAGCCTCCTGAGTAGCTGGGACTACAGGCACCTGCCACCACGCCCGGCAAATGTTTTGTATTTTTAGCAGACACGGGGTCTCGCCGTGTCGGACAGGATGGTCTCGATCTCCTGACCTCGTGATCCACCCGCCTCAGCCTCCCAAAGTGCTGGGATTACAGGCATGAGCCACCGCACCCAGCTTATTTTCCCGTTTCTTGAATGTTTGGTAGAAGTGTAAACCTGCTTACGTCTGGTGTGTGTGGGCATGTTTACGCATGTATGTATGCATGTACACATGTATGCATATATGTTAGCTACTAATTTAATTTTCTCAACACAGGTCTATTTAGGATTCTGGAGTCTCTTGGTTCAGTTTTGGTAAATAATGTTTCTCTAGGAAGTTGTTAATTTCACAGTGTTCAACTTTTTTGGCATGAATTTTTTACAGTATTAAATTTCAGTTATTACTCTCTTCTGCATCTGCAGTTATGCTCTCTTTTTATCCCTAATATTTTTATGCATTTGTTCTTTTTTATTAGCACTTAGTAGACTAGTAGATTATTAGTCTTTCCAAAGAACCAGCTTTGGATTAGCTAGTTTTTTCTGTGAAACTGTTTGCTATATAATTTTAAAAATTACCTTTATTACCTTCTTCCTTCTGCTTTCTTTGGATTACTTTTTTTTTTTTTTTTAACCTAATAGCTTGCATTTGTAGGAATTAAAATGTGGCCAAGCAATAGTACTAAGCTCACAGGCTTTTGCTTTTTTTTTTTTTTTTTTTTTTTTGAGACAGAGTCTCGCCCTGTCGCCCAGGCTGGAGTGCAATGGCGTGATCTTGGCTCACTGCAACCTCCACCTCCCGGGTTCAAGCTATTCTCCTGCCTCAGCCTCCCGAGTAGCTGGGATTACAGGCGTGCACCTCCACACCCAGCTAATTTTTGTATTTTTAGTAGAGACTGGGTTTCACCATGTTGGCTATGCTGGTCTCAAACTCCTGACCTCGTGATCCACCCGCCTCGGCCTCCCAAAGTGCTGGGATTACAGGCGTGAGCCACTGTAAAGGATTGTTGTGAAAAGTAAGATTATGCATATGCTTGATAAATGTGAACTGTTATTATTATCTTCATGTCTCAGTTTCATCACCTCTAAAATGGGTCCATGGACGGATTAAATAAGGTCATCTGGGTAAAGTACTTGGCTCATACATGTTACTTGGGATCAGTATTATTCCCTGGATGTACAAAATACTTGTCATTCATTATAACAGTCACGATTGTGCCCAGGGGTGAGCAAAAGCCTCAGTGTCCTCGAGGGTCCCAGGATCAGCCACAGAATTTGCAGGGCATGGTGCAAAATGAAAACATAGGGCCTCTTGTTAAAAATGTTGTTAAGAATTTCAAGATGGCCACAGCAGAGCATTAAGCCAAGCTAGAACCTGTCTGAGCTCGGGGCCCTGTGTAACTGCAAGGGTTGCACGTCCCAGAAGTTGGCCCTGTCCTCTCTCAAGGTCACCTGGGCAGAAAGCTGTTGTTTGGGTCTTGAAGGATGAGTTTTGTAAAGGCCCCTTCCCCTGCCCCTTCACACATGTGCATTCTCATTCTTCTAACTAATTCCAGGACCTTGGAATTCCATCTGACCCCTAAGGGCTGCTCCTAATGCAATCCGGGGGAACACTAGATTCAGAGTCAGCCCCCAAATCAAAGGCCAGCACAAAACCCTGGATAAATTACAGCTGTTATAAAGAAGCCACCTCTTCACCCTTGTTCTCATTTTCCTTGCATTTATAGTCACAACTCAATGAAGCCATCAACATTTGCTATTCATAAACTTGTTGGATAAGCAAGGCTGATGGGCTCACAGCGATAACTAGAGGCACTAAAGAAAGTGACAAGCTTCAAATTGGAGGCCAAGCCATACTTCTAAATGTACAGCATATTTTAAAAAAGAATGTGTGATGGTTTATATTGATGTGGCTCAGAATAACATATTTCTATAAGAAACTGTTAAATGAATTTGCAAAAAGGCTAAGTTGGCTTATGTGCTATATGTATGGGTAGACAAACATCATGGAAATACTAGAGTTTTCTCTGTTGTAAATGCTGCTGCTGTCCAACATGAATTGGCACCATGTCCTCCTTGCATCAGCTGGCATCCCTGCAGCATTGATCACATACATGCCAGGTCTCCTGCTGGCATCTTTAAAGGACTATCTCATTTAGTTTTCTCAACCCCTGTATGGCTAGTAAGCTACCCAAGTTCACTTAAAAAGTGGGTGAGCTAGGTTTACAACCCACCTGTCTGACCACAAAGCCTATGTTCTAAGCCACTATCCAAAATAGTCACCCAGGGCCAGGTGCAGTGGTTCACACCTGTGATACCAGCACTTTGAGAGGCCAAGGCAGGAAGATCGCTTGAGCCCAGGAGTTCAAGACCAGCCTGGACAACATAGTGAGATCCCATTTCTACCAAAAAATTTAAAAGTTAGCTGGGTGTGGTGGTGTGTGCCTGTAGTCTCAGCTACTTGGGAGGCTGAGGTGGGAGGATCACTTGAGCCTGGGAGGTCAAGGCTGCAGTGAGCTGTGGTCATGCCACTGCACTCCAGCCTGGGAAACAGAGTGAGACCTTGTCTCAAAAAAAAAAAAAATTACCCTGTCATATCAAGTGACAAAAAGAGATCAAGAGACCGGAAAAATAATACAAATGCATTTAATAAAAACTGTACTAAGACCTTTACATCTCCTGTTGGTGTTGTGAGGAAGGTCTGATTATTTATTTATTTTTTTGAGATGGAGTTTTGCTTTTGTTGCCCAGGCTGGAGTGCAATGGTGTGATTTCGGCTCATGGCAAACTCTGCCTCCTGGCAAACTCTGCCTCCCAGGTTCAAGTGATTCTTCTGTCTCAGCCTCTCCAGTAGCTGGGATTACAGGTATGTGCCACCACGCCCGGCTAATTTTGTATTTTTAGTAGAGATGGGGTTTCTCCATGTTGGTCAGGCTAGTCTTGAACTCCCGACTTCGGGTGATCCCAAAGTGCTGGGACTACAGGCCTAAGCCACTGCGCCTGGCTAGGTCCGATTATTATTATCCCGATACGGCAGATGAGCAAACTAAGGCTTGGGGAGGTTGAACGACAAAGGCTGTGCAGCTAGTGATGGATTTATAGACAGCCTGTAGAAGCAGTTAGAGCTTCAGAAAACAAACAAGAGACCTTTTTTTTTTTTTTTTTTTGAGATGGAGTCTCACTCTGTCACCCAGGCTGGAGTGCAGTGGCATGATCTCAGCTCACTGCAAGCTCCGCCTCCTGGGTTCACGCCATTCTCCTGCCTCAGCCTCCCAAGTAGCTGGGACTATAGGCGCCCGCCACCACGCCCGGCTGATTTTTTGTATTTTTAGTTGAGACGGGGTCTCGCCGTGTTAGCCAGGATGGTCTTGATCTCCTGACCTTGTGATTTGCCAGCCTCGGCCTCTGAAAGTGCTGGGATTACAGGCGTGAGCCACCGTGCCCGGCCGAGACACTTATTTTCTTTGAAGCAATGGAGAACTGTGTGGCCAACTTTTAAATTCTTCGTTACTTATTTTTTCCATTCAACATGGAACATGTTTAGCCTTTAGTGGTCCAAATGTTGAGAGGTAGAGGAGCATGTAGGGCTCAAAATCCTGAAGCCACAGGAAAAGAAAAGAAAAATACGTGGCTTGATGCTAGTGAGGAAAGAGTTAAAAATTATCTTGCTTGTCTGACTTAGACATTGCTGGACGAGGCCAGAAACTTTTCTCCCCCCAGAAAATGTTATAAGTAAACACTGTATGTAATAGATCTGTACTCTCTAATTGTAAGCCCTGGACAGCACTGGAAGGTTACAGGAGACACAGGCACAGACAATATAGAGGGCTGGAAGTGAAAGAGGTTTCTTTTCTCTTCTTTTATCATAGGTTTGTTTTTATTTAAATTTGGAGAATATTTAAAGCAACTGAAAAGTACAGAATAAAGTATAACAAACACTTATAGCTTCACTACTTAAGATTACTAAATATAACCATTGTGTTGTAGCATTTTATATACTATTTTTAAAATTTTTATTTATTTATCTTTTTGAGACGGAGTCTCACTCTGTCACCCAGGCTGAAGTGCAATGGCGTGATCTTGGCTCACTACAACCTCCGCCTCTCGGGTTCAAGCAATTCTCCTGCCTCAGCCTCCAGACTAGCTGGGATTACAGGTGCCTACCACCATGCCCGGCTAATTTTTGTATTTTTAGTAGAGATGGGGTTTCACCATATTGACCAGGGTGGTCTTGAACTCCTGACCTTGTGATCCATCCGCCTTGACCTCCCAAAGTGCTGGGATTACAGGTGTGAGCCACCACGCCTGACTGATACTATTTTAATTAAAAATAAGACAGTACTGATAAAGTTGAGCCAGCTGGACCTCAATGCCTCCCCAGGAGCTATGGCTATCATGAAACTGATGTTTCCTTCCAGCCCATGTTAATCAGTTTAGTAATAAATGTATGTGTCCATGTCTATGTGTGTATATTTATTTACCTGTATCTTTAAATGCTATAAGGTATTCTTAATTTATATACATAGCTTCTTCTTTTATTCATCCTTTTGTTTTTAAGATGTAACATGTTGGCCAGGAGCCACTGCGCTCAGCCCCATCTGCTATATTTAAAATAATTATCTGCCTTTACCAGATGACAGATGAATGGATTTAAAAAATGTGGTATATACATACAATAAAATATTATTCAGCCTTAAAAAAAAAGGAAATAGGCCGGGTGCAGTGGCTCATGCCTGTAATCCCAGAACTTTGGGAGGCCGAGGCTGGTAAATACCTGAGGTCAGGAGTTTAAGACCAGCCTGGCCAACATGGTGAAATCCTGCCTCTACTAAAAATACAAAAATTAGCCAGGCGTGGTGGTGGGCGCTTGTAATCCCAGCTACTCTGGAGGCTGAGGCAGAAGAATCGCTTGAACCCAAGAGGTGGATGTTGCAGTGAGCTGAGACTGCACCACTGCACTTCAACCTGGGCAACAGAGCAAGACTCTGTCTCAAAAAAAACACAAAAAACAAAATACAAAACAAAAAAAGATATGACGTGTTGACACATATGATTCTTTTCAATTGCAGTGATGATCCTTTTGGGAACAGATCACAGTCTATTACCCTTCCCCTGCCTGGTGGATATTTAGGCTGTTGGCAATATTTTGCCATTCCAGCCATGCCGTGAGCTTCCTTATGACCTTGGGACATTCCTGAGGGTGTGTTCCTAGGTTCTGCGTCATGGACATGTTACTTTCCTCTTGATACGCTACTCTCCAAGCTATCACAGAGAAATTTATCCTGGTCTTGCATCCCTCTTACCAACTGGGGACTAACAAGTATGGTCAATCCGAGCTCTTCACCCAGCCTGTGGATCCAAGGAGATGCAAGGTGTTGGCAGCCCATCCCTGCCGCTCCTCCCTGTCTGGGTGCCCTGCAGCTCCTGGCCACCCTTTGCTCCTGGCATATGCCAAGCTCTTCCCAGCTTCCAGAGCTTGCTCTAGTTGTTCTTGGGCCTCCGATGTCCTTCCCCAGACTTCTGCTGTCCATCAGGTCGCCACATGGCCCAGGTGGTGACTCCACACTTGAGATGTGACTGGTGCATGGGAGGAACTGGATTTTTATTTTTTATTTTTTTTTGAGGCAGAGTCTCGCTCTCTCCCCCAGAATGCAGTGGCACTATCTTGGCTCATTGCAACCTCCGCCTCCCGGGTTCAAGCGATTCTCCTGCCTCAGCCTCCTCGAGTAGCTGGGATTACAGGCACATGCCACCACGCTCGGCTAATTTTTGTATTTTTAGTAGAGATGGGGTTTCCCCATGTTGGCCAGGCTGGTCTTGAACTCCTGATCTCAGATAATCCACCTGCCTCGGCCTCCCAAAGTTCTGGGATTACAGGCCTGAGCCACCTTGCCCTGCCAGAACTGGATTTTTCATTTTACTTAATCTGCATTAAAACTTCAAAACTGATAAATTCACTCAGTAATTAGAAAACATCTAACAACTTCACTCAGTTATTAGAAAACTTTTAAGTATCTTTAGTACAACTGGGATATAGGAATCTACCTTTGCGACTGTCAACTGTATGAAACCTGAATTCAGATCAAGTACTTCTAGTGAGAATTTACAGTCTAGATTGAAGTGTGTTGTTGGTGTAAAATACACACGATTGTGAAGACTTGGTATGAAAAGGAGAATGTAAAATATTTCATTTACTTTTTTTTTTTTTTGAGACGGAGTCTCGCTCTTTCACCCAGGCTGGAGTGCAGTGGCGGGATCTCGGCTCACTGCAAGCTCCGCCTCCCGGGTTCACGCCATTCTCCTGTCTCAGCCTCCCGAGTAGCTGGGACTACAGGCGCCCGCCACCGAACCCGGCTAATTTTTTGTATTTTTAGTAGAGATGGGGTTTCACCGTGTTAGCCAGGATGGTCTTGATCTCCTGACCTCGTGATCCGCCCACCTCGGCCTCCCAAAGTGCTGGGATTACAGGCTTGAGCCACCGCGCCTGGCCTTTCATCTACTTTTTAAAAAACATTTCTGAAAATCATTTTGAAATGACAATACTTTGGAAAAAATAGATTACATAAAAATAAAAGATATTATTAAAATTATTTTACTTGGTTTTTTCCTTTTTATTTATTTATTTAGAGACAGGGTCTCACTGCATTTCATAGGCTGGCCTCAAACTCCTGGGCTCAAGTTGTGTTCTCACATCAAAGTCCCGAGTAGCTGGGACTATAGGTGTGTGCCACCATGCCTGGCTTGTTGTACCTGTTTTTTCTGTGTTCTTTTTAAAAATCTTTTAAAACTGGCTATGAGAAAATTTAACACTACATATGAGTTGAATATAATAAAATGTATTATTAAATAAACAAATAAGCAAAATTAAAAATTTAAAATAAATAAAAATGATGACAATGCAAATAAATATATTATTAAAATAAAACAAAATGTATTAAAATTGGCCAGGCACAGTGGCTTATGCCTGTAATCCCAGCACTTTGGGAGGCTGAGGCAGGTGGATCACCTGATGTCAGGAGTTTGAGACCATCCTGGCCAACATGGTGAAACCCTATCTCTACTGAAAATACAAAAATTAGCTGGGCATGGTGGTGCATGCCTGTAATCCCAGCTACGTGGGAGGCTGAGGCAGGAGAATCGCTTGAACCTGGGAGGCAGAGGTTGCAGTGAGCCGAGACCATGCCATTGCATTCCAGCCTGGGTGACAAGACTGAAACTCTGTCTCAAAAAAAAGAAGAAAAAATAAAAAATAAAAATAAAAATAAAATATATTAAAATTGTTTCTACCCATTTCTTCTTTCTTCCTCCTCCTTCTCCCCCTCCTCCCCCTCCTCCTCCTTCTCCTCCTCCTTCCTCTTTTCTTCTTCATATTATTATAAGACTGGGTCTCATTATGTTGCCCAGGGTAGATTCAAACTCCTAGGCTCAAGCCATCCTCCTACTTCATCCTCCTGAGAAACTCTGAGACTACAGGCTCACACCACTGCATATGGCTCACCCACTTCTTTTTACCCTTTTAAAATATAGCTACTAGAAAATATAATAGTACATATGGATCTAAATATAATAAAATAGGCCAGGCACAGTGGCTCATGCCTATAGTCCTAGCTACTCAGGAGGCTGAGGCAAGAGGACTGCTTGGGCCCAGGAGTTCGAGGTGGAAATGAGATATGAATGTGCCACTGCACTCCAGCCTGGGTGACAGAACAAGACACTGTCTCAGAAATATATATATATATATATATATATATATATATATATATATATATATAATGTATTATTAAATAAGTAACAAAATAAAAATATATAATAAATTATAATAGAAATAAACTTAAAATATATTAAATTATTTCCATACATTTCCTTTTACTTTTTAAAATCTGGCTACTAGAAAATTTTAGCATTACAGACATGGCTCACATTACTTTTTTTTTTTTTTTTTGAGACAGAGTCTCACTCTGCCACCCAGGCTGGTACAGTACATTTGGGGCAAGCGTAGCTCACTGCAACCTCTATCTCCTGGGCTCAGCCTCCTGAGTAGCTGGGACTACAGGTGTGCACCACCACACCTGGCTAATTTTTGTATTTTTTGTAGAGACAGGGTCTCGCTATGTTGCCCATGCTGGTCTCAAATCCCTGGATTCAAGCAATCCACCCGCCTCTGCCTCCCAAAATGTTGGGATTACAGGCATGAGCCACCGCGCCCGGCTGCACATTACATGTCTAATGGGAGCGCTAGCCACATCTTCCTGAGTTGTTGTTCTCCTTCTTCTCATTCAGATCTTTACTTTGTCATCACCTCCCCAATGGGGTCTTTCCTAACCATGCAGAATCTATGCACTTAGCCCCTGTCCCACTGTCCTGTCCCATTGCTTATTACCACCTGCCATTTTGGGGTTATTTCTTTGTTGTTCGTCTCTCCACTAGAACATAAGCACTTTCTCAATGAAGTGTCTGCTCTCTTGTTCACGCAGCCTGCTAAGTGCTAGAACAGTGTCAGCCTCCTGGTTTTCACTCATAAATATTCGTTGCATCAACTCATCCTGATCATTTCTTATGAAAATTTTCAAGAATTATACAAAACAAACTATAAGTGTACACATACAGCCAATTCAAGGTCTCAGGACTATTTAACTTGAAATTCAACATTGAGAGACAGCATCCTTTTCTACTTTGGATTCCACAGAATTTGATCTAATTATGTTTAATTTGCCACCCAGCCTCCCTGAAAAGTGGATGCACAGGATGGGATGGAAGAAAAGAAAGATACAGTTTGGATTTATGTAGGAAGCATGTTTGCCTGCAGCTTGATAAAAGATCATGGCCTGAACCAAAAAAAAAAAAAAAAAAAAAAATCAATCAATCATTCCTTTCTTGATGGCCATTTTAAATATTTAGCTGAAATTGTCCTCATCTGGGTGTCAGCTGTTTTCTCTGCAAACACCCATCACCCTTGTGGTCACACACAATGCTGGGATGGCAGGGGGAGCCCCAGCTGCAGGACACCTCTTGTGTTTTCAATTTAAAGCCTCTGGGTTGATAGTTCACATTAACATGGAAAGAAATATACAACTTACGAGTTGGGAAAGCAGTTTTTACTCATAAAACCCTTTGATAGTTTAGCCATCTGGTCAGAGTGAAGGCCCCCATAAAAGAGACCCAAATAAGGTTAAAGGGCACAGTCTCTGAGGGTCAAGGAAGCCTACCAGAGTTTGCTCTAGTGGACTCTGCTAAAAGGATGCCTGACAAATTATTGTGCATTCCATAGCTTTTTGCGTAAGTATTTGATTACAGTGGACAGGACTGTTGTTGATATTTTCAACCTTGAGTTGGGGAGGAGGGGAGGCCGGACCTCTGCTTTTCAGACCCTCATAGTCCCTGCCCGTGTGGGGAGACATGCTCTAAGCATTTTATCAAATGGTGTTTGTTCTGCTCTGGGCTCTATCTGTTCATTCGAAGTCTCTTGGCTTTGGCAATGGTGTGAAGAGATAGTTTCCTCTGTCTTGCGGAGAAAAAAAAACACACAAAAAACCACGTTGCATTTCTCTGACTCGCCAGGAAAGCCCCTTTGCTGTTTTTCTTGCTGTTTAGCAATAAAATCGGAAAGGAGACCACAATACTTGGAGCTCTGTGCTATTTCCGGTGTGAATGTCAACAGAACTCAGCATATTTATGGCTTTATTTCTCAGAGGGGATCACAGACAGAAGGGAATCTGAAGTGACTAAGCGCCACGTTCTTTAGCGGCCTGGACAAAAGCAGAGGAAATCACTTGATTTTATGGAGTCTTTGATAACACAAGTACAGTAAGTAAATGGCAGGTCTTTGAGCAGCTCTAGTACACATCTTAGATTTCTACAAAGTTCCAAGAAGGCAGCTCTTTCACTTGAAATTCAGAAGAATGAAGACATGATCTGAACACACTTCTTGGCGTGGCTTCGGAAGATGTTGTTTGTTATGCCTTAAGGAGAGGGACTGTTTCATTCTGGTAAAAGACACCATACCTGTGAAGGCTTTGTAGCTCTTTTTGCATAAGACTTTGTTGTAGGCCAGGCATGGTGGCTCACACCTGTAATCCCAGCACTTTGGGACGCTGAGGCAGGCGGATCACTTGAGGTCAGGAGTTTGAGACCAGCCTGGCCAACATGGTGAAACCTTGTCTCTACTAAAAATACAAAAACAAGCCCGGTGTGGTGGTGCACGCCTGTAATTCCAGCTACTCGGGAGGTTGAGGCAGCAGAATTGCTTGAACCCGGGAGGTGGAGGTTGCAGTGAGCTGAGATTGTACCACTCCACTCCAGCCTGGGTGACAGAGAGAGACTCTGTCTCAAAAAAAAAAAAAAAAGAGAGAGAGAGAATATGATATTGGTTGCAGTGGCAGCTGTCCTGGGACAATGAAGTAAGACATCAGTGAAGTGCTGAGGAAGGTCATGTGGAGGATAGGACGTGCCCCTGTCCTGGATGACACTGTTGAATCTTTTGGAGATGCAAGTTTTTTGTTTTCTGAGACAATTAAACGTCTTTGTCCAAGCCATATTGTGTTACCTTTGTGCACAAATGCATCCTACATGACATATCACATTACAGAAAATATCAGAGGCTAGTAGGTTTTAGAAGTTATAGGATTGGGAAAGTAGTTTTTGACTTTTACCAAATTAAACAAATTAATGCTTGAGAAAATGCTTTGCAAAATGCAAACCTATAGAATCTATGCATACACTATCCATTCCATCAGTCAACAAAAAGTTATTGAGCCCCAAATCAGTTAGGATTAGGTCTGGCTAGGAAAGATAGAAAACTTAAAGTAACAGTGGTTTAAACACAGAGAGAAGTTTATTTTTCTTGCATATCTATAGGCAGTACAGAGCCAATATGGTGATTTCATGATTATCAGGAACTGGGGCTCGTTCTATCTGTTCTACTATTCTCAACTTGTAGTTTTCACTGTGGTTCAATATGGAAGCATGAGCTCCAGAGAGCACGTCAACATTTACCTAGCAGTAAAGAGGAGGGGCAGCAGATAGACCCCACTCCTTCCCTAAGGTTGTTATTGGGAAGTCACCTGTGACACATGCATTTACATCTCATTTTTCAGAACAGTCACATGACCATACCTAGTTGTAAGGGAAGCTGGGAAATGTAGTCTTTATTCTGGACAGCAAAGAATCCTGTTAACAGTAAGGGTTTCTGTTTATAGGGAAGAAAAGAATGGCTAACTAAGGTAAAGGGCAGCCTCTCCCATAGGTTCCCACCATGTGCCATTTATGAAACACTGAAGGCAGAGCATATTAATACGTCAGCTTTGCTATGGTTTGGCTGTGTCCCCACCCAAATTTCATCTTGAATTCCCACGCGTTGTGGGAGGGACCCGGTGGGAGGTACTTGAATCATGGGGGCAGGTCTTTCCCATGCTGTTCTTGTGATAGTGAGTCTCATGAGACCTGATGGTATAATAAGGGGAGTTTTCCTGACCTATCTCTTTGCCTGCCACCATCCACGTAAGATATGACTTGCTCCTGCTTGCCTTCCTCCCTGATTGTGAGGCCTCCCCAGCCATGTGGAACTCTAAGTCATTAAACCTCTTTCTTTAGTAAATGGCCCAGTCTCGGGTATGTCTTTATTAGCAGCGTGAAAACGGACTAACACAAGCTTATACTAGGAAAATAAAGTATGATTTTCATTATTTATATATTTATTCATTCAACAACTATTGCTTGAGGGCTGTTCGTGCGATCTATGAGATATGAGACATTTGGTGATAGAAAAACAAAGCAGAAGAAATCATTATATAATAAGAGAAACAGCTTGATTGGGGAGAGAAGCTTATGACCAATCATCACGAATATTTTTCCCTAAGAGAATAATTGAGGATATGCAGAAAGTTGTTTTTTTTTTTTGAGACAGAGTCTCGCTCTGTTGCCCGGGCTGGAGTGCAGTGGCACAATCTCTGCTCACTGCAACCTCCACCTCCTGGGTTCAAGCAATTCTCTGCCTCAGCCTCCCGAGTAGCTGGGATTACAGGCATCCGCCACCAAGCCTGGCTAATTTTTTTTTGTATTTTTAGTAGAGATAGGGTTTCACCATCTTGGCTGGGCTGGTCTTGAACTCCTGACCTCATGATCCACCCGCCTCAGCCTCCAAAAGTGCTGGAATTACAGGCGTCAGCCACCGGGCCCGGCCACAAAATTTTACCTATATAAGCTCACTGCACTTTTATGTAAACCAGCGAAAAATAGAAAGCAACTGAAATAGCCGGCTATTTTAACGATTAATTGTTGCACATAATTAAAAAACAATCTGGCAAAATCATAGCTAAAGCTAACATATGCCAGACCGTGCATCAGCTGTTTACATGTGTTAGCTTATGTGATCCTTATGACAGTCCTACAAGATCATGATTATTTCCCTTTTTCTTCTGAGATAGAGTCTCGCTCTGTTGTCCGGGCTGAGTGCAGTGGCACGATCTTGGCTCACTGCAACCTCTGCCTCCCAGATTCAAGCAATTCTCCTGCCTTAGCCTCCCGAGTATCTGGGATTACAGGCACCCGCCACCACACCCAGCTAATTTTTTGTATTTTTTAGTGGAGATGGGGTTTTGCCATGTTGGCCAGGGTGGTCTTGAACTCCTGACCTCAATAACACCAAGATCTTAACAGTCAGTGGTTATCTCTGGGTGGTGGGGTAGTGGTTAATTTTTTTCTTTCCTTATATATGTATTTTATAAGTTTTTTGCAATGTTCACGTACTCCTTTTGTACCTTACAGAAAAAGGCAGGCCGTGGGCAGTGGGTCGCGCCTGTAATCCCAGCACTTTGGGAGGCTGAGGTGGGCGAATCACCTGAGGTCAGGAGTTCAAGACCAGCCTGACCAACATGGAGAAACCCCGTCTCTACTAAAAATACAAAATTAGCCAGGCATGGTGGCGTGTGCCTGTAATCCCAGCTTCTATGGAGGCTGAGGCAGGAGAATTGCTTGAACCTGGGAGGTGGAGGTTGCAGTGAGCAGAGATCGTGCCACTACATTCCAGCCTGGGCGACAGAGTGGGACTCCAACTCCAAAAAAAAAAAAAAAAAAGAAAACGGCTTTATAAAACTATCTGGAATAATCTAAACTGGAGAGATTGTGCACACAGACAGTGAGGAAATGAAACATGGCAGTGGTTCAGGAAAACAATTCCTTCTACAAAGGCTGGCCTGGGGCCAGGGGTGTTTTGACAGATCTGGGGACTGACTTGACCCAAGGATGACACATTTGAATGTCCTCCCATCTATGGCCAAGGCTTTAATGCTGCATTGAGCTCACGTGTCAAGCTTGCTCCGATGAGATTGTCACTCCCCAACCCTTGCTCCACCCCGTGGCTCCATTTGTCACCAGAAACTGACACGTTTGGATAACACGCTGGCCTTTGCCTTTTTTATTTTTGTTTTTTTGAGACAGGGTCTTGCTCTGTTGCCCAAGCTGGAGTGCAGTGGCATGATCGCAGCTTACTGCAGCCTCAACTTCCTTGGCTCAAGTAATTCTCCCATCTCAGCCTCCCAAGTAGCTGGGACTACAGGCACATGCCACTGTGATCAGTTATTTTTATTTACTTATTTTTTTAGAGATGGGGGTCTCACTATGTTGCCCAGCCTGGTATTGAACTCCTGGGCTCAAGCCATTCTCTCGCCTTGGCCCCTCAAAGTGCCGGGGTTACAGGTGTGAGCCACCATGCCTGGCCTGATCCTTGTCATTTTGCCCAGCACTCCTTGGCCCTCTGCCCACTCTCTGCTGACACCTAACACACAGCTCTGCAAAGACCTGTCTCTGGGTCTGACTCTCTCTTGAAGGTGAGCCACTGGCAGGCAGGCATGGGGTCTCCCTGGAGCAGGAGCTATTGCACAATCTGTTAAAAGAACAACCTCCACCTCTCCTTGTCAGAAAGCAACCATTCCCTCTTGCCAATCCAACTTGTTCTCTTCAAGAAGGCCCCAATTTTCACGTTTTCCCCCTTGAGGATTTAAATAAATAAACATGTCCTGCACTTGTATCCCAAAACTTACAATAAAATAAAATTAAAAATTAAAAAATAAACTACAAACTATGGGAGTTAATGCTTTCAGGTGATCCTAGAGGGTGTCCATCCAAACCCCAAATAAAACCTCCATGTGTTAGTTAATACTTTTTCCAAAAACAAGGTTCTAGGTAGGACTTTTTTCTCTCCATCACTTTCTTTTTAATCTAGCAAATATACACGGACCATTTCCTGTGTTCTAGAACACATACCAAGCCATGTAATATAGTAAAATATAAGAAAAATGATTTTTATATTTTTAGTAGAGATGGGGTTTCACCATGTTGGCCAGGCTGTTCTCGAACTCCTGGCCTCAAGTGACCTACCTGCCTCAGCCCAATGTGCTGGGATTACAAGCCTGAGCCACCATGCCCCAGGTAAAATGATTTAACTGCCTTGTCGATGAGTGCCAGGAAAGAGAAGTTCTCAACACAACAGAGCTTATTTGAATAGTCCTGACCCAGGTTTGGGAGAACATAGGGCGGGCAGTGGAGGCTTCCCAGAGGAATTACTTTTCATTTTCTGGATAAAAATATTAACATTGGGCCAGGCACGGTGGCTCACGCCTGTAATCCCAGCACTTTGGGAGGCCAAGGCGGGCGGATCACAAAGTCAGGAGATCGTGACCATCCTGGCTAATACGGTGAAACCCGTCTCTACTAAAAATACAAAAAAAATTAGCCGGGCGTGGTGGCACGCACCTGTAGTCCCACCTACTCAGGAGGCTGAGGCAGGAGAATTGCTTGAACCCGGGAGGCAGAGGTTGCAGTGAGCCGAGATGGTGCCACTGCACTCCAGCCTGGGTGACAGAGCGAGACTCCATCTCAAAAAAAAAATATATATATATATTTATTTCCAGGGTGGGCATGGTGGCTCATGCCTGGAATCCCAGCACTTTGCAAGGCTGAGGTGGGTGAATTGTTTGAGCCCAGGAGCTCGAGACCAGCCTGGGCAACATGGAGAAACCCAATCTCTACAAAAAATACAAAAATTACCCAGGTGTGGTGGCATGTGGCTGTAGTCCCAGCTACTCAGAGGTTGAAGTGGGAGGATTACTTGAGCCCAGGAGGTTGAGGCTACAGTGAGCCATGATTGCACCACTGTGCTCCAGCCTGGACAACAGAGTGAGACCCTATCTAAACAAACAAACAAAAAAATTATTTCCATATGTAAATGAATGGGAACACTGTGCTAGAAGACATTGTAAAGAAGCCTGATGAGGATTCCAACTGATAACAGCCACGTTCGGATTTAGAAAAATGTAAGAGCAAGATCATGTGTGGACACTATTCCAATGAGAATGTACAGGTCAGACTTGTATCAGATAAGAAAATGCGAAATTATCTTAATTGACATTGAGAAAACAGGCCAAGGCATTATTGTTATAGAAAAAAGAGTAGAACACAGCTGAGCACAGTGGCTCACACCTGTAATCCCAGCACTTTGGGAGGCTGAGGGGGGCTGGATCGCTTGAGGCCAGGAGTTCAAGACCAGTTCAACATGGTGAAACCCCGTCTCTACTAAACATACAAAAATTAGCTAGGTGTGGTCATTCTCACCTGTAATCCCAGCTATCTGGGAGGCTGATGCACGAGAATCACTTGCACCCAGGAGGCAGAGGCTGCGGTGAGCTGAGATTGCGCCACTGCACTCCAGCCTGGGTGACAGAGTGAGACTCTGTCTCAAAAAAAAAAAAAAAAAAAAACAGCAATCAGTGAGACAGAAGTACAGCCACATATTGAAATACTATACAGCTGTTTTTTAAAATATAGTTGGTAACATGGCCGGGCGCGGTGGCTCATGCCTGTATTCCCAGCACTTTGGGAGGCTGAGGTGGGCAGATCACCTGAGGTCGGGAGTTCGAGACCAGCCTGACCAACATGGAGAAATCCCGTCTCTACTAAAAATATAAAATTAGCCAGGTGTGTGGCACATGCCTGTAATCACAGCTACTAGGGAGGCTGATGGAGGAGAATCACTTGAACCCGGGAGGTGGAGGTTGCAGTGAGCCGAGATCGTGCCATTGCACTCCAGCCTGGGCAACAAGAGTAAAACTCCATCTCAGAAAAAAAAAAAAAAAAAAAGTAGTTGGTAGCTTTCTCTACACTGGTGATATGGATCAATCTACAAGTTGAATATGTAGTGAAAAAAGCGAATGCAGATCAGTGTGTTTAGTGAATGTGCTTCCTCTGTAACAATAAAAAGAGAGTATGGCCAGGTGCCATGGCTCACGCCTGTAATCCCAGCACTTTGGAAGACTGAGGCGGGCGGATCATTTGGGGTTGGGAGTTCAAGACCAGCCTGGCTAACATGGTGAAACTCTGTCTCTACTAAAAATACAAAAAAACAAACAAACAAAAAAAACTTTATCTGGGCGTGGTGGCACACGCCTGTAATCTCAGCTACTGGAGAGGCTGAGGCAGAAGAATCACCTGAACCCAGGAAGCGGAGGTTGCAGTGAGCCAAGATCATACCACTGCACTCCAGCCTGGGTGACAGAGTGAAACTCCATCTCAAAAAAAAAAAAAAAAAAAAGAGTATAACATTATTTGCTTGTAAACAGAAAAGTATACAAGAAACGAATAATGGTGGCTCCATCTGGGTAGGAACGGGTAGGCGGAAAATGTTTCAAGGCACAGCTCTTTGTACCTTTTGAGTGTTGAATCATGTGAATAGATTGCCTCTTTTAAATAAATAAATCACACACACACACAAACCACAAAAACACAAAAACACATCAAATGAAAATTGCAAACACTGAAATAACATAGGATTATCAAAGGTGTCCTGGCCCAATGGAATTAAGAATGACTGGTTTAGAATTTCACTCAGACTTTAAATCATGTTAGGGAATTAGGGCTTCCAAATGGAATTCACTTAGGGAATCTAATGTTTTCTATGTATGTCCCAGGATCAATTGAGGGTTGCTCTTAGTTTTCACCGTCATAATGGTGTATAACAGACGGGTTCACACCGTGTTTCCATAGTTTCCTTGCATGCTGGTATTCACAAAATTCTGTTTTGCTTCTTTGGGCCTTTTCTGTAATTTAATTTTTGTTGTTGTTCTGCATGTGTATTTAGTAATTAAGGGTGGGAAAAATTAATATTATTTAAAATTAATATGATGATAAATAGGTTTCTATAAGAAGACTCACCAAAAAAGTCTTTAAACGCAACTAAAATTTAAAATAAAAAGAAATAATAAGAGACTCCTGTCTGGCTGTTGAAACTTTAAGGCATCCTTTCTTTCTTAGAAATAGTAAGCTCCCAATAAGTAAATTTAAAAACTTTACCCTCCATTAAATCCTAAAACAGTGGAAGTGAATGATCCATCCCACAGTGTCATATTTCCGGAGGGGACAGTGATTATGAATGTCTCTTGGATCTGCATGCTCCATTAAACTCTGTTAGGGAGAATACTTTCAAGCTCCAAGAGACAATTAATTTCTTACAGGGAGTGGCATTCTTGAACCCACAACTGGGATTCTAATTACGCTCGAGCAGAAAGTAATACTTTACAGGGCTGGGTAAAAACACTCATTCGGAAGTAAAGTTGGGGGGTCATAAAAACTGGGGATTACTTTAGTTAGTCATTTGTAACAGGTAAAAGTTGTGTTTTAACTTCCTGGAGTTGGGTGGGGGAGGCAGAAGGGGCTATTTTAGGAGGAAGGAGAGTCCAGTTAACAAAAGGAAGGTCCTTATGAATTTTTCCAGGGTTGCAAATTCATAAATAACAACAGTATTTATTGTAAGAAGGACAGAACTTGAGGATTCACCTTTCCACACATCTGTACTTAACCCATTGCCCCAGTAAAAGAGAGCCCATTGTTTGTTCAGTGTGTCAATCATTATTATAGAAAATGCACACACATCTCACCCAAAAGTTGGAAAGAAAACTTGGAAAACAGTCATCAAGCTCGAGGTAACTTGCATGGTCTAGCCCAGCGGTTCTAAGTGGGGGTGAGTCTGTCCTCCAGGGGACAGTTGGCACTGTCTGGAGACATTTTGGGTTCTCATAACTGGGGGGGCGCGACTGAGGAGTAGAGGCTAAAAATACTGCTAAACACTCTACATTTAGCTGGGCGCGGTGGCTCACGCTTGTAATCCCAGCACTTTGGGATGCCGAGGCAGGCGGATCACCTGAGGTTGGGAGTTCGAGACCAGCCTGACCAATATGGAGAAACCCTGTCTCTACTAAAAATACAAAAAATTAGCCGGCCATGTCTGTAATCCCAGCTACTCGGGAGGCTGAGGCAGGAGAATCACTTGAACCTGGGAGCCAGAGGTTGCAGTGAGCCGAGATTGCGCCATTGTACTCCAGCCTGGGCAACAAGAGCGAAACTCCGTCTCAAAAACAAAACAAAACACACACACACACACACACACACACACACACACCCACACTCTACATTCTAAACACAGAATGCCCCTACAACAAATAATTCTCCACAACATGCCAGTGGTGCCAAGGTTGAGAAACCGAGGTCTAGTGCTTTGCTGGATGATATTGGCAGGGACTCTTTTCTTGCAATTCAATGTAACATAAATTCAGACAGACAACTCCTTTTCAGGATGGGGCCTAGCCCATGACACATAATTTTTTGGGGGGGAATTATTCAGATCCCAGGAGGACTCCCCAATAACCACAAAAACAATCATTTTTCTGTTCTCCAAGATCATTTGGAGGGCAAGAAACATATCCTTGGTCTCCACAATAGGCAACATACATCCCATCATTTAAGAAATAGCTTTACAAAGCATGGAAAAGAAGAAGATATTTAGTCCTTCTTTGGTAGGGAGGGTGTAGGGGAAATCAACACAAGTTTAAAGAGGAAGTTTGGCTTTGTAGTAATCTCGCTAATTGGAGTACGAGTCTTTGAAAGTCTTGGATGGAGTTGAAGAGGGTCTATGAAGTCTCTGGAAATTAAATGCAGAATGTAGTTTGTACGTGCAAAGGGCTGCAGCTTTCATCAGATTCTCAGTAGGATCTATAACCCCCCAAAGATGAAGGACCACAACTGCAAAGGGTTCCAAATATCAGTTGTGGCTACATGCACTGATTTTTTTTCTACATTTGAACAGGCCACACTTGCATGTGGTGAAAATAAAATCAGTCTGAAAGGGCAGCCTGAACAGTGATTCCTCACTTACCCTGAGCGTGCTGTTTAAGGTGGCGCCAAAAACTCAGTCATCTGGATAACTGCTATTTCCATGCAACATTTTAAACATGCAAAACTAATGGAAATGAAAAAAGTTAATGAAAAAATGATGGTGAACAAAGTATCAACATTTTAAATAAAGGCCAGGCAAAGTGGCTGAAGTCGATAATCCCAACACTTAGGGAGGTCGAGGCAGGAGGATCACTTGAGCCCAGGAGTTTGAGACCAGCCTGGGCAACATTGCAAGACCCTGTCTCCACATAAAATAAACTAATAATAATAAATTAGCTGGGCATGGTGGCATGCATCTGTAGTCTCAGATACTTGGGAGGCTGAGGTGGGAGGATGGCTTGAGGCCAGGAGTTCAAGGTTGCAGTGAGCTATGATGGTGTCACTGCACTTCAGCTTGGGCAACAAAGTGAGACTCTGTCTCTAAAATAAAATGACATACTTAAATAAAAACAAGATCAGTCAGGTATGGTGGCTCATGCCAGTAATCCCAGCAATTTGGGAGGGTGACGCAAGAGGATTGCTTGAGCTCAGGAGTTCCAGACCTGCCTGGGCAACTAAGCGAGACCCTGTCTCTATAAAAAATACAAGCAAAATAGCCAGATGTGGCAGTGCACACCTGTAGTCCCAACTACTCAAGAGGCTGAGGTGGGAGGATCACTTGAGCCCGGGAGGTCGAGGCTGCAGTGAGCCAAGATCACACCACCACACTCCAGCCTGTGTTACAGAGTAAGATCCCATCTCAAAACCAAAACCAAACTCCCCAAAACCCCCCAAATCAATATTACTGTTTGTTTCTTTTTGCCTCAAGCTCCAGTTAGGCTTGGGAGGATGGTGTTACTGACACAGGCTGTTGGAAGTTTCTTATGTATTTTTCCAGAGATATTCTATGCAAAGGTAAGCAAATATGTATCTATCTACTACCTACATGTATGCTTTTTGTTACAGTATACACATCATTCTATATCTTGCTTTCTTCATTTAATATATCTTTGGAATTGTTCCATATAAAAAATTTATATTCTATGTTATATATTTGTGTTATAAATATACATTTCATATATTACAATTGTGCAAGAAAATCCACTTGTCTTCTTTTTTGAAGTGTGGCTATAACCAATTGCTTTATATCATCAAACTTCCTTCTGCAAAGCAGAGTTGCTTCCTTTAAAAATCCATTTCTTTTTTTTTGTTTGTTTTGAGAGAGAGTCTCGCTCTGTTGCCTAGGCTGGAGTGCAGTGGCGCCATCTCAGCTCACTGCAACCTTGGCCTCCCAGGTTCAAGCGATTCTCGTGCCTCAGCCACCCAAGTAACAGGAATTACAGGCATGTGCCACCACACCTGGCTAATTTTTGTATTTTTTTGTAGAGACGCGGTTTCATCATGTTGGCCAGGTCTCGAACTCCTGACCTCAAGTGATCTGCCTGCCTAGTCCTCCCAAAGAGATGGGATTACAGACGTGAGCCACCATGCCTGGCCTTAAAAATCCATTTCTCTAATGCTGGATGCTACATTTGTTTGCAAGCCCATATCATATTTTAAAAATCTCCAGGGAACTATACTTAATTAGTTCTCTATTTTAAAAAAGTATACACCTCCTTTCCTCCCTCCCTCGAGTTGGTAAAGTGGCCAGAAATGGCCAGACTGACTTGGGGAGACTCCTGGGTAAACTGAGTGCCTTAGGAGGGCACGTTGGCCTCCTCGAGTTACTGGTCACTGCTAATTAGTTTAGAGAGTCTAAACCCTTCATAATCTCAAATTCCATTTTCAAAGAAAATGAGGCTTAAGTTGCCACAGATGTGAATGATGTCACAGAGAGATTTTATGAGCTGCCGAAAATCATCTGATGCTGGTAAGGCAACATGAACCCACGACGTGGCCCTGTGCTAATAACATTTAGCCAACACAAGAACTGTACGGCTTGTCCCTTCTAGAGCTCAGGGGCCCCCAGTACATGCTGCAGAAAATGTGCATTTTATTGTTTCAGTTTGAGCTTAAGATAAAAGAAAGTTGCCAGGCATGGTGGCTCACACCTGTAATCCCAGCACTTTGGGAGGCTGAAGCGGGCGGATCACTTGAGGTCAGGAGTTCGAGACCATCCTGGCCAACATGGTGAAACACTGTCTCTACCAAAAATAAAAAGATTTGACTGGGCGTAGTGGCTCACACCTGTAATCCCAACACTTTGGGAGGTTGAGGCGGGTGGATCACGAGGTCAGGAGTTTGAGACCAGCCTGGTCAATATGGTAAAACCCCACCTCTACTAAAAATACAAAAATTAGCTGGGCATAGTGGTACACGCATGTAGTCCCAGCTACTCAGGAGGCTGAGGCAGGAGAATCGCTTGAACCCGGGAGGTGGAGGTTGCAGTGAGCTGGGATTGTGCCACTGCACTCCAGCCTAGGCGACAGAGAGACACCGTCTCAAAATAAAAAAATAAAAAAAAAAAACTAGCCGGGCATGGTGGCGCTCCAGCCTGGGCAACAGGGCAAGACTCCGTCTCAAAAAAAAGAAAAAAAAAAAAAATGTGACCAGTACATTGTCACAGGGGAATTTCTTGATGCCAGTAAGGGCCATGGTTTAACAGAGCTTCCTTTATGTATGTAAGTAAATGAAAAATTCTTTTATTGCTTTTCTGATGGACAAATTTACCATATACAGTAATCCAGAAAATATCTATAGAGGGCGAACTTTGTGCCTGGTATACTTCAAGGTCTGGGATATAAAGATGAAGAAGGCAAAACAAACAAATCAAGTGTTTCAAAATATGTTCCACAGAAAGGCAAGACTATAGTTCGCACTTGCCAGGGATAATGATGGATTTCTCCAAATTTTCTTTTACCTTCAATGCAGATGCTAACATATGATTTTAAAAATGTGGGGATTCTCAGTGTATATATGCATATACCTAAACAGATACACAGAGACTCCCAAGAACACCTGTGAGGGGAATGAGGATTTCCCAAATAAGTGACATAAAATATTCTTGTTTGCTTTTAATCTTTACACAGAGTTATCCTTAAAATTGCTGAAACTTTAGCTGGGCATGGTGGCTCATGCCTGTAATCCCAGCACTTTGGGAGGCAGAGGTGGGCAGACCACCCAAGGTCAGGAGTTCGAGACCAGCCTGCACCAACATGGTGAAACCCCCGTCTCTACTAAAAATACAAAAAATTAGCCGGGCATGGGGGTGGGCACCTGTAATCCCAGCTACTCAGGAGGCTGAGGCAGGAGAATCGCTTAAACCCGGGAGGCCGAGGTTGCAGTGAGCCAAGATCGCGCCATTGCACTCCAGCCTGGGCAACGAGAGCAAAACTCCATCTAAAAAAAAATGCTGAAACTTTAAACCATCTGCTATTTTTTTGTTTGTTTGTTTAGACGGAGTCTTGCTCTGTCGCCCAGCCTGGAGTGCAGTGGTGCAACCTTGGCTCACTGCAACCTCCACCTCCTGGGTTCAAGCAATTCTTCTGCTTCAGCCTCCCGAGTAGCTGGGATTACAGTCACGTGCCAACACATCTGGTTAATTTTTGTATTTTTAGAAGAGATGGGATTTTGCCATGTTGGCCAGGCTGGTCTTGAACTCCTGACCTCAAGTGATCTGCCCACCTCGGCCTCCCAAAGTGCTGGGATTATAGGCGTGAACCACTATGCCCAGCCCCATCCGCTATATTTAAAAGAATTTTCTGCCTTTATCAGATGACAGATGAATGGATTTTAAAATGTGATGTATACATATAATATTATTCAGCCATAAAAAAGAAGGAAATACTGCAATCTGCAGCGACAGAGTTGAAAAGTTTTTATTTTAATTTATTTATCTGTTTGAGACAGTGTCTTGCTCTGTCACCCAGGCTGGAGTACAGTGGTGCAATCTTGGCTCACTGCAACCTCTACCTCCCAGGCTTGAGCAATCCTCCCACCTCAGCCTCCTGAGTAGCTGAGACTTACAGGCATGTGTCACCATGCCCAGCTAATTTTTTGTATTTTTAGTAGAGACAGGGTCTCATCATATTGCCCAGGCTGGTCTCAAACTCCTGGACTCAAGCAATCCTCCCACCTCAGCCTCCCAAAGTGCTAGGATTACAGGTGTGAGCCACCGCACCCGGCCAGAGATGAAACTTGAGGAGGTTATGTTAAGTGAAATAAGCTAATCACAGAAAGACAAATACTGCATGATTCTACTTATATGAGATATCCAAAATAGTCACAGAATCGAAGTGTGGAATAGTGGTTGCCAGGGGCTGAGAGAGGGGGAAATCGTGAGTTATTAATCAATGGGTATAAAGTTTCCAGTTGAGCAAGATGAATAAGTTCTAGAGATCTGTTGTACATTGTACCTAGAGTCAACAATACTGTATTGTACACTTAAAAATATGCTAAGAAGGGCCTGCCATATTGGCTCACGCCTGTAATTCCAGCACTTTGGGAGGCCGAGGTGGGCAGATCACCTGAGGTTGGGAGTTCAAGCCTGGCCAACATGGTGAAACCCTGTCTCTCCTAAAAAAATGCAAAAATTAGCTGGGCGTGGTGGTGCATGCCTTTAACCCCAGCTACTCGAAAGGCTGAGGCAGGAGAATCACTTGAATGTGGGAGGCAGAGGTGGCAGTAGGCTGCGATCATGCCACTGTGCTCAGCCTGGGCCACAAAGCAAGGCTCCATCTCAAAAAAACAAAAAACAAAAAACAAACAAAAAAAAGAAAACTGGACTGCCCTCTGTTAGTTGCTATATTTGATGTAGCAAGTACTCCTAGAGAAAAGCATGAAGTCTCCACGTGGCTTTACTCCTCACTGGAGGGTGACTAGGCTAGAAAATGAGATGAGTATTCAAAATATTGATCCCAAAGAGTTCCTATCCTTTGACGAATAAGTAAGAAAATGCATGTGAAAATGGAAAAAAAAATTAAAAAAAATTGCAAACATCTTTAATTTCCAAATCTTAATTATATATGTACATTTTTAAAAAGATTATCTCATTTTATTTTTTGTATTGAGGTCAAATTCACTTAACAAAATCAACCATCTTAAAGTGTACAATTAAGAGACACTTAGTCATTCATGATGTTGCACAGCCCCCAAGCTGGATTATCTTCACAAACATGTACATTGCACAGGGCTCTGGGCACGATGGGCTTTGCTATTTTATCGTATAGTCATTTAGTGTCCCTCAAGGACACTTGGCTCCTGAAGATTTTCCCAACCCTAGGCCTCTGGCTCATACTGGGTTTCCTGCCTCTTCTACATCTTGTCATTGAATTTCAAAGCTTTATAACACACCAAACAAATTGCTATGGGTCTTAATTCACAGTCTCTTTGATATGTGGCTGGTTTATAAAGCAAGTAAATGTCTGGGTCTCTGATTGGTTACAAAGCCAAAAATAATCCAGATAATGAGAAAAATTTAATTATAACCATACTTGGTTTTAAAGGCCCCCAGATTCTGTTTGTTTGCTTATTTATTTGAGACAGGGTTTCACTTTGTCGCCCAGGCTAGAATGCAGTGGTGCAATCACGGCTCACTGCAGCATCGACCTCTCAGGCTCAAGTGATCCTCCCACCTCAGCCTCCCAGTAGCTGGGATTCCAGGTGCACGCCACCATGCCCAGCTAATTTTTGGTGGAGACGAGGTTTTGCCATGTTGCCCAGGCTGGTCTTGAATTCCTGACCTCAAGTGATGCGCCCGCCTCAACCTCCCAAAGTGCTGGGTTTACAGGAATGAGCCACCTCGCCCTGAATATTTACATACAAACTCAAAATAATCTCCTCTGCCCTTTGTCAGGTTGTTTGATGGGGGATAGATTCAATGCTTACTGTTGAAAATTTCCAGAATAAATTTGGGCTCTATAACATTTTAATACTTATAAGTGCACTGAATTATAGAAGACAGTTCAAAGCTTTTCCTATACTGATCATTTGAACTATCATTTCTTTTCAAATGCAAATAAGTTCTTTGGGGGTATTATTAGAAAAAAATTAAAACTCCATTATTTGCATCATAGTGTAGGAGGATTACTTTTTAAAATAATGACTGTTTTCACCCAGACCCCAGCCCTGCTTTAGCTTCCAGACAGGTAGTTAGAGATTCACAAAAAAAGAGAAATCCTGGCTATTCTTTGAAGCTACAAACAAGCCCTGCATTTCTGTATGTTCTTAGAAAAAGCTCTGGCCAGGCAGTTTTTTTGTGTGTGTGATCACACCAGTAGCATCACTGAGTTCAAAGTGGGGGGAAAACCCATTTTAACAATGCAAGAATTTCCCAAAGTCCAAACGCCCAGGCCACACCGCTCCCACAAATGGAAATAGTATCAGATCTGCATCATAATTGATCCTCCAGATTTCCACCCACAAAAGAAGGATGTGGTCAGTAAGAACAAATAACACAGGGGCCGCGGAGAGAAGCTTTTTTGCAAACTTTTCCCTCACTCCACCCACAAAAGTCAGGCAACCGACGTACATGTCAGCATAATCGCTCAAGATATGATCGCGTTTGAGGCTTATGAAATGTTATCAAACGCAGTGGACAAGCACATCGGCGATATTTTTTTTTCCGCTGACATGTGAACTGCTGATAAATATCCATGGTTGAGTTTTTTCCATACTTTGATTCTTCAAAAGCTAAGCCATTCAAGGTGTCAAGGCTTTTTGCCCCTGCCTTCCACAGACAACAAGGGGGAGAAAAAAGAAAAAAAGCAAAAAGAGGATGAAAATGAGGGGGAATAAGAGAAAAAAAATGGACACAGATAAAAGAAATTAAGCGAGCCATAATGTCTGTGCTTTATTTTAACTGGGTTGTCCTGTCCCGCTGTGCAGCCCATAATCCAAGCTGGGAGAGAGGCCCCCGCTGGGTAGCTAATTAAAACAATTATAAATACAAAGAAGGTATCAATGGCATTCCAAGACTCAAACAAAGAGATAAAGCACTGAAGATTTAAATTGTCAATGGCCAGTCTCTTTAGGCAATTCTGAAGAGGAGTCAGTGTCCCCAAGTCTCCCGAACTCCTTTGTAAACTGACTTATGTTTGGTTACAGGGGACCCTCCTCCTTTTTGGGGGGCTTATCGACATGAAAATTCATCAGTGATGGAATTAAGGGAAGTTAATTTATAGGCTCACATACAGTTATTTGTCCTGGCGCGTCAGAATAGTGGACCTGAGTTTAAAATTAAAATCTAACCTGGAAAAAAGACCCCAGCGCTCCTTATGGAATCAGTATTTTTATTCGTATTTTTTGGCAAGAAATTAGATGCAGGTATCAGTATTTTTAAAGACAAGAAAACAAACAAAAAGATCTTTTAGCCCCAATTGAAAGTGACACAAACCGTTTTTTTTTTTTTTTTAAGTACTGTGGGCAACTTTAGGAATGTTAAAAATGTAGCAAGTGTGCTAGACTACTTTCTCAGTGTATTTTTATAAAATGATTTGCAGAATCAAACTTACCCAACAAAAATAGAAAGCTTTCCTAATTTCTTAGACCTAGGATTTCCTCTGCCTGCTTTCTGGCTTTTGTAGAGCACTTAAAGGAACATTCAAATCATACATGCTAAGAGATAGCAGCCCAGTGCAGTTTAAAGGGACTCTCAGCCTACAGTCTGAACGAATAGAATGGATCGCAGAAGTTTCCAGGTGGGTCCCTTGGAGAGGGTGGTCAGTTTGCTCTCAAGAGCTGGGTGTGATCAGCGACAGCCTGAGCTCCAGGGCCTGGCCAGTGTGCTACAGGAGAGAGAGCCAAAGGCCTCAGCTCTTAGAAGGCTCACTCTGAAAAGGAGGTGGTGACAGCAACTCTGGTCCTTCTTTTCACCATGAAAGAAAGCGCAGTAACTGGTGTAACTGGTAAAAGCCAAGAGGGAGGGAGGCAATTAAGGTCGAGGAGACTGATGAGAACTCAGTAGGGGTCAGGGCCCTTCTCCTACTCCTCCATCCTCCCTTACTTTCTCCCTTCCCCTTCCCACCCTCCTCTGCTCCTTTCTCAGCTCCTCCCACTACCACTCCTTTTTCTTCTCCCCTCTTCCCCTCCTCCTTTTCCCTCCTTTTCTTCTTCTTCTAATTCCTCTTCCCTCTTTTTTTTTTTCTTTTTTTTGAGACGAAGTCTTATTCTCTTGCCCAGGCTGGAGTGCAGTGGTGTGATCTTGGCTCCTTCCAACCTCAGCCTCCCGGGTTCAAGCGATTCTCCTGACTCAGCCTCCCAAGTAGCTGGGATTACAGGCGAGTGCCATCATGCTGGGGTAATTTTTGTATTTTTAGTAGAGACAGGGTTTCACCATGTTGGCCAGGCCGGTCTCGAACTCCTGACCTCAAGTGATCCACCCACCTCGGCCTCCCATAGTACTGGGATTACAGGCGTGAGCCACCATGCCCGGCCTCCTCTTTTAATCTTCCTCCTCCTGGCTGGGCATGGTGGCTCATGCCTATAATCCCAGCACTTTGGGAGGCTGAGGCAGGCGGATCACGAGGTCAGGAGTTCGAGACCAGCCTGGTCAAGATGGTGAAACCCCGTCTCTAGGAAAAATACAAAAAATTAGCTGGGCATGGTGGTGCATGCCTCTAATCCCAGCTACCTGGGAAGCTGAGGCAGGAGAATCGCTTGAACCCAGGAGGCAGAGGTTGCAGGGAGTGGAGATCATGCCACTGCACTCCAGCCTGGACGACAGTGTGAGACTCCGTCTCAAAAATAAATAAATCTTCCTCCTCCAATTCTTCTTATCTTCCTTCTCCTTTATCTTCTTTTCCTTCTCTTCCTCCTTATACTTTTTCCCTTCTTCCTCTTCTCCTTCTGCTTCTCCCCTTCCTCCTCCTTCCTCCTCCTCTTTCTCCTCTTCTTCCTTTTTTACTTTGCCTCTATTTGTAAGGAGATTGAGACTTTCTTCTTTAGGAATATCCATGGCTTTTCACTCTTTGCCTTTGTGCAAGTAATTGGAAGATGTGCTTCTTTCCTGGGCGGAAACATTATCAATAAAAAAGATGGAGGTCTGAGACTGAATGGAAACATTGGCCTGAAGCATTTGCCACAGGTGATGGTGATTACCAAAAAGAAAAATGGGATTTGACCAGAATGACTTTGTTTTCTGGGCTAAAAACGTTGCCTAATAAAGCACCTTAGCTGATGTATGTATTTATGAGTTATTATGTGTCTAGAGTATTAACATAAAGTACAGAGGCTCCTCTGGTTATGAATGTTCAATTCAGAACTGATTTGAACAAAAAGTCCACACGGAAGCAAAAGTGTGGCCGGGCGCGGTGGCTCAAGCCTGTAATCCCAGCACTTTGGGAGGCTGAGGTGGGTGGATCACCTGAGGTCAGGAGTTCGAGACCTGCCTGACCAACATGGTGAAACCTCGTCTCTACTAAAAAAATACAAAAATAGCCGGGCGTGGTGGCGCATGCCTGTAATCCCAGCTACTCGGGAGGCTGAGGCAGGAGAATCGCTTGAACCCAGGAGGTACAGGTTGCGGTGAGCCAAGATCGCGCCATTGCACTCCAGCATGGGCAACAGGAACAAAACTCTGTCCCCCACCCCTCCCCAAAAAAAGAAGCAAAAGTGTGATAATTCAGCCCATTGCCAACAGAGGGCGATAGATACTGGGATCTGACATTTACTTCTCAAAGTTTCTGGGGTAAGACAAGGACTGAAACTCGCTTAAGAGGCAGAGCAAGACAGACGGGCAGATTTTTCAACCATGTTTGTGGGCCATAGCCCACATATCATATGCTGGAATGTGTAAAAATAAAAAAATCAATCTTAAATAAAACATTTTATCCTCCTACTTTGACAAGTATACATTCATAATGACAGAAGCAAAACATATCTGTCAAGCTATGGTTTACATATGATTAAAAGTCAGAAAACTATCAAAGATGAAGGAATTTAATTATTATTGCATATGTCTGGGTGTTGTATTGCTGGGCCTCTGATATTATTAGTATGAGTAACAAACATAATTAATAAATTATTATATATTTATTCCATAACATTTCTTTTTTTTGTGTTGATTTCAGCAAAATCACTAAATGTGTAGTGATCAAGTTTTTACATAATTTATATTCTACCGACCTGGATGTGGCAATTTTTTTTTTTTTTTTTTTTTTTTGGTAAAGAGCCAGGTAGTACTAGGCTTTGTGGTCCATACATGCTTCTTTGTTTTACAAATCTTTAAAAATATAAGAAAAATAGGCCAGGCACGGTGGCTCATGCCTGTAATCGTAGCATTTCAGAAGGCTAAGGCAGGAGAATCACTTGAGCCCACGAGTTTGAGACCAGCCTGGGCAACAGAGCAAGACCTCGTTTCTACAAAAAATAAAAAAATTAGCTGGGCGTGGTGGCACATGCCTGTGGTCCCAGCTATTTGGGAGGCTGGGGCAGGAGGAGGAGGATTGCTTGAGTCCAGGAGGTCGAGGCTGCAGTGAGCTGTGATCATGCCACTGCATTCCATCTAGGCAACATAGCAACACCCTGTCTCAAAAAAAATTTATAAAATATTTATTAAAATACTTGTAAAATATTGTATATTTAATATTTATAAAATACTTTATATATTTAAAAAATTTATTTAAAATATATGTTACATATATAAATATGTGCAATTTATATATGTAATATATAAATATTTTAAAGAAATTTTAAAATATTACATATATAAATATATGAATATACAAAAATACCTAATAAATATATATTTGTATACTGTATATATACCATTCTTAGTTCATGGGTTAAATTCAGCCCTTAGGCTGTCATTTGCTGGCCTTTGCTATTGACAATAATCATCTAAAAGGTGAAAAAAATGAAATGCAATTATATTTATTTACTTTTTGAGACGATGTCTCGCTCTGTCGCCCAGGCTGGAGTGCAGTGGCGTGATCTCGGTTCACTGCAAGCTCCACCTTCCAGGTTCACGCCATTCTCCTGCCTCAGCCTCCCGAGTAACTGGGACTACAGGCGCCTGCCACCATGCCCGGCTAATGTTTTGTGTTTTTAGTAGAGATGGGGTTTCACCGTGTTAGCCAGGATGGTCTCGATCTCCTGACCTCATGATCCACCCGCCTCGGCCTCCCAAAGTCTGGGATTACAGGCGTGAGCCACCGCGCCCGGCCTGAAATGCAATTATAAAGTATAAAAAATTTTAAAAGGTAAACCAAAAAACTCATAAATGTTTACAAATATTTTTCTTCGAAAATATTCAAAATATTTAAGATGGAAAAGTAAAATACACGATAATTGATATTAAGCCTTCACATCAAAATTAAAGAAAATGTAAATATATTTTTTAAAGTTTTGGCTAAATCCCACTAAATATTTCTTATAAAAATAAAACTAGCTTCAATTCCGGAATTCAGTGTCCATCTATAGTTGCCAATGTGAAGAATCTGTAGGCATGTTAGTTACATCAAGGCCAATGTATAAGCAGATTCAAGAATAATCTGGGGTTGGGTGCAGTGGCTCACATCTGTAATCCCAGCACTTTGGGAGGCCGAGGCGGGTGGATCACTTGAGGTCAGGCATTCGAGACCAGCCTGGACCAACATGGCCAGACGCCATCTCTGCTAAAAATATAAAATTAGCTGGGCATGGCAGTGCGCGCCTGTAATCCCAGGTACCTCAGGAGGCTGAGGCAGGAGAATCGCTTGAAACCAGCGGGCGGAGGTTGCAGTGAGCCGAGATTGTGCCAGTGCACTCCAGGGTGGGCGACAGAATGAAACTCCATCTCAAAAAAAATTTAAAAAATTTAAAAAAAGGGCAATCTGAATGATTTATTCTGCAAAATGTTCTTCAGCTGCCGTTTGCAACTAGTACAAATACTGTGCTTTTTGTAAGCACCTTTGGAAAAATGACGGGACGCTGAGAAGCAAGAACGAGGATGCTCAGGTGTTGCTGGGGACACTTGGCTCTGCAAGTATCCAGCTACGGGAGAGAAAGATGGGAGGGTTAACTCAGTTGTCTTTTCTCTTTCCACAGTGTTTTCCCTGATCAAATCCTCCCTGCACTGTGGAACAGTGCCTTTCAATTTACAGATATAGGACAAAAGATGCAGAGAACGGCTTCCGTGGGGCCTGAGCAGTGTTAGTGTCAATGGTGGGTGTTTAGTGCTATGGATGGCACAATGCCAGTGCTAAGTAGCAGACACTGAGGGGCTGATTTACCCGTGTTTTGTTTTTTTGGGGGGGTTTGTTTGAGACAGGGTCTCACTCTATCATCCAGGCTGGAGTGCAGTGGCGCAATCTCAGCTCACTGCAGCCTTGACTTCCCTGAGCTTAGGTGATCCTCCCATCTCAGCCTCCCAAGTAGCCGGGACTACAGGCATGCACCACCATGCCCGGCTAATGTTTGTATTTTTAGTGGAGACAGGATTTCCCCATGTTGCCCAGGCTGGTCTTGAACATCTGGGTTTGAGTGATCCTTCTGCCTTGGCCTCCCACAGTTCTGAGATTACAGGCGTGAGCCCCCATGCCTGGCTTACCCATGATTTTTAATGAATATTTTGTGTGTGTATTTTATATCGAGAGCCGGTAAAACAGGGCAGGGGCTCCTTTTGCCCAAGTCTAAAGGTAGACTGAAGGTTGGATGACATAAACACACAGCTCAAGTGGGAGATGAAGGCAGTGCTGACACAGCAGGCAGGACCACAGAGGTGACGGATGTGGCAGAGGCTGTGGTGACCTGGGGAGCCTGTGCTCGTCTATAGAGCACTGTCAACATTCTGCCCTTACCAGTGACTGACTGGTAGGAAAGTGGACCAGGCCTTGTTGAAATGTTTGATTTCTCAAGAGAGTGCCACATTTTAAATTTTCATGTGAAAAGTGAATATTGATGAATAATTAAAATTTAAAAAACTGAAAAGCACATTTGGGTGGGGATCACATCTTTGGGCTGGATTTGTTCCCAAAGCCACCATGATCAGCCCTCTGGTCTACTGCATTATGCTATATTTGTGCACACTTTTGAAGTGTTTATGGTCATTAATTCCTTATTTTATTTTTTTTGAGATGGAGCCATGCTATGCTAACCAGGCTGGAGTGCAGTGGCATGATCTTGGCTCACTGCAACCTCTGCCTCCTGAGTTCAAGTGATTCCCCTGCCTCAGCCTCCCAAGATGCTGGGATTACAGGTGCTCACCACCATGCCTGGGTAATATTTTTGTATTTCTAGTAGAGATGAGGTTTTGCCACGTTGGCCAGGCTGGTCTCGAACTCCTGACCTCAAGTGATCTGCTCACCGTGGCCTCCGAAAGTGGTGGGATTACAGGCGTGAGCCACTGTGCCCGGCCAAATTCCTCATTTTAGAAAAGAAAGTCAAAGTTAAGTGTATAGCAATGTGTACACAAGGGTTATATGTGTGCTGCCACTTTGACTTAGCAAAACATGGACCAAGCAATCTCCTGTTTATATCTAAAGAAATGGTTGTGCATGGTGGCTCACACCTGTAATCCCAGCACTTTGGGAGGCTGAGGTGGGCTAATCACTTGGGCTCAGGAGTTCGAGACCAGCCTGGCCAACATGGCAAGACCTCGTCTCTACAAAAACATACCAAAAAAAAAAAAAAAAAAAAGCCGGGCATGGGTCGTGCACACCTATATTCCCAGCTACTTGGGAGGCTGAGATAGGAGGATCACCTGAGCCCAAGAGGTTGAGGCTGCAGTGAGCTGTAACTGCACCATTGCACTCCAACCTGGGTGACAGAGTGAGACCCCCATTAAAAAAAAAAAAAAAAAAAAGGCAGAGAAGTTTCCATACCTGAAAATTTCAGTCTGTTATGGGCTCTGCAACTAAGTTAGGATAATTTTTCAGAGATCTTCATTCTACTGCACCTTATTTTCAGTAAGAGCAGAGTAGAGAAAATTTTCTAGTGAGATTTTCCCAGTCTCTAATAGAAGAACAAAGTTAGAGATCCAAGGAGAGTGTTTCTAGAATATGTGAAGCCTCAGGACATGGTTTATCCTGCAGTTCTGGAAGGGACAACAGAAGATATCTGGTATGGGAGTAGCGAAGGCACCAGAAGAGAGGAAGGCAGCAAGTTATGTTTCCAGCATTTTGGAGCACAAGTGAGATGTCTGGTGTAGTGGTTAAGAGGTCAGACTTTCCCAAGTTCAAAACCCAGTTTTTGCCTGGGCATGGTGGCTCACACCTATGATCCCAGCACTTTGGGAGGCCAAGGTGGGTGGATCACTTGAGGTCAGGAGTTCGAGACTAGTCTGGCCAACATGGTGAAACCCCATCTCTACTAAAAATACAAAAATTACCTGGGTGGGGTGGTGCGCACCTGTAATCCCAGCTTCTTGGGAGGCTGAAGCACAAGAATTGCTTGAACCCAGGAGGCGGAAGTGGCAGTGAGCCGAGATCATGCCATTGCACTCCAGTCTGGGCTACAAAGTGAGACTCTGTCTAAAACAAAACAAAAACAACCCAGTTTTTGTACTCACCAGCTGGAAAAAGTTGCTTTTCCCTCTGAGCTCCTTCCTGCTTCATCATTTATATAAGGTGGTGATGATTACCTACCTCAAAGGGCTGCTGCGGGCAGTAAATGAGTGAATCAAAGTCAAAGCCTAGTACCCATTCCTCAGTAAGTATTCAATAAATGCTGCCTATTCTTCACTGGAGAGTGATTGGAATTAGCAATGAGAATTTGTGTAGCTTATATTCAAAGCCACTAAAATGAGAAGTCCAGGGCTGGGGCCCCTCTTGCCCAAGCCTAAAGGCAGACTGTGGGCTAGATGAGACATCTGCAGTGAGGTACACAGTTGATATCTGAAGAGAGCACCTAGCAGAGCCTATACATTTAGAGGCATACGTATTTGGGGGAGGAGAAGGAAGTGGAACCTTCAAAGGGGGTCAGAGAAAGAAGAGTAAGGAAGGAGAAAAGCCAAGGGAGGGATAAGGGAAGGTTCTGTTTGAAAATAAAAAGTAGAGGCCTTATTTTCAGAACAGTGCTGAGAGTGCAAGTGAGTTAGAATGGCATTTTATAAGCTTCAGGACATCTATGAGTCACCTTGGAGAGGGGAGAGGTAGATATTTAAAATGAAGATTCCCAGAAAGTATGACTCAGGAGTTCTGGGCTGAGGCCCAGGAATCTACAGGAATTCTAACTGGGTGTCCATGTGTCTCACCCCCACTACCCATGTACAAAAAAATACAAAGTCTACAAAAGAAAATGGGTAGCTTTCAACAGGTTGCTAAGGGAGTAAAGGAAGGGATGGTGGCTGGAGGTGTTTATTTTTCCTGTATGTATATAATGGTCAAAGGCACTCAAATATCTGTGACTTTGGGTCTGGATGGATGAATTAAATTGGTTGGTTTTCCAGGATTAAACCAACCTTGCATTCCAGGAATAATCCAACTTGCTCATGATGGTTAGTGGAGAAGAGATACATTGATCAGAACTCAGTCTCAGGCTCAAGGCAGTTTGTCTTTCCTGAGCTCTAGGCTGACGTGACCTTCTGTCTAAACAACACAGTAGCTTCCTAGGACTTGGACATAAACATGGGGTCTTCTAAAGCAGTGATCTTCAAACTATCTTCCTCATATATACCCTCTAAAATAAATTTTTTTTTTGAGATTGGATCTCACTATGCTGCCCAGGCAGGAGTGCAGTGGCTATTCAGAGACACCATCACAGTGCACTGCAGCTTCAAACTCCTGGGCTCAGCCTCCCAAATGGCTGGGACTACAGGCACACACCACCATGCCTGGCTTAAATTTTTTTTTTTTTTGAGGTAGAGTCTTGCTCTGTTGCCCAGGCTGGAATGCAGTGGCACAATCTCGGCTCACCGCAACTTCCACCTCCCAGGTTCAAGCAATTCTTCTGCCTCAGCCTCCCGAGTAGCCAGGACTACAAGTGCATGCCACCACGCCTGGCTAATTTTTGTATTTTTAGTAGAGATGGGATTTTCACCATATTGGCCAGGCTGGTCTCAAACTCCTGACCTTGTGATCCTCCTGCCTCAGCATCCCAAAGTGCTGGGATTACAGGCGTGAGCCATTGTGCCCTGCCAATAATTTTTAAAAAGATATATAATTCCTTCCATGTTCTAAACTTGATATCTATAATGTTTTCATATCTTTAGATATCTTTAGAGGATTCTGGGGTATTATAAATATTTGTAAATAATTCTTAAATTTGTATTCATCATCATCCATTTAAACTACGCATGAACAAGCTGTTTTTCTAACAGTTGAAGTTTTACATCATTTTTTCCCCCTTCATCTTGTACTTCAACTCCACTTCCCCTGTGGGATTTTATGTGAACATAATAATTTGGGGGTCTTTGAAATTGTTAATTGATCATTCTATCGGACTTCTCAGCAAGACAATTTATTTATTTATTTATTTTTTGAGACAGAATCTCGCTCTGTTGCCCAGGCTGGAATGCAGTGGCGCGATCTCAGCTCACTGCAACCTCCGCCTCCTGGGTTCAAGCGATTCTCCTGCCTCAGCCTCCTGAGTAGCTGGGAATACAAGCATGTGCCACCATGCCCGGCTGATTTTTTATGTGTGTGTTTTTAGTAGAGACAGGGTTTCACCATGCTGGCCAGGCTGGTCTCGAACTCCTGACCTCATGAGCCACCTGCCTCTGCCTCCCAAAGTGCTGGGATTACACACGTGAGCCACCATGCCTGGCTCTCAGCAAGACAATTTATAGAGAAATTTTAAAAATTTAACTTCCTTTGATCAGAATTAAACTACTCTTACAATTATTATTTTTATGTAATTAATGAAAACAATGTGAATGTCCCACACAATCTGAATGATGGAACGTTGATAACTGAAGCTGGTTCCTGGGGCAGGGAGGATCATTATGGTTCTCACTCCATTGTTTATGTTTGACATTTCCCATAATAAAAAGTTTAAACACATGTTTAAAAAATAAGTATGTCACAAATTCTGGTTAACAATTTCTAAACAAAAGAAATGTAACATTTTACTGGCAATAACATTTTAACAAGATGTTTAACAAGATGGATGTGACTTGAATGGTCTCTGGTTTTGGTGTCAACCAAGTAGGAAATACTGTCATCAGGTTCTTGTGTATCTTTCCAGAGATATTGATGAACATATGAATAAACATTCATTCATACTTTTTTGATCTGCAAATGGTAACATACTGTGTGTTCCATTCTGCATTTTTTTTCTGTCTATATAGCTTTAGCTATGGCCATGTCATATATCTATAAAGCAAGTCTGTGTTTATGTGTGTGTGTATATATACATAGACTTGTTTATATATATAAGTGTGTGTGTGTGTGTGTGTGTGTGTGTGTGTGTGTATATATATATTTTTTAGAGCCAGGGTCTTTCTCTGTCATCCAGGCTGGAGTGCAGTGGCACAATCATGGCTCACTGTGGCCTCAATCTTCTGGGCTCAAGCAATATTCTCATCTTGGCCTCCCAAGTAGCCAGGACTATAGATATGCATCATCATGCCCAGCTAGTTTTTAAATTTTTTGTAATGACAAGGTCTTGCTATGTTGTCCAGGCTGGTCTCAAACTCCTGAGCTCTAGCGATCTTCCAACCTCACCCTCCCAAAATGCTGGGATTACAGGCATGAGCCACCACACCCAGCTGCTTTATATTTTTTAATATAAAGCTTTTAATGTTTTCAATGAATTCCATGGAGTGAATTTAGCCAGCCTCCTCCCTATTTAGAAACTTTTAAGTGGTTTTCAATCTTTTGCCTTTACAATCAGTGCTATCATGAATAACCTTCACAAATATTATTTTGCTCATCTCTGAGATTATCTTAGAAAAAAATCCACAATTTTTCAAGACTAGTTATAATATAAAAATGCCTCCTTCCAATAGCTTAAGAAGTATGTTTCCTAAAATTGAAACTGACAGAGTGATCCTCTTGGGTCACTTTTGTGCGGGATTCTTGTCCAGCTTCCACTTCTCTAACTTCAACCTTAGCCAACTCCAATGACTGACTACAAATCTCATCTTGTTATTTCTTTTCTGAATCCTGAAGCCCAACTGATTGCTACTTTTCCTGAAATGACAGAGAAGGAAAAAACCAGCAGATATTGAGAATTTACCCTGTGCAGGCACTGGACCAGGAGCATTTATATATTATCTCCTGGAGACTTCACAGTAACTTCATGAGCTTGGTGTTTTTTAAAACTAAGAAAACTGAGGGGCTGGGCACAGTGATTGATGCCTGTAACACTCTGGGAGGGCGAGGTAGGAGAATCACTTGAGGCCAGGAGTTTGAGACAAGCCTGGGCAACATAGTGAGACCCCATCTCTACAAAATATAAAAATTTAATTGGGTGTGGTGACATGCACCTGTAGTCCTAGCTACTCAGGAGGCTGAGGCAGGAGGATTGCTTGAGACCAGGAGTGAGGTTGCAGTGAGTGGTGATTGCATCACTGCACTCCAGTCTGGGCAGCAGAGCAAGATCCTGCCTCTAAAAAAGAAAAAAATTAAAAATTAAAAATAAGACAGAAAATAAAGAAAAAGAAAACTGAGGTTCTGAAAGGTGAAGTCACTTGCCCTAAGTCACATAGCTGGTAGCTGGCGGGGTGAGGGACTCAGTTTCAGGTCTGAGTCCAGGGATTCATCCAGTATCTCTGGAGTACTACAATACACATGCAGACCATCCAAGCCAACACTGTCTTGAATACTTTTAAAGCTTTTAATTTTGGACATTTATTTATTATTTATTTATTTATTATTTTGAGACGGAGTCTCCCTCTGTCTCTCAGGCTGCAGTGCGGTGGCGCGATCTTGGCTCACTGCAACCTCTGCCTCCAGTGTTCAAGTGATTCAGCCTCCCGAGTAGCTGGGAATACAGGTGTGCACCATCACGCCTGGCTAATTTTTGTATTTTTAGTAGAGACGGGGTTTCACCATGTTGGCCAGGCTGGTTTCGAACTCCTGACTTCAAGTGATCCTCCTGCCTCGGCCTCCCAAAGTGCTGGGATTACAGGCATGAGCCACTGTGCCTAGCCAATTTTGGATTACTTTAAATTTATGGAAATATTGCAAAGATAGTACAGAGAGTTCCTGCATATGCTTCACCCAGCTTCTCCTGATGTTAGCATCTTAGGTAACCATGATATATTCATCGAAACTAAGAAATTAACATTGATACAACACTATCAACTAAACCAGAGGTTTTATTTGTACTTTGCCAATTTTTTCACGAATGTCCATTTTTCTTCTCCAGGACCCAATCCAGAATACCACGTTGCCTGTAGAATCTTGTACTATTTTAAATTATTTCTTTCCTGTATGTCTTAGCCCCCCAACTACTTCTGGAGAGCAGAAATATTACGGAACGTTTCTGTTGAGTCTATCCTAGAGCCCTAGAGACAGTGCTGGACCCACAACAGGAAGTCAATCATGATGTGATATGATTTATCCAGCTTGGTCTGATTTGTCAAGGTTCTGGTTGTAGAAGGAAACAGAAAGTTCCATGGCTCTGGAATATCAGGTGTGCTAATGAACAGCTTGTAAAGCTGGGTGGGGCACATCAGCGCCTTGTCACCTTGTCTGCCAGGCGCTGGAGGAAGTGGGAGATTTGTTCATAACACCGGGTCATTTCCTCCCTTCCTGTCCTGACCTCCCAGCTTTTCCCCGACAGCCAGTGGAAGCCATGGCCCAAGTCATTTAGTGACATCTTAAGGTGAGGCAAAGAACTGACAGGGAGTGCTGGCCCTAAACTCAGACGGGAACTTCCAAATCCAGATCCCCCTCCTTAGAGGGGTTGCCACCTGGAAACAGGAGAAATCTAGACCCTTAATAAAAAGAACATTTTGCTGTGTAATTTCACCCCATTCCCATAACCATCTGCTACCTACTATCCATAATGGAGTTTTAAAAAAATATGCGAGTTTCATTCACTTATTCATTCAACAAACATTTACTGATACCTCCTGCATTTCAGACAGATTTAGGAGCTAGGTATAGGCAGTAAATGAAAGAGTCCTGACCCCTCTCCTATCAATAGTATAGGAAATAGGCAAGTGAACTGCTAACCAATTGTGGTAAGTGTTACACTCATTTATTTATTTATTTATTTATTTATTTATTTAATTTTTAACTTTTTTTAAAGCGTGATTTTTGTTTTTGTTTTTGTTTTGAGACAGAGTCTTGCTCTGTTACCCAGGCTGGAGTGCAGTGGCACGATCTTGGCTCAACGCAACATCTGCCTCCTGGGTTCAACTGATTGTCATGCTGCAGTCTCCCAGGTAGCTGGAATTACAGGCATGTGCCACCACTCCCAGCTAATTTTTGTATTTTTAGTAGAGACAGGGTTTCACCATGTTGGCCAGGCTGGTCTCAAACTGCTGACCTGAGGTGATCCACCTGCCTCGGACTCCCAAAGTTCTGGGATTACAGGCGTGAGCCACTGCGCCTGGCCTGTTACACTCATTTAACACATATTTGAGCACCTCTGGGTGCTAGGCACTTTTCTAAATCCTGGAGATGTGATGGGGAACAAAAAGGTTTTGAAGCAAAGACAGATTCTAATAAAAGGGGAGGCTATTTTATTGCGTTTTTTTGTTTGTTTTGTTTTTGTTTTTTTTAAAGACAGGGATTTGCTCTGTTGGCCAGGCTGGAGTGCAGTGGCACAATCTCAGCTCACTGCAACCTCTGCCTCCCAGGCTCAGGCGATCCTCCCACCTCAGCAAAGTGCTGGAATTACAACTGTGAGCCACCACACCCAGGCAGGCTGTTTTAAATAAAGGAGTCAGGGAAGGCCTCCCTATAAAAGTATTGTTTAATTTGGGCTCTAAGAGATGAAAAAGGCTGTGGCTCATCCCTATAATCTCGGCACTTTGGGAAGTGGAGGTGGGTGGATTGCTTGAGCCCAGGAGCTTGAGGCTAGCCTGGGCAACATGGCAAAACCTTGTCTCTATTTTAAAAATAAAAAATTAAAGAAGAAGAAGAAAAAACAAGACAAAGAGCTAGTTTTGGAACAAGGGTGGAAAGAGGATTCCAAGCAAATGGAGCAGTGTGTGCAAAGGTCCTGAGGCAGAAAAGTCTTGAGAGGTTTGAAGAACTGGGAGAGAAGAAGATAGTGACGAGTGTGCAGTGAACAAAGAGAGGAGAGGGCAGCATGATAACGCTCTCCTTCCCTGAGTTCTGGGTTAGAGATTGTTGGGGGAGGTATGCCTGGGAAACCTGGCAGTCAGAAGAGAGGCTAGCTGGAGGCAGCTGCAGGCTAACTAGGGGTGTCAGACAACTTCCTGGGGAACGTCATGAGTATTAACTGTGGTTGCTGCTCAGTGAGAGCTTCCTAAAGGTTTGAAGGGGCTTCTGACAAGCTTATGAAAACTACCCACTAGGGCTGGGTTGGTAAATTACGGTAATCTATGGCTTGAGAAATCTGGACCTCTGCTTGTTTTTATGAATAAAGTTTTGTTGGCACACAACCATACCCATTTGTTTGCATATTGTCTATGGCTGCTTTTGTGCTACAATAGCAGAGTGGCCCACAGAGCCTAAAATAGATACCAAACTTTTTACAAAAAAGTTTTGCAGGCTGGGCATGGTGGCTCATGTCTGTAATTCCAGCACTTTGGGAGGCCAAGGCAGGAAGATTGCTTGAGCCCAGGAGTTCAAGACCAGCCTGGGCAACATAGCAAGACCCCATCTCTAAAATATAATAATATAATAAAAAGGTTTGCCAACTCCATGCGAGGATGTGGTAGGCTAACCCTGACACCCAACGAAGGTTTTCATGCTAAGGAATGACATGGTCCAGATAATGTTTTAAGAATTTTTTTTGTGACTACTTGGAGGGTAAATTGGAAGAAGGTAAGATTTGAAGTAGGGAGGTAATAAAGAGGCAATTATCCAAGTGAAACATGACAATTACATGTACCAGGAGGGCAGTGGTGGGGATGGAGAGAGGGAGATTCAGAAGATATAGTCTAGAGACACCCAGTACCAATGGGTACACCTAGTGCCCACATCATGATTTCTAAATACTATTCTCCAATTAAAGAAACTGGGGCTTTGAGAAATGGCTGACTCCAGGGCTGGGGTAGGAAATATACAAGATGAACCTGAAACATCTTGTGATGCCAGGCAGTAAGAATGTGCTTAAAAAATGATGGGACATGTTGAAAGGACCCAGGAGCCAACTTGGAGAACCTCTGAAAGAACAAATCTAAAACAATTTGAGCAACCAAATAAGCAATGAGAATAATAAACTAGTTAAGTCCATAACTGAATAAATCAGTAAATAGGGGAGAAAGAACAGTGCTTCCCTACAGAAGAATTCTAACGAATAAGTGTGAAAGGAATGATAGAATTTGAAAATCACCATTTGGCAAACACCAGAGGAATAACTCTTGCAGGCAAGAATCATGGAGGATGGTTTGTATTGGGGAAAAGAATGATGACAAATGGGATATTTGCCATCTCGAAGAATCTCCCCACAAGATACTTATCAAAGACAAAGGGGAAAAGAACTATCACTTTACACTGGAGAAATCCTACAGACACCACCTTCACCAAAGTAACATCAGCAGTAATAATGTAACACATTGACTTCAGGTAACTCCTGATATGATGCACTAAAAAGGCCAAGTGTTGCTGGGCGCGGTGGCTCATGCCTGTAATCCCAGCACTTTGGGAGGCCCAGGTGGGCAGATCACAAGGTCAGGAGATCGAGACCATCCTGGCTAACACGGTGAAACCCCGTCTCTACTAAAAATACAAAAAATTAGCCGGGTGTGGTGGCGGGCGCCTGTAGTCCCAGCTACTCGGGAGGCTGAGGCAGGAGAATGGCGTGAACCTAGGAGGCAGAGCTTGCAGTGAGCCGAGATCACGCCACTGCACTGCAGCCTGGGTGACAGAGCGAGACTCTGTCTCAAAAACAAAACAAAAAACAAAAAAAAAAAAACACAAACACAAACAAAAAAAAGGCCAAGTGTGGCATTTCCAAAAAAAAAGGCATAATTGTGATCTAATCGTGGGAAAACATCAGAGAATCCCAAACTGCGGAATATTCTCGAACAACTGGTCAGTACTCTTCAAAAGTATCAAGGTCATGAAAGATGAAGGAAGACTTTGAGTTCGAGATTCTGAACTAGATCTTGAGTTAGAAAAGGAACCTTAGTGGAACAATTGGCAAAATTTGAATATGGTCTGTAGCTTCACATTGTAGCAAGGCTACTTTCTTGATTTTGATCACTGTACTGTGATTATATAAGATGTTGCCACTTGGGGAAGCTGGGTGAAAGGTTTTTCTGGGAACTCTGTACTATTTTTGCAACTTTTTTCTACATCTAAAATTATTTCAAAGTAAAAAGTTAAAAGCTCAAGGGGGGGGGGGGGAAGATTTAAGTTGGAGACACCAGTAACAGAATTGCTGGTCAATAGGTGTGCTGGGGAGGAGGGAGAAGGAAAAAATATTTACTGCTTTGTTGCATTGTCATCAAGCAAGATAAGAAGAAATAGACACATGTAGCAATTCTGGGCCAGCTGTGGTGGCTCATGCCTGTAATCCCAACACTTTGAGAAGCCAAGGCGGAAATGCAGAAAGACTGCTTGAGGCCAGGAGTTTGAGACCAGCCTAGGAAACAAAGAGAGACCTCTCATTTCTAGCAAAATAAGAAAAAATAAAAAAGCCCTAACACTTAAGATCAATTGTATAATCTGTGCATTTCCATCTGTTTGCATACAGTAAAATCTGTTTTATATGTTAAGCATGAATTGTATTACTGGGCATCATCTCATTCATAAATTTCTGGAAGGGCTGCATGTGACGGTGAGGAGAGGAGACCAGCTTTATTAATTTGTATCTTGATTTCATTATCTGAAATTAGAATATTTTCTGAATATTTGAGACCAAACATTAGAATTAGCCAGTATTTATTTTGTGTCTGTACCAGAGTCTATTTTGACAGGTCAAAAATTTTTGGAGGATCAAATACAATGATCCATTATTAACTGAGCACCTATTATGTGCCAGGATTTGGACCAGGTGCCAAAAATGCCTCATCTCACTTAATCCTCCCAACAACCCTGTGACCACCACTTAGCTGAGGATGCTGAGCTTCCAAGAAATTGATGGACCTGCTTACGATCTTACAGTGAGGGAACAGTAGCGGAGGCATTTGGGAGTAACTTGCCCAGGTCTCTCAGCCAGTGAGCAGCAGAGCTGGTCTGAGATGTGAGTCTATACTTCTAACTACAGCTGCAGGGTCTGTTCTGTCTTCCATTCTCTGCAACTAACCAAGGGCAGGACCATTTAGGGAGTCTTTACAATTTTGTCCCAGTCAGTGTGGTTGCTTGCAAGAGCAACATGGCAAGTTTGTATATTTTGGAGACTGGATGCTCAAATCCCATGTTTATGTTTTAGCTACCCCTGCCAACACGTGATATCACCAACTGTAAAACGTCTGCCAGTCTTACGGTGGGAAACAATCTCGCTTGTTCTTAAGTCTATTTCTCCACCAGGTTAAGTCCAGCTCTTTGTATGTGGCACTAACCACGTCTGTCCTCTTTAACCAATGTCTGTCCACAGCTTTTGTCCACGTTCTCCCCATAGGATCAAGTTTTTCTGATTGACTTGAAGGAGTTCTTTGTGCATTCTGCATGCTGGATGTTAATCATTTATTTAATACAGGTGAAAAATATTTTTCCCTGTATCCTGCTTATCTTTTTACTTTCCTTTTGGTGTCTTTTTTTTTTCTTTGAGATGGGAGTCTCACTCTGTTGCCCAGGCTGGAGTGCCTGTTGCCTCCACCGTGCCAGACGGGAGAACCCCATTTCTACAAGTAATTTAAAAAATTAGCCAGGTGTGGCCAGGCGCGGTGGCTCATGCCTGTAATCCCAGTATTTTGGGAGGCTGAGGCGGGCAGATCACGAGGTCAGGAGATCGAGACCATCCTGGCTAACACGGTGAAACCCAGTCTCTACTAAAAATACAAAAAATTAGCCGGGCGTGGTGGCGGGCGCCTGTAGTCCCAGCTACTGGGGACGCTGAGGCAAGAGAGTGGCGTGAACCCGGGAGGCGGAGCTTGCAGTGAGCTGAGATCGTGCCACTGCACTCCAACCTGGGTGACAGAGTGAGACTCCGTCTCAAAGAAAAAAAAAAAAAAACTAGCCAGGTGTGGTGGCATGCACCTGTGGTCCCAGCTACTTGGGAGGCTGAGGCGAGTATCACCTGAGCCTGGGAAGTTGAAGGTGCAGTGAGCTGTGATTGCACCACTGTACTCCAGCCTGGGCAACAGAATGAGACCTGGTCTCAAAAAACAAAGAAACAAAAAGGGCTGGGCATGGTGGCTCACGCCTGTAATCCCAGGCCTTTGGGAGGCCGAGACGGGCAGATTACTTGAGGTCAGGAGTTCAAGACTAACCTAGCAAATATGGTGAAACCCCATCTCTACTAACATTACAAAAGTTAGCTGGGCATGGTGGTGTGCACCTGTAATCCCAGCCACTCAGGAGGCTGAGGCAGGAGAATCACTTGAATATGGGAAGCGGAGGTCGCAGTGAGCTGAGATTGTGCCACTGCACTCCAGCCCTGGGTGACAGAGTGAGACTCTGTCTCAAAAAGAAGAAAAGAAAAAAGGAATACAATTATGTGCTGATGATTACCTTTCTTGCATTTCTCAGTTGTCCTGCACAAGACCAGGCACATAACATGTGCTCAGTAAATATTTCTGAACTTAAGGCACCAACTTTTCTATTTTCTATTTAAAAATATTATGGACAATACCTTCTTCTTGTTAACTATGGCATCATTCCAGGCATTTGGTGGTAAGATCACAGTACTGAAGGTTTTGTTCTTAGTGTCAGCTTTTTAGCTACATTGTAAAGAATCCCATTCTACAGATATAAAAACAGTAATGTTGGGTGCCAGGATTTGCTATTTGAAAAAATGAAATTGACAAGCTACATGTAATCTTTATACCCTCTAATGCTCTTATTGGATTATTCATATCATACTTTTTCAGCTATTCTTAAACTACCTTGCAGCAGTACTGGATCTTTTCCCAAATAAGTAAACGAGGTTACAGAAAATGAGGGCACAATGAGTAGCATTTAATAGATACTGCCTGGGCCTGGCATGGTGGCTCACACCTGTAATCCCAGCACTTTGGGAGGCCGAGGTGGGCAGATCACCTGAGGTCGGGAGTTCAAGACTAGCCTGACCAACATGGAGAAACCCCGTCTCTACTAAAAATACAAAATTAGTCTGGTGTGGCAGCAGGTGCCTGTAATCCCAGCTACTTGGGAGGCTGAGGCAGGAGAATGGCTTGAACCTGGGAGGCGGAGGTTGCAGTGAGCCAGGATTGCGCCATTGCACTCCAGCCTGGGCAACAAGAGCGAAACTCCGTCTCAAAAAAAAGATACTGGCTGTGCATTTCTCCTTCCGTCGTTTTAAATAGTCAAGTTTTAAGGGATCTCTGGGGGAGGATTTCCTCCAGCTCCCTCGCCCCTCCCCAAAGCGGCTCCCATTCATTTTCTGACATAAGGAGCTTTGTCAACGGCTGCTCGTTTTCAACTTTCAGGTTGCCCTCAGAGTTACTGAAAATCCGGCAAAGCTGTCCATTTATTTTATTGTGGCACCCACCCCATTGGCTTTCCTTGATCACTGCTTTGTCCGGCGATCAAGATTTACATTTAAATATAGGAATAGAAACAGTCTTTGAGGCTATTAGCAATGAAAGATAATCAATTGGAAATGGTTCCCTGCTGGGCAATTTTCAAGCAGAGTCATCACCAAAAACCAATTGTGCTGGCAGCTTTTGGCCGTCATGAACATCACTGTCCAGTTAGAATTACAGCCCTTGCCGAGTCCCGTGATTTATACACAATTGATATTGAATATTGCTTCAGCAAACAAGGCCTATGGGATAAATTCCCAACATTTGGGGCACAAAAAGATTTTAAATAATTCCTCTTTTTGCTGGTGACTACAATGGTTATGTACGAAAATGGTGAAACTTCAAATGATTTTATGCTTATAGCACTTAACGTTGTCTGATTAAGGGGTTGGTAGATTTTATATTTGTATATTGACACCTGGTCATTAGAACACTCATGATCCTTGATATTGTTGGTATTCTTTTATTTAATATACTATATATCACCTAAACAATGCAAAAATATGATCTCATATGGATTTTCAAAAATTCTTTACTAATGCCATTAAGAGTTATTAATGCTATAACAATAATCAGCTTATCTAAATTAGTACAATACTTAATAAAATAATACGCAGTTTGGAAAAGGGGACAGTCACCATTTCAGCCTTTCACCATTGCTGATGAGGGTGAACCGGTATAGTCTTTTTGGAAAACAATTTGGCAACGTTTAGCAAAAGCCTTAAAAATGTTCATAACCTTTAACCCAGTAATTCAATTTCTGGGAATCTATCTGAAGAAAATAACCCTATATACGGAAAGAGCTTGAAGCATTAAGATGATAAATGCAGGATTATTTTTAATTACAAAAATGCAGAGTGAGGTGGTGCACACAGTCCTGGCTATGGAGAAGGCTGAGGTGGGAGAATCGCTTGAGCCCAGGAGTTTGAGGCTGCAGTGAGCTATGATTGCACCGGAGAATACCCACTGCACTCCAGCCTGGGCTATGGAGCAAGACCCATCTCTTTAAAAAAATTAGAAGAAAACCAAACATCTACCAAGAGATTCATGGTCAAGTAACATGTTTTTAAGTCATACATAATAATAGGAAGAAATGCCATATTAGTTTTCAAAGAAGGGAAAATAAAATGCTCACGTTGTACATACGTTAATATATACCATACAATGATGTAAAAACATAATAGGCAGAGCAAAAGACTAATAGAGCAAAATGTTAGCAGTAGTGGCCTATAGATTTGGGACTAGATTATATAGGTAATTCTACTTTCCCGTATTATTTTGTATTTTCCAAAATTTCTGTATAATAAATGAATTTAATGCATACAATGAAAATGAGTGACTGTCTTATAATATTTTTTGTTATGAAAATACCAATAATACATTACTGTATTGTCTCCCAATACAATATTAATACTTCTTAGGAGGAGTGGTGGCCAGGCATGGTGGCTCATGCCTATAATCCCAGCACTTTGAGAGGCTGAGGTGTGTTGATCATTTGAGGGCAGAAGGTCAAGACCAGCCTGGCCAACATGGTGAAACCCCGTCTCTACCAAAAACGAAAAACAAAAAACTAAAATGAGCTGGGCATGGTGCTGCACACTTGTAATCCCAGATACTTGGGAGGCTGAAGCAGAAGAGGCGCTTGAACTCGGGAGGCATAGGTTGCAGTGAGCTAAGATTGCGTCACTGCCCTCCAGCCAGGGTGGCAGAGTGAGACTCTGTCTCAAAAAAGAAAAGGAGTGGTAAATTTTTTGGTAATATTTTATTAAACAAAAGCATAAGAGTGGGAGGTAAACTATAGATGGAATCTGGGAGTAGACCCACTCTATGATGGAAATGGGTTTTTTTGCAGTAACAAGGTGAGCTGCTGAAATGACTGTTGCACTAACCGAATAAACTCCTGTTTATCCTAAAATTAGAATCCTGGAGGAATAACAAAGAAGCCCAGGAAGGCAATTTGTTCTTCCAGACACACATCTAGAAAGGAGAGATGACATGCAATTCACAAATTGCATTATAAAAAGCTCTTTACAGTTTGTCACCCAAGTACTTTCCAGAGAGTGGCAGAAAACCAAGTTAAAAATGTCCAGGCCTGGCGCGGTGGCTCACGTCTGTAATCCCAGCACTTTGGGAGGCTGAGGTGGGTGGATCACGAGGTCAGGAGTTCAAGACCAGCATGGCCAAGATGATGAAACCCTATCTCTACTAAAAATACAAAAATTAGCCGGGCATTGGGCCGGGCGCGGTGGCTCACGCCTGTAATCCCAGCACTTTGGGAAGCTGAGGTGGGTGGATCACCTGAGGTCGGGAGTTCGAGACCAGCCTGACCAACATGGAGAAACCCTGTCTCTACTAAAAATACAAAATTAGACAGGCGTGGTGGCGGGCGCCTGTAATCCCAGCTACTTGGGAGGCTGAGGCAGGAGAATTGCTCGAACCCAGGAGGTGGAGGTTGCGGTGAGCCGAGATTGAGCCATTGCACTCCAGCCTGGGCAACCAGAGTGAAACTCCATCTCAAAAAACAAAACAAAAACCCCCAAAAAGATGGTGGATTACTAGTGGGGAAATCTGGGCAAAATGTAGAAGAGATATTTATTATTCCTCACAACTGCATGTGAATCTACAATGATCTCCACGTAGACTGAGATTCAAATAAAACTGTTTACAAAAATGGGTGGCAGGACAGACTTAGCCCGTGGACTGTAGTTTGCTGATCCCTGGATAACACTATTGGTGCCAGTTTTTACTTCCCTGGGACAGGATTCTTTGTGATATAAATTTGCAGAGGTCTCCCATTGCACACAAAGTATATTTCCCCACCCTCTGATGGCTGGACTTGCTCTAGGCGATGGAACATTAGTAGACATGATGCAAAGAGGGGCTTTACCCTGTTTTGTGAGTTTGCTTGCCCTCTTTTACTCCCATGATCTGCCATGAGAAAATCACAGTCATTGTTGACCCAGGGAGAATGTAGTGATCCAGGGAATAGAACTGAATCCAATCTAAAATGTGAAGCCATGCCCAGTTACCCAGAAGCCTAGAACAGAGCTGCCCTGTTCAAGCATGGGCCAGAAAAATAAGCACTTGCTGTAAGGCCCTGGGCTTTTGGTGGTGGTTTGTTATGGGGCGTTATCTTAGCAATAGCTGACTAATACACCATCCAGCATTCTTGGCCAACAAGCAACAGATGTTGCTTTGCACAGCTGGGGTGACCTCTGTCAGGGTATGTGTTTTCTTCACTCCACTATAGTCTCTGTTTTCCGGATGAAGGACTATTGATTTGCAGCAAATAGTCAAACAAAACAAATGTGGAATTATTTTAATAGTCAACCACGCCCACTAGATATAAAAATGCACGTTTTGGCCAGGCACTGTGGCTCGTGCCTGTAATCCCAGCACTTTGGGAGGCTGAGGTGGGTGGATTACCTGAGGTCAGGAGTTCGAGACCAGCTTGGCCAAAATGGTGAAACCCTGTCTCTACAAAAAATACAAAAATTAGCTAGGCGTGGTGGTGGGTGCCTTTAAGTCCAGCTACTTGGGAGGCTGAGGCAGAAGAATCGCTTGAACCCAGGAGGCGGAGGTTGCAGTGAGCCGAGACCGCTCCATTGTACTCCAGCCTGGGCAACAAGAGTGAAACTCCACCTCAAAAAAAAAATAAATAAATAAAAGTAAGTTTTATTGCTAGAGGAGGAAGAGGAGGAGGAAAAAGGTCAGAGGGATGGGCGCTCTTTTAGTCTTGGCTTACCCAAGAACAATTCTTAAATCTTTAATAATTTTAAAGAAAAGAGCAGATCATCAGTCCATCCTTAGTGCACTGACCCTTGAACAATGCAGGGATTAGGGGCACCAATGGCACATATTTTGTGTATGTATTGTATACTGTATTCCCACAATAGTGCAAGCTAAGGAAAAGGAAATGTTACTGAGAAAATTAAGTGGGAGTGGATCATCATGCAAGTCTTCATTCTCGTCATCTTCACATTGAGTAGGCTGAGGACGAGGAGAAAGAGAAGGGGTTGGTCTTGCTGTCTCAGGGGTGGCAGAAGAGGAAGAAAATCCACATATAACTGGACCCACATAGTTCAAACCTCTGTTGTTCGTTTTTTTTTTTGTTTTTTGAAGACAGGGTCGGTGTTGCCCAGGCTAGGGTGCAATGGTCCTATAGTAACTCACTGCAGCCTCCAACTCCTGGCTTCAAGTGATCCTCCCACCTCAACCTCCCAAGCACCTGGGACTACAGGTGTACACCACCATGCCCAGCTCATTTTTGATTTTTCTGTAGAGCTGAGGTCTCACTCTGTTGCCCAGGCTGGTGTCAAACTCCTGGGCTCGAGTGATCCTCCTGCCTTGGCCTCCCAAGGGGCTGAGATTATAGGCATGAGCCACCATGCCAGCCAACCACGCAGCTTTAATGAGATGGTCACCGGCAATGCATTATGATAGGCGGGAATGTGTCTCCAAGGTGACGGGCAGTGACCCTTGCAGGAGCCTTGTAATGCACATCCTTCTCAGGTGAGGCACACGTGTTGATGGAAGCAGTGAAGAAAAAAGAGAGCAGAGAGATGTCATTCACAAGGTGGCGATGAGAAGGGTCATTGCTGCTTGGTGTGTAGGAATGAGGTAGTGTGGTTAGAGGGAGGCATCGCAAAGAAATGCCCTGGGAGCACTACCTGCTGATGTCTGATGACTCTGCCCTTCGGGAGCCTCATCCGTAATGTGGGTCAGCATCACTTACGTTGGAAAGTTGCTGGATGATGCCAAGGTGTTTGTGAAACTCACAGCAACACCTGGCACTGGTAGCTACTGTAATTGTTAATTTGGCAGCTAACACAAAAACAGCCACGATGACAAATTTTAAATCAAAACTTTTGGCTGGGCACGGTGGCTCACGTCTGTAATCCCAGCACTTTGGAAGGCCAAGGTGGGCAGCTCACTGGAGGTCAGGAGTTCAAGACCGGCCTGGCCAACATGGTGAAACCCCATCTCTACCAAAAATACAAAAATTAACCAGGCATGATGGCATGTGCCTGTAATCCTAGCTACTCTGGAGGCCGAGGCACGAGAATTCCTTGAACCCAGGAGGTGGAGGTTGCAGTGAGCTAAGACTGCACCACTGCACTCCAGTCTGGGTGATGGAGTGAGCCTCTACCTCAAGAAAACCCCACAAACTTTTACAAATACACAAGACATTATTAATGATGACTGCTTTTTGGGAGGTAAAATAAGGGAGAGTGAAAAGAGATGTTTTCCTATACATCCCCAGGTATTGCTTGACAAAAAAAAAAAAATGCACATTATTTTAAAAGACAAGATGTTTTAAGGATGTAGGAGTTTTTATAAACGGCTTTCCTGGCGAGGCCTGGTGGCTCACACCTGTAATCCCACCACTTTGGGAGGCCAAGGCGGGGGGATCACTTGAGGTTAGGAGTTCAAGACCAGCCTGGCCAATGTGGTGAAACCCTGTCTCTACTAAAAATACAAAAATTAGCCGGGCGTGGTGGCGTGTGCCTGTAGTCCCAGCTACTTGGGAGGCTGAGGCAGGAGAATCACTTGAACCTGGGAGGTGAAGGTTGCAGTGAGCCAAGATTGTGCCACTGTACTCTAGCCTGGGCGACAGAGACGCCATATCAAAAAATAAATAAATGGCTTTCCTATTTAGAAAAGATGTGTTTAGTTTTGTAGTGGAATGAACATTTGACATATGTAAATTTAGTTCATATCATTTATATATATTCTTGAGAAACACTACAGTCTCTAAATATACCCACAGCTAGATGGCAAAGGCTTTTGTGTTTGAGCTTAATATAAAGGAATATTTGGGAACAGCATATATCAGAAAAAAAATCACATTCAAACATTGTGTTCATGTCAAAAACAATCTGAGAAATAAGAGCAGTTTAATTCTCATGTTTATTGCAGCACTATTCACAATATGAAGGTAAAATCAACCTAAGTGTCCATCAACAGACAAGTGGATAAGGAAAATGTGGTACATATATAGATGGAATACTATTTGGCCATAAAAAAGAATAAAATCCTGTCATTTGCAGCAACATGGGTGGAGCTGGAGGTCATTATGTTAAGTGAAATAAGCCAGGCACAGAAAGACAAATATGAATATTCTCACTTGTATGTGGGAACTAAAAAAAGTTGATATCATGGAGAGTAGATTGATAGATACCAGAGGCTGGGAAGGGTGTGTGGGTGTTGGGGTAGGGGGTGGTGAACAGAGGTTGGCCAATGGATACAAACATACAGTTAGAAGGAATAAGTTCCAATGTTTAATAGCAGAGTAGGGTGACTATAGTTACTACAATGTATTGTATATTTCATGGCCTTTTTTTTTTTTTTTTTTTTTTGAGACGGAGTTTCACTCTTTCACCCAGACTGGAGTGCAGTGACACAATCTCGGCTCACTGCAACCTCCGCCTCCCGGGTTCAAGCGATTCTCCTGCCTCAGCCTCCCGAGTAGCTGGGATTACAGGCACCTGCCACCACGCCCGGCTAATTTTTGTATTTTTAGTAGAGATGGGGTTTTACCACGTTGGCCAGGCTGGTCTCGAACTCCTGACCTCGTGATTCACCCGCCTTGGACTTCCAAAGTGCTGGGATTACAGGCGTGAGCCACCGTGCCCAACCTGTATTGTATATTTCAAAGCAGCTAAAAGAGAGGACTTAAAATGTCCCCAGCACATAGAAATGATAAATATTTGGCCAGGCGCGGTGGCTCACGCCTGTAATTCCAGCACTTTGGGAGGCCGAGGCAGGTTGATCACCTGAGGTCTGGAGTTTGAGACCAGCCTGGCTAACACGGCAAAACCCCATCTCTACTAAAAATACAAAAATTAGCTGGGCGTGGTGGCGGACGCCTGTAATCTCAGCTACTTGGGAGGCTGAGGCAGGAGAATTGCTTGAACTGGGTGGTGAAGGTTGCAGTGAGCTGAGATCGCACCACTGCACTCCAGCCTGGGCAACAGTGAGGCTGTCTCAAAAAAAAAAAATGAATACTTGAGGCAATAGACACCCCAAATACATTGACTAGATCATGACACATTCTATGCATGTAACAAAATATCATGTGTATCCTATAATCACAAATATTAATAAAAAAATTTTTAAAGCAATAGTTTAAAATTCAATACCATATCTCATAAGCTGCTCTGACCAGCTAGAGCAGGAGTTAGGAAATTACGGCCTATGGGTCAACTCTAGCCAATAACCTGCGAGTTAAATTGAAATTTTTATTGAGATAATTGTAGATTCATGTGCAGTTGTAAGAAGTAATACAGAAAAAGCCCTTGTATGTTTCACCCAGTTTCTCCAGTGGTAATCCACCTGTTTTACGTAATCTACCACCATGAGCTAAAAGCAGTTTTTGAATTTTTTTTCTTTTTGGAAAAGGGTTTTTCTCTGTTGCCCAACCTGGTGTGCAGTGGTGCAGTTATGGCTCTGGGCTAGAGACTGGGCTAGGATTAGTAAAGAAATGAGTATCTGGAATAAAAATTATTCTTTCAAAGAATAAAAATTCTATGTGACATCTGCACCATTAATTCTCTTAAACATTGATATAAAAACTGTTTTCTTGCAACCAGGAACAAATGGATAACTGAAGTACAGTCAATATTTGTTTTTTCTCAAAATCCAGGGTTGTCTATGTATTCATTCATTCTGTCACCCAGGCTATAGTACAGTGGCGTGACCATAGATCATAGCAGCCTCTATCTGCTGGGCTCAAGCGATCCTCCTGCCTCAGCCTCCCGTGTGGCTGGGACTACAGATGCATGCCATTGTACCTGGCTAATTTTTAATGTTTTTTGTATGGACGGGGTCTCCCTATGTTGCCCAGGCTGGTCTCAAACTCCTGGCCTCAAGCAATCCTCACATCTTGGCCTTCCAAAGCACTGGGATTACAGGCATGAGCCACCGCTCCTGGCCACGTCTATGCCTTTTAAAAGAACTATACACAGAGAATCAATTTCTCTTAAAGAGATAGTTTATCAAAAGGATGCTTAAAGCTAACAAGTGCAGATGACACTGGGCTGGGTACTAGAATTAACTGTTATTCATGTGTTGCCCCTCTCAGCTATGGGATAAAAATCCTGCCCTTAGCATTAGGGTGAAATCAGTCTTTGGCGATCTTTCAAGAAATACATACTGCACAGCATGAGAAAGGGCATGTGAGTGCAATGCCTTTAGAATTTTGGAATTGACAAATGTACATCTGTTTTCTGTATGCCTAAGTCCCTCAAACTAACACATGAAGATTGAGCCATCTGAAGAGCAGTTTATGGGGGGAAAAGACTAATAGAGAGGTATTACAAAGAGCCCTGTTTGGAGAATCCTTCTCAAATACAAGGGTTTTTATTTTTTTATAAAGATGAGGTCCCACTATGCTACCCAGGCTGGTCTCCAACTCCTGAGCTCAAGGGATCCTCTCACCTTGGCTTCCCAAAGTGCTGGGATTATAGGCATGAGCCACTGTACCCGGCCCAAAGGTTGTTTTTGTTTTTTTTTTAATGTGGGGGGAATAAGTATTCAAATGCTGGTTCTACTTGTTCTGGTTAAGACGGAAGCAATCGCAAGTCATTTTTTTTTTTTTTTTTCCGGAGACAGAGTCTCGCTCTCTCACCCAGGCTGGAGTGCAGTGGCACGATCTCGGCTCACTGCAAGCTCCGCCTCCCGGGTTCACGCCATTCTCCTGCCTCAGCCTCCCGAGTACCTGGGACTACAGGTGCCCGCCACTACGCCAGGCTAATTTTTTGTATTTTTAGTAGAGACAGGGTTTCATCATGTTAGCCAGGATGGTCTCGATCTCCTGACCTCGTGATCCGCCTGCCTCCGCCTCCCAAAGTGCTGGGATTACAGGCATCAGCCACCGCGCCCGGCCAAGTCAAAATTTTACTAAGAAAACTGGACCCCAGAAACTCCTTTAATATCAGACTTTTTTTTTTTTTTTTGAGACAGAGCCTTGCTCTGTCACCCAGGCTGGAGTGCAGTGGTGTGATCTCAGCTCACTGCAACCTCCAAGTCCTTGGTTCAAGCAATTCTCGTGCCTCAGCCTCCTGAGTAGCAGGGATTATAGGCACATGCCACTATGCCTGGCTAATTTTTGTATGTCTAGGAGAGACAGGGTTTCACCATGTTGGCCAGGCTGGTCTCGAACTCCTGGCCTCAAATGATCTGACCTCCTCGGACTCCTAAAGTACTGGGGTTATAGGTGTGAGTCACCGTGCCCAGCCTTAACATCAGAGATCTAATGTGAGGTGAGGGGGACAGTGTATGGAATTTTGCAAGTCCAGGAACTTAGGTGTGAAAATCTTTTATTTTTAAAAATTTTGTGTAGAGACAGGGTCTCACTCTGTTGCCTAGGATGGTCTCAAACTCCTGGCCTTCCGTGATCTGCCCACCTTGGCCTCCCAAAGTACTTAGGTTACAGGCACGAGCCACTGCACCTGGCCAGAAAATGAATCTTTAGTTTCACTAGCCTCTGAACGAAATCCAGTATTTCTGCCAATTTTGGATGTAGGCACCAAATCACAGTAGCATTAGACAACCTGTGCTTTAGTCAACAAAATAAATTGGATATTTTCGTATAACATCATGGCCATTGTAGATTGCTACTTCAAAATAAAAGTAGTTACTAGATCTGCTGATAGATCTTGTATTTAGTGTTAATAAAAACACACTTAACAATTTAAAAATATTTTGATAACTATTATTTTAATGGCAGTTTCCTTTTGCAAACCTATGTATTTTATTCTTTTAAACATCACTGAGCAGATTCACAGATTTCATCGAATTGCCAAAGGGGTCCATGACTCAGAATGCACTGTGTCTTAAAGCAGGTCCTCCTAAGCAAGGGGTATTGAAAGGGGATCCACCTCAGAGACCTAAGACGCAGGTTCTAATCCTGACAAGTTGCTTGACCTCAGACAGGCTTCTGTCTCTCATGCCTTCACTTTTATCTCTATTAAAATACAAGTGGGCCAGGTGCAGTGGCTCACAGCTGTAAAAAGCACTTAGGGAGGCCAAGGGGGGAGGATAGCTTGAGGCCAGGAGTTGAGACCAGCCTGGGCAACAAAGCAAGAACCCATCTCTACAAAAAAAAAAAAAAAGCAGCATCTGAAGCAGCATGTGGGGAGCAAACGAGATACAATTGTGAATGTCTCCTGACAGCAGCTTCTCAAGCTCAGGTGGCCACTTAAACTCACATAAATCCATGTTTGGTTACCAAAGATAAGCATTTAAGCAACATTTATAATTTCGTAACCTGCCTATGTTGGGGGAATGCAACATTGGTCATTCCTGCAATACTTGCCCTAGCACACAGGCAGCCCAGGGACGTTTTTCCAACCTAATGATGCTCACATTTGAAATTTTTTCCCACCCTACTATAGACCTCACTATTCTTGCAAAGAAGACTTTGTTCTATCTCAACACTTAGAACTCATGATTCTGTTCCTGAGCTGCCCACCTCTGCCAGTGAGAGACACCCTAGACTAAGGTGAGAGGTTAAGGAAGCTAGCGGAAGGCTGGGCGTGGTGGCTCACACCTCTAATCCCAGCACTTTGGGAGGCCGAAGTGGGAGGATCACTTGAGGTCAGGAGTTCAAGACCAGCCTGGGCAACATGGTGAAACCGTCTCTACTGAAAATACAAAAATTAGCCAGGCATGGTGACATGTGCCTATAATCCCAGCTACTCGGGAGGCTGAGGTGGGATAATTGCTTGAACCTGGGGGGCAGAGGCTGCAGTGAGTACTGCTGCACTCCAGCCTGGGTGACAGAGCAAGACTCCGCCTCAAAAAAAAAAAAAAAAAAAAAAAAGGAAGCTAGTGGAGAGAGACTGCAGGTGCCAGAGTTCAGCACAGCAGGTTTGACTCCCCTGTATCAGCTGCATGATGCTGAGCAGGTTAACATCTCTGAAGATCAATTTTCCCTTGCAAAGATGAAGGCAAATGCCTTCCATTGTGAGGACCCATCAAAATAATGGAGGGGATACTAGTGAATGTTAGTGGGTGCCAGTGCTTGTTCCTCCCATCCAGAGACCTGGTCCCCCCTATCCAGGAGTCTTGATTTCAATGGTCGAAGGCCCTTCCCACAGCTTTCCAGTGATGCAGACAGGCTTAGGTATGCCCTTTTCTTCAGAAAACTGGCTGTTATTTGCAAAGCCCGGCGCAAAATATTTTCAAAATTGCTATTAAAAAAATTAAGAATTTAAAGTCGATGACAGAACATGCAACCAAACAGGGGGCCTCCTGACTATGGGGCCCTTTGTGACAGCACAGCCCATGAAGATGGTCTGTCTCCAACTCACATGGCTCTTCCCACCCTGGTTCCACACTACAATCACCTGCAGAACTTTAGAAAGTAGAGATGCCCTTGTACCTCCCTCCGAGAGATTTCAAACACCAAAGAGGCCCCCAGGGGACCGCAGCAGGCAGGCACGGTGGAGAACTACTGGAGTAGAGCCTTAGGATGCCTTGGAAGACTGTCATGGACCAACATCCACAAGCAGCAGGTGTCCCCATAAAGTCCAGATAAGACAAATGCTTGTGAATGTAACACCTCAGGGTCTTTAGGACCCATATCACGTGCCCCATGGAAAAAGCTATTAATACCTCCCACCCCTATGAGCCTGCCTTACTGTGCAGACAGCAGAGGATGCTCATGAGTTCAGCATCTCCCCTTCCAGGTTTTCACCGGCACAGCCCACTCCAGAGGAACCTGCTTCCCCTTGTCCTTTGTAGAGCTATGGTGTGTGACTAGGTGGGGAGGCAAGCAGCAGCTTATGTGCGACTTCCCAGCAGTGTTAAGGACATGACCTTCTGTCCTAGTTGGAGCTTAAGGTGTCATCTGGGACTATGTGTTGAAGATGTGTGTGGCGGGGGGCATGGGAAGATAGAAATCATGATCCCTGCTGATCATAAGGCCACAGTACCTAGATCTTGGTTATTCCTCCTCCCCCTACAAAAGAAAAAAAGCAAGCAGGGCTCAGGGGGTGGGGGAGACAGAGGGAAGTCAACTTCTCTTAAGTCAGTAGATTGTATCATTAGGCCAAATGCCTGACATGACCCATTTTACAGAAGAGTAAAATAGATTCAGATGACATCCCTCTAGCTGAACGAGGCAGGGATTTCCCATCTTCAACTGCATTCGCTTATAACTAAAAAAAAGGTGGCTTCTCAGAGTAGAAGGATGGTTGCCAGGAGTTGGGGGAAACGGGGAGATGTTGATCAAAGGGCACAATCTTTGTCATGACATGAACAAATTTTGGGTTGTAAGGCACAGCATGAGTGGTGGCAGCTGTGTTAATCTGTGGTAGTCATTACACAATGCTTAGGTATTTCCAATCAACACATGATAGACACTGAATATATACAGTCTTTGTCTGTTAAATATTTAAAAGAGGCAGCTTTTGGCCAGGCATGGTGGCTCACGCCTATAATCCCAGCACTTTGGGAGGCCGAGGCAGGTGGATCACGAGGTCAGGAGTTCGAGACCAGCCTGGCCAACATAGTGAAACCCTGTCTCTACTAAAAATACAAAAAAATTAGCAGGTCATGATGGCAGGCGTATGTAATTCCAGCTACTTCGGAGGCTGAGGCAGGAGAATTGCTTGAACCCAGGAGGCAGAGGTTGCAGTGAGCTGAGATCGCGCCATTGGACTCCAGCCTGGGCGACAAGCGTGAAACTCCATCTCATGGAAACAAGAGACAGCTTCTAGGATGTCACCACCCTACCCCAATTTATTACTGGGTCATATTGTTTTAGGAAGTTTCTTCCCCTTATCCTTTAGTTTCTGCATTTAAAGAGGGACAGGGGCTAGGTGGGGTGGGAGAGACCATGGCCTCAGGCACACATTTAAGGTGGTATCCCAAATCTCAGCTGATCAAGGTAAATACCATAACGCAACTTTTTAAAAACCAAAATGAATGCAAAAGAAACCTACAATGAACAGGATGTCAGAACTCTAAACACGGGATCCAACTCTGCTTGCACAGCCCTGACTTGCCCTAATCCCAGGCCAACTTTCCACAGAACTACGAAAACAAAGCAGATGACCTGTGGGGCCACCGTTTGCCAATCTGCATTAAAATATTTTTTGGCGACTGAGTTCTCGGCACTCCCTTAAGTCTCATGTCCCAGGCAAGTGCCTCACCCTATCCCAGCTCTGGGTAGCACCTGGGAGAAAAACACCTGCAGACAGGTAAAGTTCTTAGTGCAGTGCCTGGCTCAGTCATGATGGCAACTTGAATTGAGGCTCATCTGCTTTCTTAGAAGAGGTTAAATACAGGGAGACAAACAAGCTATTTGTGTTCTGTAGTGTCTAGAAGGCAGCAAGAAACCTTAAGCAGAGGGGCGGGAGATCGCCTTGATTTCTGTTCTTCAGTGGAGATTTTACAAGCTGATCTGAGTAAAGATCAAAAGGATCCAGTTTTCCCCAATACCTAACCGGAAACTCATCTGTCTGTAGCATGGAGCAACACCTTCCTTAAAGTGGCCCCACGAAATTTTTCTAAAGATGGAGTCTCATTGCTACCCAGGCTCGACTTGAACTCTTGGGCTCAAATAGTTCTTCCTAGCTCAGTCTCCCAAGTAGCTGGGACCATAGACACTCATTACTGATGCTGGCTCAATTTCATGTTAACATTTCCCCCTTGCCTTTTATCCAAGGCCAATCACCCTGTTGCTTGTACTTAGGGGTTAACAGACTGGCCTTCCAAATCATGTCCTTTTTATAAATAAAGTTTTATTGGCCCACAGCTAAACTTATTTCCTTCCCTATTCTCTGTAGCTGCATTACAGTGGCCGAGTTGGAACCTCTGTGCTACAACAGCAGTGGCAACAGAGCTGATAACAAGTAGGACCAGCAAAGCTCAAAACATTTACTATCTGGCCCTTAACTGAAAAAGTTTGCGGATCCTTGGGGCTCAGGTGAAGTCAAACTGCAAACATTCTCAGTTTCCTCTTCCAGATCCAGAGGGCTCTGCAAATCAAGGCTGGTGTAAGAATTGCCATTCTGGTCTGTGCCATGTCAGCTGCTCCTTTCTATTAAGGCTGTTTTATTTGGTTATTACCTGTACATTTTAAGTCTCATTCTAGCAGGTTTAGCCAGTTCAGCCCCCAATTCCGAATGATTTAACCCCATCCACTGCCATCTTCTAATTTCCTAGAAATGGTAAGGTAAGACTATCCCTACTCCTACAAGTTTCCTGGTCCTAGACTTCCCTCTTAGCCTGCTTTTCTCTGAATCTTGGAATTCTTACCAGTCTCAAAAATTCTCTTAAGTTACCCAAATTTTTTTTAATATTCATTCAGCCTTATTCTCTTGAACTACACTCTCAGCTTTGTGCAAATCCCATTTGTGTCTCTGCCAGAAAATTTGGTATCTTTTAGTATGTTTTACAAGTCACACTTGCCAGTTCAGAGCAAAGTACTCTGCAGGAGGGCTTGCTACATTCTAAGACCATGGGCCAAATCTAGCCTGCCACCTGTTTTTGTGAAGTTTTATTGGAACACAGACACATTTGTTTTTTCTTGCAATCTATGGTTGCTTTTGCACTAAAACCACAGAGCTGAGTAGTTGCAAAAAACTTTATGGCCCCACCCACTGCCTGAAGTAAATATTGGGTTCACAGCTTTTTACTCACCTCTGCTCTATTGGGAATCCAAGTTTGCTGGGTGATACCAGCTTGGATATAAAATCCTTAAAGTCCATACAGCTGTTAACAACAAAAAAATGCCTTCTAAAAAGGCTGATATCTTTCCTCTTTGTCTAAAGAGCTATAACAAGAAGTACAAGGAACGTTTATGTGATTTCAATCTATGGGTTCCCACTTGAAAGGTCAACAACCTTCTAGATCAGAAACGCAGATCAGACTCACGACAAATAGCAGAAAGGTAACAATAGCAACTGTACAATAGCACCAGCATTCAGTAACCAAACACTTTTCTGATCAAAACGATCATCTCCAAAGAGACTAATTCTATCCTGGGTCTCTGTCATCATTTTAATCTTTTCTTCTTACAATAGAGATTCAGCAGTACACCATCACCTACCTGATGTAAAACTTAAACGGAGTCAGATTTGCCCAAACTACCACCATTCACAAAATAAACTAGGTACCTCTATTTCACAAGTGAAATAGTCTCTTCTATACAACCTATAAAATCTTACATCCTTTTTTCTTAGTTTACCAGGAACAATGGATCTACTTAATCTGTTTCAATTCCAGAGATGTTCAGCTTGATGAGGGCACAGAAGATTTTATATTTAAAAAGAGTATTTGAAGGAAAGATGCCAAAAGTAGAAACCAAGCAACTTTGGGTAAGTATTATATCCACTGAGATTTCATAACCTCCTAAGAGTCCATCTATGAGAAGAGGTTGGATTTTCAGTAGTTTGTGGGTTCAGCAAACACTAAATGCTTTCCGTGATGAAACAGATGCTGGTGTGAGGCTGTCCCACGTATCACATATCCCAGCACCCAGCACCAAGCTCAGGGCCCACTGGGCCCCTAGACTTTTCTCTCCAAATAGAATTAAACAGAATTTTGAATTCCACAACAGACAAGCACAGGCTGGGCTAGTTAGCTTGATCTTTGGCGCCACCTCCAGATCAAACTGCATTTCGTTTTACTACAGTAGGAACTCATTGAGAAATCCAATGTGCATTTATAATTAAGTTACTGAATGGGGCGCGGGCTGGGGATGGAGAACCTTCTACCGTAACTGTCTGTGGAGGGCTGCAAAATTGAGTATTCCTTACATCATGCTACCATGAGTCTGCCTTTTTTATTGTAAGACAACAGGTAAAAGAAACCACACAAACATATAAGGCAAACACTCTTAGAACGATCACCCAGGTTATGAAATAGAAGTTTTCCAGCAACCCCAGACCCTTCATGTACACCTTCCTCACTTTAACCCTTTCCACTCTAGAGATTAGTTTTAGTTTTCTATATCGTCTAAGTTTAATAATTCCATCAGAGATGGATCAGTTTTAAAATTGGAATCCGTTACGTAGAAGCTATCCCCATTGGATAGAGCAGGGCTTGGCAGACCCCGCCTTTGAACCAACAAGTCGACTTGCTTAGATAATCCTTGGAGGGAAGAGACAAATGCGAGGAGTGTCTCCACAGCCCTGCTTTGCTTTGCTTTCGTCACTGTCGCCCAGCCATCTCCTCTGGAGGCCTGTGAAGTTGGAGCGGCCAGCCCCAGAAGTGGTGCCCAAAGCCTGTCTCTCAGTGGCCTCACCTCTGAAGGGCTGGGCAACAGCACTGGTCAGAAGTTCCGACAGCTGACCACCCTCTTCGGCTGAGCTAGAGGTCTTGGCTGGGCTCTAGGGGAGCCTCGAGCTGCCCCACGGAGACCAGGGTGCTGAGCTGTCCCGAGGCACCGCTTTCCGGTGGGAAGGTGACCAAGTCTGAGTTCTTGTTCTCACTCTGATCACTGTGCTGCTTCTTGTGGCATCTCAGAGAGTCATCCCTGACGAAGGAGGCGCCGCAGGTCTCACAGCGGAAGGCCCTCTGCGTCACGATCTTGGCCACGTGCTGGGAGCTGCCCTCTCTGAGCCCTTCCTTGCCCAGAGGGGCCCGGTTCTCCGTCTTGGCCTCGTCCCTGTGCACCTTGTCGACGTGCTTGGCCAGGCTGCTGGGCCGCTTCGTGTCGAAGCTGCAGAAGTCACACTTGAAGGGACGGTCCTTACAGTGGACTCTGCTGTGCACGCGCAGGGCGGCCGCGCTGGAGCAGGAGTAGCTGCACTCTGGACACTTCTCCGGGTGGTCGGCCTGGTGCAGCCGGCTGTGCTCCAGGAGGTCAGCCCGGTCCCGGCCCTGGAAGGCACAGTGCAGACATTTGAAGGTGTGCTTGATGCGGATGTGCGATTTGAGATTCGCCTTCATGGTGCAGCGGACGTCGCAGAACTCGCACTTGAAAGGCTTCTCCCCCGAGTGCACGATCATGTGCCTTTTCAAGTCCGAGCTGATTTTGAACTTGGCGCTACAGAGCCAGCACTGGAAGGGGGTATCCCCTAGCAATGGAAGGTGTGTTTCCATTAGAACAGGCAGGCAAAACAGACCCTCCCACCCCAACCTGCCTCAGCACACTTGGCCGCCATGAGATGGTTGGGTTTTGTGAACTCTAAACCCAACCTCCTAATGACAACACTTGTTGTGCATATTAATGCAATCCTCACAACAATCCTATGAGTCGGTACTATTACCCCCACTTTACAGATGGGACAACTGAGGCTCAGAGAGGTCAAGTTACTTGACTCAGGTCAAACAGCAGGGATTTGGAACCCAGGCACTATGGCACTCAAGTCCATACTCTTGATGACCCCTTCAGTTTCAAATCTAAACTCCCATTTAACTTGACATCCCAGAATTGAATGTGGAAGAAGAGGTGAGATTTAAATTACAAACAACTGCTTCAAATCAAGCTAAGACCTGTGAAGATGCTTACTATAGTGTTTAATCTATATGACATCAGTTATTGAGCTTGTATTTCAAGTTAAAGTTTCTTACTAACTACAGGCTAAATTTTATTTATAATATTAATGCATAATTATGGCAGCAGGGGACAAATAATAAAGAGCCATGGTCTTTAGAGTCCCATTCCCTGGAGACATTGCTAAGGGTTTCTAGTTGTTTTTGGAGGTTGCTGCTTTAAACGTCAGTTGAATATACACAAAGATAAGCATCTTATTCTACACACCCATCCTTTCCCTAACCTCTCCCCTGCATTCTGGTGGTTGTGACTTTTACACTTTTAAGCTGAGTAGTAGCCTCACATTTTAGTCCATCAGCTTCTGAGGTTTTTTGAGGATTCACTCCCCTTCTCCACACTTAACTCCTCACTTGTTAGAAGTAGCTTTCTTTTCACCTTTAAGTAAAAAAAAATTTCCATTCTGTCTGGTGAATTCTCATACTTTAATCATTTTCAGATTTCAAGTTCAGAAGCCAACTATAAATAATTTAAATGGTGACTGGGAATGTGATATTCATCGGAGCCAAACACTGCACCAGGATTACAATCACTTCCTTATAAGTCTGCTGTCACACTCGGGCCAGTGGATGGCGTAACCACCCATCAATATAATTTTGTTTTCTTTTCTTATGTGTTGCTCATTTGGGGGCACATTTTAACTTGCTTCTTGATTAGACTGTGTTTCTTGAAAAAAGGAATCTCAGTTTCAGAAGTCATCCACTCTCATAATTTTGTAACTTTCACAAGGAATTTTTTTTTTTTTTTTTTTTTTTGATACAGAGTCTCACTCTGTCGCCCAGGCTGGAGTGCAGTGATGCAATCTCAGCTCACTGCAAGCTCCACCTCCCAGGTTCATGCCATTCTCCTGCCTCAGCCTCCCGAGTAGCTGGGACTACAGGTGCCCGCCACCACGCCCAGCTAATTTTTTTGTATTTTTAGTAGAGACGGGGTTTCACCATGTTAGCCAGGATGGCTTTGATCTCCTGACCTCGTGATCTGCCTGCCTCAGCCTCCCAAAGTGCTTGGATTACAGGCTTGAGCCACCGCACCCGGCCCTTTCACAAGGAATTTTTAAAATGGATTTTTAAAACTTCTGATTTAGTTTCTCTTGACTTTCTATACAAGTATCAGCCTGATATTCTCTTTGCTGCAATCCCAGTTAGCCATATTCAGGTATTCACATATCAAATATATCATGCCAGATGTTTCCTCCCTTCCTTTGCTAGAGTTTATCTTCTAGTAACTCCCACTAGCATGGTGGCTGGGAGTAAAGTCTTGAGTCCTTGCACATTGTTCTATTTTGCTCTCATACTTGAGATAGTTTGGCTGGGTATAGAATTCTAAGTTCAAAATCATTTCCCAACTCTTGAGGGCCCTGTTCCATTGTCTCCTAGAAGCCAATACTACCCAGACATATTTCTAGATATAGATGTCCCCTGTCCACTCCCTTCCATCCTGATTGGAATCCTGTGAGCACTTTTACTCTCCTGGCCCCTTAGAATTGTGGACTTCATTTCTCATTTGATTTTCTATTTTCACTCTATTTTCTTCTCACTTCCATTTTCTTTTCTTCCTAGACCTGGTCAGAAACCAGACTTCAGGACTGGCTCTTATTCTCAGTTCACTCACCCAATTTTTTTCCCATAATCTCTGGGAAATTAATTTTATAGCCAGCAATCCTAGTTTTATTTCATACTTCTTTGTACTCATTATCTCTTCATAGGTCTCTATTTGGATGCAACATTTCTGCCAGTGGATAGACACCAATTAGAATGTGAAAATTACCCAAGTACTCTTACTTCCAGGATTAGTTATTGACTTGGTTCATTTTATTCCATTCGTTTCCTATAAATGACTCATGATCCTTGGTTGACTATATTTGGGAAAGTAGACTGGTTTAATGATTAGACATGGATGCCAGAGGTTTCACCTGCTACTGGGTTGGTTAGGCAGTTTTGCCAGGCCTTGGCTAGTCCCCCAAGCTTTGTGGCCCTGGCTGTCTACATGCTTGTTCCAAGCCCAGAGCCCTCAGGGCACTTGGATATTGGCTGGGAACATTGGCTTCCAACTGTACAGCTGCCTCCCATTTGTCTGCTGGGACACAGCTTTCTATACTCAGTTTTAAACATCACTATGTTCCTGTCTGCTCACCATTTTCCAGGAATTCATTGAAAATTTTCAACTTATGAGCATCTTTATGAATATCTCAAACCCCATTTTTCCATGCCACGATGAGTTGGTCCTATCATTATTTCAGTAGGGTCCCATAAAGAAAGGAAGTTCCTAAGATTAAAAGTTTGTGATTTTTAATTATACTTAATGGATCCTGCTACATTCCAAATTTAGCCATGCAATCAGTGTATACATTTACTGAAACATCTAGTTTATAGGTCTGACTTGAGATACATCCTTGGCTTCTTGGCAGTTATAGTGGGTATCTA